>NC_141047.1:4235479-4767979 GCF_041138505.1 Cibotium barometz
GGAGCGTTTTCAGCAAGTGGAGGATTCTAGTGAGCTTTGGCAGGAGTTGAGCGTCTTGAAGCAGGTACATGGACAATCACTGGATGATTTTGTGAAGGTATTTACATGGTTTGTGGTGTAAGTGGTGTATGACATTGAAGCAGGAAGTTCCTCCAATGTTCCTGAAGAAAAGCTTATTTATTGATGGTTTGTTACCCCATTTGAGGGTCAGGGTTGAGTTAAAGAATCCCAGGTCATTTGATGATGCTGTTAGGGTTGCTAGGGAAAAGGAAGGCAAGGTTTTGAAGCAGATGGAGATGGGTATTTATCCGTATGAAGGTGTTGTGTCTGCAAGGAACAAGCAGGTGAATTGGTTGAGGTGGATAAGAGTCCTATGCAAGGTTTGATTGGACAGGAGCCTCAAAGGCCGAGACAGGTGCAAAGGGGTATGTTTTATATGCCTTCTGTTTTTTTTCCAAAGTCTGAAAAGCATGTGCAGGTGGATGAGAAGCAAGTGAAGGAGAAAAGTGCAGATAAGAAATTGCCAATGGATTCTTCTTTGGATGGGAATGTCTTGGCTGTACATGACAGTGATCTGGATAACATGCATGCACAGGGAAGCAACGAGGATGATGCTTTGGGATTGGCTGATGATAAGAAGGAAGAGAAGCTGGATACAGGATGCTCAGAGGAAGATTCTTTGTCAGATTCTGCAAGGGAGGAGGATGGGGTAGAGACTTTTGATGAAGTGAAGATGGCTTGTGATGCAGATGTGGAGAGCGTGGAGGATGATCCTATCATTATGGATTTCTTGGACAGCTGGATGATGGTATGGTACCTGCGATGGATGATGTGGATGTTGTTCCATTTGATGCATTAGGTGCTGGGGAGTCTTTGGACGATGATACCAGGGGGGTTGGCAACATTCCAGGAAGGTATGCCTGAAGATTTGGCTGATGAAGAGCATTGTGTGGTGAGCATTGTGCCTGAGGATGATATGTGGGAAGTTGCTAGCCTTGATGAACAGGAGCCAGAGGTGGAGATGGATGCAGATATGGCTGAGAGTGTGGCAAAGGCTTCTTTGCGGATTGCTGAAATACTGAAAGCAAGGTCCAAGGATGACAAGGATTCTGAGCCAGGTGAGCTGTGTGGTTGTGATGAGATGCCTGAAGTACAGGGAGCTGGAAGTGCTGGTGGACACTCCCATTGGAGAGGATGTGGATTTTGGTGTGCAGAAAGGTCAAAATGCTGGAACCTGGCTTTCATTGGTGTTGATGGATGGGATGCTAAATGCTGGAATGCCACAGGTGTTGAAGACAAAGAGGTTTGTTGTGGGTGAAGTGGACGTGAATGATTTTCCTGATGGCTATGGTGGATGTTTGGTGTGCAGTGATGCAGCCTTGGTGTTCGATGGATGTCGGGGAATGGGATGGTGAGTTGCTGTTTCCTTTTGATCCTGGTGGATGACTACTGGAATTCCTGAATGCTGCTGAGCATGAATGCTCTAGCAGATGGGGGGGTGGCAAAGTATGTCAGGCGTTTTTCTGAGACGTCTTTTTGGCTAGTGTATATATGGTGTGCATGGCAGTTGTGAAGGTTTGGCTTTGAGGGCGTTGCCAGGTGTACAGGGTGGAAGGCATTTGATTTGGGTTTGTTACAGGCCTGTCGGGAACGTAGCTGTGCTGGAGATGATATCAACCATTTGGCAGCTCTCGGTGTGTACGCGTCTCCAAAGTAGAGAGGACGGGCAAAAGTGGCATTTGAAGAGGTATGGCATGGAAAGAGGGGCCAAGGTCGCTTGAGATATGGTGTGAAAGCTAAGAGGGTGGCCATCTTAGGTGAAATAAAAAATATATATATAATATTTAATGGCCAAAAATGCAAAGTGAGCGTGGAGCTTTAGGTGGGCCGCCAGCGCACATGTTTGGAAGCTTTGCGAAGGTGGTGAGTCGGCAGTCTGTTGAAGAAAAGCGAAGTCGCCGTGTAGTGAGAGGCGGCCCCTGGGAGCGAAGTGAGAGTCGCCAAAGAGAGGAAGTGAAGGGAAGTGTGGTCGCAGAGACCCAGTGGCCAGAGGTGGTCGCAGCCCGAAAGCTGTTGCAGAGAAGAGAGGGTCGCCAGGAAGTCGCTGTGTTGAGATGGTGGGGGGCTCTCTTGGATGAACTGCAGGCCACAAAGGCACGCTGTGGGGCGCAGCTGGTGGAATGACTGACGAGCTGCAGCCGGTAGTAGGCTAGTCGTCTGGTGAGCCGTAGCAAACAGACGTGGGCCTCCCGTGTGAAGGGAGTGTGGAAGCGCAGGACAAAGGGCTGGCAGAGACGTAGGGCTGCTGGACGGCTCTGGTGCGTGGAGTGAAGCAGCCTGGGTCGTGAAGGCTGGTAAGCCTATAGACAGAGAGGAGCTTGGACGTGGAATAGCCGCTGGACAGAGAGCTGGTGAAGCAGCGTGGAGGCGCTTTGGGAGCCCGCAGCATAGCTGCAGCCATACGCAGAGGAGGCAGAGGCTAGTGGGACCTCTAGGTGTGAAAAGAAGAGTGGATGCCGACTGACGGGCTGGTGTGGAAGAGGAGCTGGTGCTGACGCAGAGTAAAGCACAGCCATGTGTGGGCTTGCAGAGAACCTGGTATAACGTGGACTCGCGTCAAGGTGATGATCGTCAGCGAGTAGAGGCATGTTGGAGAAGGCAGTAGCTGGTGGGGCGCTGCTCGTGGGAAAGAGACGGGTGCTGGCATCAAAAGGAGCTGCTAGCGAGGACAAAGAGGGAAGCAGATAAGCTGCAGGAGACAGGCTGGCTGGTGTGGGCCGCCTAGAAGACAGGACAGAGGACAGAGTGGGTGCCTAGTGAGGCAGAGACAGAGAGGTATTGCTGCTTGGTGGTGGGCCGGTAGCAAGGCAGATAAGCTGCCTGGGTTTGTTGTGAAGCTGGCAGAGGATCAGCACAGAGAGAGATTGAGAGAGAGATGATGGTGTAGCTGCTGTGCGGACGACACATGCAGAAGTGATGGGTCGCAGAGGACTCGAGGGTTAGCTGGTGTGGGCGCCTTCTGGAGTGAGAGTGGCCGGGTTCATTCTGGTGTGATTGGTACAGCAGGCAGGCGAGTTATGTGGTGATCGGGGATGTGGTGTATCCTCGGCTGACAGGCCTGAGTGAGTTTTTTATGGTTGTGTCGGTAAGGCTTCTGTGTCGAGAGAAGCTTGTATGAAGTGTTGATTTGGAAATATAATTGCTGGGTGTTTATCTTGGTCTATGGTGCCCCTGTTTTGGGCTGTCTGTCTGGTGTGGGTGGGTGGCGAATGTTGAGAGAGTGTTCCAGCCGGTGGGCTGGTGGTGCCCCGTTCGTGGTAGTTTTTCAAGTTTGGGAGGTGGAAGAGCTATAGAGGCAGGTCTTTCTTCTTTTTTTCACCTCACAACACTCTCTCTCTCTATGTGTCCAAGGCTACTACAAGTGCCCGTGACCTTGACCAAAGTGCTCATACATACATCTACCACATGGCCGACATCATCGGTGGCTGAGAGGTGGTTTTACTTTGTTGGGGCAGGTTACATTCGGTTGTAGGGTTTCTCTCTCTCTCTCTCTCTCTCTCTCAGAAAAGATGATCTGACTCCACTTCCTTAGGAGCCTCCATGAAGTTTGTTGATGTCGTTTCTTGTCTACTGGGTTTGCTGTAGCAGTCTCTTGCCATCTGTCCTGGCTTTTTCACAGTTTTGGCAAGTGATGGTCCTTCCTCGTACACTACCTCTTTCTCGTCCTCGTCCTTGAGAAAATCCTCCTCAGGTGAAGAATGCTTTTTTCTCCTGCTGTTGAGTCTAGCCATTTCTTCTCTTTGCCTCTGGTCTCTTGCTCTAGTAGAGCTCCTTCTATCTTTTTTAGCTTCAATTCAGGTACATTCTTTAGTGTTGCTACAATGTTTTTATATTCCCCTTTGTCCACACTCTTCAGAAGCACTGCTAGTGCCTCATCATCTTCTGTCTTTTTGCCAATAGCTGCCAGTTGTTGCTTAATGCTTTTATATTTGTTCAAGTGTGTTATTAAAGATTCACTTTCCTTCATGTCTAATTTCTAGAATTGTATTAACAGATTTATCTTTGAATTTTTTGCTTGTGTTCCAAATAATTTTTTGAGTTCATCCAATGCATCTTTTGCCCACTGTATCCTTGTGATGTGATGAATGATTTCATCATTTAAACTGAGTGCGATAAGTCCCAATGCTTTTTCAATCCTCCTCTTCCACTCATTTTTTCCCTCTCACCTCTTTGCATTCATCTCTTCCCTCAACTAGCCCCCACAGATTTTTCCTCATGACCAGATACATGGTTTTTGTCTGCCATGTGTAAAACTGCTCCCCATAAATTTGGCTATCTCTTGTGCCGCCGTACTCATGATGATGTGAAGGGGCCTTACCTCTTGATCAAATTTCAAGATTCAAGGGCAATGTCTACCCTTTTACAACTCAATATAAGGTTTAGGTGGTGATGATTACAACAGCTTTATCAGCATAAAATCACCAAAAATTACATTAAACCAAGGGTAACAAATCTGTACGGAAGGGTTGGAGTATCAAACCATCTCCGAATTGCAATATGAAATTATAGGGATCTGTATCAGATACCAAATGGTTGATTTGAACCCGTAATTGCACCGAAAAATAGTGATTAGTATTGATTAATCATTAATTAGTAAACTAATCATCTATTTTGTGTGCAGAAAACAGAGTATGCGGGGAGTCCAGATCTAAGGCCTTAGAGTTCAAATGAGCTTAAATCCTTTCAAGGCTATCAATGGCAATTAGTCTAGTAGAGAATTAAGCCAAGAAAGACAAGTTTGGCCAAACATTGAATGCTTAATCTCTGTTTTACCAAAGTCACCTGTAGATTTGATGAAGAGCTTAGATCTCACTCTAGACTTGATCAAATCAAAATCTGGCTTCACCAGCTTGTAGAGACCCTTGAAAACCACTAGGGCCAAGAGAAATTATAGCAATTTGATCTGGAGTAGTAGAGATCTCATTTCTCCTTCAGAAATGTGGCGCCAGCGATTTAGCAAAAATTGGCAGCTACGCTTGGCGGTTTGCGATTTTGTTTGAATGGGATGGCTAGCTATGGTTGCCTAGAATTATTTGCCCTAATAGTGCTTTTGGAGGGAGATCAAGCCCCTCTACTGGCTAGGGGTGCAAAGAGCTAGTTGAAAAGAGGTAAAAATCTTAATTATCTACTAATCCTAATTAGCCAAGTGATAATGGGCTCATAAATTGATGGATTCTAGGGCTAGGCTCTGATAATATGTTAAATTTACAGCTATGGTGGATCAAATGCTAGAATCGAGATCATTAACAAAGAGATTAGATGATAATTAAGACGTGATTAGTGAGCAATTAACTGATAGCTTAATGTAGGCATGGATAATCAAAAACCAGCAAATTCTCATTAGGCCAATGCCTCAATTTATAGAGTTTACATCCAAGCATCTATTCCCACTGATTTCTCCTTGATTCACTCCGCCTCTTTTGCTTGATTCTCTCCACCTCTTCCTAGAATATCTCCACACCTCCTAAATCTCCTCATGCTACCCTTTATTCTCTCCCAGTAGATACTTCTCACCTTTTGACAGACTCTCTCACATTTATAGATTCTCTTTTACAGCCTATTCACTTGTATATGTCAACACCTCCCCTCAAGTGAATACTAGCACACCTGGACCCTATACCAAGTTTCCCTCTTACTTGACAGTCCGCGACCAGTGCCTCAAGTCCCTAAACTCATAGTGCTTGACACACTCTCTCTCTCTCTCTATGTGTCCAAGGCTACTACAAGTGCCCGTGACCTTGACCAAAGTGCTCATACATACATCTACCACATGGCCGACATCATCGGTGGCTGAGAGGTGGTTTTACTTTGTTGGGGCAGGTTACATTCGGTTGTAGGGTTTCTCTCTCTCTCTCTCTCTCTCTCTCTCTCTCTCTCTCTCTCTCTCTCTCAGAAAAGATGATCTGACTCCACTTCCTTAGGAGCCTACAGCTCCCCTCAAGTGAATACTCCTAGCACACCTGGACACTATACCTGGACACTATACTAAGTTTCCCTCCTACTTGATAGTCCGCGACCAGTGCCTCAAGTCCCTAAACTCATAGTCCTTGACACTCTCTCTCTCTATGTGTCCAAGGCTACTACAAGTGCCCGTAAGTGCTCATACATACATCTACCACATGGCCGACATCATCGGTGGCTGAGAGGTGGTTTTACTTTGTTGGGGCAGGTTACATTCAGTTGTAGGGTTTCTCTCTCTCTCTATCTCTCTCTCTCTCTCTCTCTCTCTCTCTCTCTCTCTCTCTCTCACAGAAAAGATGATCTGACTCCACTTCCTTAGGAGCCTACAGCTCCCCTCAAGTGAATACTCCTAGCACACGTGGACACTATACTAAGTTTCCCTCCTACTTGATAGTCCGCGACCAGTGCCTCAAGTCCCTAAACTCATAGTCCTTGACACTCTCTCTCTCTATGTGTCCATGGCTACTACAAGTGCCCGTGACCTTGACCAAAGTGCTCATACATACATCTACCACATGGCCGACATCATCGGTGGCTGAGAGGTGGTTTTACTTTGTTGGGGTAGGTTACATTCGGTTGTAGGGTTTCTCTCTCTCTCTCTCTCTCTCTCTCTCTCTCTCTCTCTCTCTCTCTCTCTCTCTCTCTCTCTCTCTCTCTCTCTCTCTCTGAAAAGATGATCTGACTCCACTTCCTTAGGAGCCTCCATGAAGTTTGTTGATGTCGTTTCTTCTCCAGTGGGTTTGCTGTAGCAGTCCCTTGCCATGTGTCCTGACTTTTCCACAGTTTTGGCAAGTGATGGTCCTTCCTCCTACTCTACCTCTTTCTCGTCCTCGTCCTCGAATCCTCCTCAGGTGAAGAATGCTTTTTTTTCTCCTGCTGTTGAGTCTAGCCATTTCTTCTCTTTGCCTCTCGTCTCTTGCTCTAGTAGAGCTCCTTCTATTTTTTTAGCTTCAGTTCAGGTACATTCTTTAGTGTTGCTACAATGTTTTCATATTCACCTTTGTCCACACTCTCCAGAAGCACTGCTAGTGCCTCATCATCTTCTGTCTTTTTGCCAATAGCTGCCAGTTGTTGCTTAATGCTTTTATATTTGTTCAAGTGTGTGATTAAAGATTTACTTTCCTTCATGTCTAATTTCTAGAATTGTATTAACAGACTTATCTTTGAATTTTTTGCTTGTGTTCCAAATAATTTTTTGAGTTCATCCAATGCATCTTTTGCCCACTGTATCCTTGTGATGTGATGAATGATTTCATCATTTAAACTGAGTGTGATAAGTCCCAATTCTTTTTCAATCCTCCTCTTCCACTCATTTTTCCCTCTCACCTCTTTGCATTCATCTCTTCCCTTAACTAGCCCCCACAAATTTTTCCTCATGAGCAGATACATGGTTTTTGTCTGCCATGTGTAAAACTGCTCCCCATAAATTTGGCTATCTCTTGTGCCGCCGTACTCATGATGATGTGAAGGGGGTCTTACCTCTTGATCAAATTTCAAGATTCAAGGGCAATGTCTACCCTTTTACAACTCAATATTAGGTTTAGGTGGTGATGATTACAACAGCTTTATCAGCATAAAATCACCAAAAATTACATTAAACCAAGGGTAACAAATCTGTACGGAAGGGTTGGAGTATCAAACCATCTCCGAATTGCAATCTGAAATTATAGGGATCTGTATCAGATACCAAATGGTTGATTTGAACCCGTAATTACACTGAAAAATAATGAATAGTATTGATTAATCATTGATTAGTAAACTAATCATCTATTTTGTGTGCAAAAAACAGAGTATGCGGGGAGTCCAGATCTAAGGCCTTAGAGTTCAAATGAGCTTAAATCCTCTCAGGGCTATCAATGGCAATTAGTGTAGCAGAGAATTAAGCCAAGAAAGACAAGATTTGACCAAAAATTGAATGCTTAATCTCTGTTTTACCAAAGTCACCTGTAGATTTGATGAAGAGCTTAGATCTCACTGTAGACTTGATCAAATCAAAATCTGGCTTCACCAGCTTGTAGAGCACCCTTGAAAACCACTAGGGCCAAGAGGAATTATAGCAATTTGATCTGGAGTAGTAGAGATCTCATTTCTCCTTCTTCAAAAATGTGGCGCCAGCGATTTAGCAAAAATTGGCAGCTACGCTTGGCGGTTTGCGATTTTGTTTGAATGGGATGGCTAGCTATGGTTTCCTAGAATTATTTGCCCTAATAGTGCTTCTGGAGGGAGATCAAGCCCCTCTACTGGCTAGGGGTGCAAAGAGCTAGTTGAAAGGAGGTAAAAATCTTAATTATCTACTAATCCTAATTAGCCAAGTGATAATGGGCTCACAAATTGATGGATTCTAGGGCTAGGCTCTGATAATATGTTAAATTTGCACCTATGCTAGAATCGAGATCATTAACAAAGAGATTAGATGATAATTAAGACGTGATTAGTGAGCAATTAATTGATAGCGTAATGTAGGCATGGATAATCAAAAACCAGCAAATTCTCATGAGGCCAATGCCTCAATTTATAGAGTTTACATCCAAGCATCTATTCCCACTGATTTCTCCTTGATTCACTCCACCTCTTTTGCTTGATTCTCTCCACCTCTTCCCAGAATATCTCCACACCTCCTAAATCTCCTCATCCTACCCTTTATTCTCTCCCAGTAGATACTTCTCACCTTTTCACAGGCTCTCTCACATTTATAGATTCTCTTTTACAGCCTATTCACTTGTATATGTCAACACCTACCCCTCAAGTGAATACTAGCACACCTGGACCCTATACCAAGTTTCCCTCTTACTTGACAGTCCGCGACCAGTGCCTCAAGTCCCTAAACTCATAGTCCTTGACACACTCTCTCTCTCTCTCTATGTGTCCAAGGCTACTACAAGTGCCCGTGACCTTGACCAAAGTGCTCATACATACATCTACCACATGGCCGACCTCATCGGTGGCTGAGAGGTGGTTTTACTTTGTTGGGGCAGGTTACATTCGGTTGTAGGGTTTCTCTCTCTCTCTCTCTCTCTCTCTCTCTCTCTCTCTCTCTCTCTCTCTCTCTCTCTCTCTCTCTCAGAAAAGATGATCTGACTCCACTTCCTTAGGAGCCTACAGCTCCCCTCAACAAGTGAATACTCCTAGCACACCTGGACACTATACTAAGTTTCCCTCCTACTTGATAGTCCGCGACCAGTGCCCGTAAGTGCTCATACATACATCTACCACATGGCCGACATCATCGGTGGCTAAGAGGTGGTTTTACTTTGTTGGGGCAGGTTACATTCGGTTGTAGGGTTTCTCTCTCTCTCTCTCTCTCTCTCTCTCTCTCTCTCTCTCTCTCTCTCTCTCTCAGAAAAGATGATCTTACTCCACTTCCTTAGGAGCCTACAGCTCCCCTCAACAAGTGAATACTCCTAGCACACCTGGACACTATACCTGGACACTATACTAAGTTTCCCTCCTACTTGATAGTCCGCGACCAGTGCCTCAAGTCCCTAAACTCATAGTCCTTGACACTCTCTCTCTCTATGTGTCCAAGGCTACTACAAGTGCCCGTGACCTTGACCAAAGTGCTCATACATACATCTACCACATGGCCGACATCATCGGGGTGGCTGAGAGGTGGTTTTACTTTGTTGGGGTAGGTTACATTCTCTCTCTCTCTCTCTCTCTCTCTCTCTCTCTCTCTCTCTCTCTCTCTCTCTCTCTCTCTCTCTCTCTCTCTCCCTCTCTCTCTCAGAAAAGATGATCTGACTCCACTTCCGTAGGAGCCTCCATGAAGTTTGTTGATGTCGTTTCTTCTCCACTGGGTTTGCTGTAGCAGTCTCTTGCCATGTGTCCTGGCTTTTCCACAGTTTTGGCAAGTGATGGTCCTTCCTCCTACTCTACCTCTTTCTCGTCCTCGTCCTCGAGAGAATCCTCCTCAGGTGAAGAATGCTTTTTTTTTCTCCTGCTGTTGAGTCTAGCCATTTCTTCTCTTTGCCTCTGGTCTCTTGCTCTAGTAGAGCTCCTTCTATTTTTTTAGCTTCAATTCAGGTACATTCTTTAGTGTTGCTACAATGTTTTCATATTCACCTTTGTCCACACTCTCCAGAAGCACTGCTAGTGCCTCATCATCTTCTGTCTTTTTGCCAATAGCTGCCAGTTGTTGCTTAATGCTTTTATATTTGTTCAAGTGTGTGATTAAAGATTTACTTTCCTTCATGTCTAATTTCTAGAATTGTATTAACAGACTTATCTTTGAATTTTTTGCTTGTGTTCCAAATAATTTTTGAGTTCATCCAATGCATCTTTTGCCCACTATATCCTTGTGATGTGATGAATGATTTCATCATTTAAACTGAGTGCGATAAGTCCCAATGCTTTTTCAATCCTCCTCTTCCACTCATTTTTCCCTCTCACCTCTTTGCATTCATCTCTTCCCTCAACTAGCCCCCACAGATTTTTCCTCATGAGGGGAGCAGATACATGGTTTTTGTCTGCCATGTGTAAAACTGCTCCCCATAAATTTGGCTATCTCTTGTGCCGTCGTACTCATGATGATGTGAAGGGGGTCTTACCTCTTGATCAAATTTCAAGATTCAAGGGCAATGTCTACCCTTTTACAACTCAATATAAGGTTTAGGTGGTGATGATTACAACAGCTTTATCAGCATAAAATCACCAAAAATTACATTAAACCAAGGGTAACAAATCTGTACGGAAGGGTTGGAGTATCAAACCATCTCCGAATTGCAATCTGAAATTATAGGGATCTGTATCAGATACCAAATGGTTGATTTGAACCCGTAATTGCACTGAAAAATAATGAATAGTATTGATTAATAATTGATTAGTAAACTAATCATCTATTTTGTGTGCAAAAAACAGAGTATGCGGGGAGTCCAGATCTATGGCCTTAGAGTTCAAATGAGCTTAAATCCTTTCAGGGCTATCAATGGCAATTAGTCTAGCAGAGAATTAAGCCAAGAAAGACAAGATTTGACCAAAAATTGAATGCTTAATCTCTGTTTTACAAAGTCACCTGTAGATTTGATGAAGAGCTTAGATCTCACTGTAGACTTGATCAAATCAAAATCTGTCTTCACCAGCTTGTAGAGCACCCTTGAAAACCACTAGGGCCAAGAGAAATCATAGCAATTTGATCTGGAGTAGTAGAGATCTCATTTCTGCTTCTTCAGAAATGTGGCGCCAGCGATTTAGCAAAAATTGGCAGCTATGCTTGGCGGTTTGCGATTTTGTTTGAATGGGATGGCTAGCTATGGTTGCCTAGAATTATTTGCCCTAATAGTGCTTCTGGAGGGAGAACAAGCCCCTCTACTGGCTAGGGGTGCAAAGAGCTAGTTGAAAAGAGGTAAAAATCTTAATTATATACTAATCCTAATTAGCCAAGTGATAATGGGCTCACAAATTGATGGATTCTAGGGCTAGGCTCTGATAATATGTTAAATTTGCACCTATGGTGGATCAAATGCTAGAATCGAGACCATTAACAAAGAGATTAGATGATAATAAAGACGTGATTAGTGAGCAATTAACTGATAGCTTAATGTAGGCATGGATAATCAAAAACTAGCAAATTCTCATTAGGCCAATGCCTCAATTTATAGAGTTTACATCCAAGCATCTATTCCCACTGATTTCTCCTTGATTCACTCCACCTCTTTTGCTTGATTCTCTCCACCTCTTCCCAAAATATCTCCACACCTCCTAAATCTCCTCATGCTACCCTTTATTCTCTCCCAATAGATACTTCTCACCTTTTCACCGCTCTCTCACATTTATAGATTCTCTTTTACAGCCTAGTCACTTGTATATGTCAACACCTCCCCTCAAGTGAATACTCCTAGCACACCTGGACCCTATACCAAGTTTCCCTCTTACTTGATAGTCCGCGACCAGTGCCTCAAGTCCCTAAACTCATAGTCCTTGACACTCTATGTGTCCAAGGCTACTACAAGTGCCCGTGACCTTGACCAAAGTGCTCATACATACATCTACCACATGGCCGACATCATCGGTGGCTGAGAGGTGGTTTTACTTTGTTGGGGCAGGTTACATTCGGTTGTAGGGTTTCTCTCTCTCTCTCTCTCTCTCTCTCTCTCTCTCTCTCTCTCTCTCTCTCTCTCTCAGAAAAGATGATCTGACTCCACTTCCTTAGGAGCCTCCATGAAGTTTGTTGATGTCGTTTCTTCTCTACTGGGTTTGCTGTAGCAGTCTCTTGCCATCTGTCCTGGCTTTTTCACAGTTTTGGCAAGTGATGGTCCTTCCTCGTACACTACCTCTTTCTCGTCCTCGTCCTTGAGAGAATCCTCCTCAGGTGAAGAATGCTTTTTTTCTCCTGCTGTTGATTCTAGCCATTTCTTCTCTTTGCCTCTGGTCTCTTGCTCTAGTAGAGCTCCTTCTATCTTTTTTAGCTTCAATTCAGGTACATTCTTTAGTGTTGCTACAATGTTTTTATATTTCCC
Organism: Cibotium barometz; assembly: GCF_041138505.1. NCBI lineage: Eukaryota > Viridiplantae > Streptophyta > Polypodiopsida > Cyatheales > Cibotiaceae > Cibotium > Cibotium barometz. The sequence goes on from NC_141047.1 coordinate 4,247,956, forward strand.
TTTGTCCACACTCTTCAGAAGCACTGTTAGTGCCTCATCATCTTCTGTCTTTTTGCCAATAGCTGCCAGTTGTTGCTTAATGCTTTTATATTTGTTCAAGTGTGTTATTAAAGATTCACTTTTCTTCATGTCTAATTTCTAGAATTGTATTAACAGATTATCTCTGAATTTTTTTGCTTGTGTTCCAAATAATTTTTTGAGTTCATCCAATGCATCTTTTGCCCACTGTATCCTTGTGATGTGATGAATGATTTCATCATTTAAACTGAGTGCGATAAGTCCCAATGCTTTTTCAATCCTCCTCTTCCACTCATTTTTCCCTCTCACCTCTTTGCATTCATCTCTTCCCTCAACTAGCCCCCACAGATTTTTCCTCATGAGCAGATACATGGTTTTTGTCTGCCATGTGTAAAACTGCTCCCCATAAATTTGGCTATCTCTTGTGCCACTCATGATGATGTGAAGGGGGTCTTAACCTCTTGATCAAATTTCAAGATTCAAGGGCAATGTCTACCCTTTTACAACTCAATATAAGGTTTAGGTGGTGATGATTACAACAGCTTTATCAGCATAAAATCACAAAATTACATTAAACCCAAGGGGTAACAAATCTGTACGGAAGGGTTGGAGTATCAAACCATCTCCGAATTGCAATCTGAAATTATAGGGATCTGTATCAGATACCAAATGGTTGATTTGAACCCGTAATTGCACCGAAAAATAGTGATTAGTATTGATTAATCATTAATTAGTAAACTAATCATCTATTTTGTGTGCAAAAAACAGAGTATGCGGGGAGTCCAGATCTAAGGCCTTAGAGTTCAAATGAGCTTAAATCCTTTCAAGGCTATCAATGGCAATTAGTCTAGTAGAGAATTAAGCCAAGAAAGACAAGTTTGACCAAACATTGAATGCTTAATCCTTGTTTTACCAAAGTCACCTGTAGATTTGATGAAGAGCTTAGATCTCACTGTAGACTTGATCAAATCAAAATCTGCTTCACCACCTTGTAGAGACCTTGAAAACCACTAGGGCCAAGAGGAATTATAGCAATTTGATCTGGAGTAGTAGAGATCTCATTTCTCCTTCAGAAATGTGGCGCCAGCGATTTAGCAAAATTGGCAGCTACGCTTGGCGGTTTGCGATTTTGTTTGAATGGGATGGCTAGCTATGGTTGCCTAGAATTATTTGCCCTAATAGTGCTTCTGGAGGGAGATCAAGCCCCTCTACTGGCTAGGGGTGCAAAGAGCTAGTTGAAAAGAGGTAAAAATCTTAAATTATCTACTAATCCTAATTAGCCAAGTGATAATGGGCTCACAAATTGATGGATTCTAGGGCTAGGCTCTGAATAATATGTTAAATTTACAGATATGGTGGATCAAATGCTAGAATCGAGATCATTAAAAAAGAGATTAGATGATAATTAAGACGTGATTAGTGAGCAATTAACTGATAGCTTAATGTAGGCATGGATAATCAAAAACCAGCAAATTCTCATTAGGCCAATGCCTCAATTTATAGAGTTTACATCCAAGCATCTATTCCCACTGATTTCTCCTTGATTCACTCCACCTCTTTTGCTTGATTCTCTCCACCTCTTCCCAGAATATCTCCACACCTCCTAAATCTCCTCATGCTACCCTTTATTCTCTCCCAGTAGAATACTTCTCACCTTTTGACAGGCTCTCTCACATTTATAGATTCTCTTTTACAGCCTATTCACTTGTATATGTCAACACCTCCCCTCAAGTGAATACTAGCACACCTGGACCCTATACCAAGTTTCCCTCTTACTTGACAGTCCGCGACCAGTGCCTCAAGTCCCTAAACTCATAGTCCTTGACACTCTCTCTCTCTCTCTCTATGTGTCCAAGGCTACTACAAGTGCTCGTGACCTTGACCAAAGTGCTCATACATAACATCTACCACATGGCCGACATCACCGGTGGCTGAGAGGTGGTTTTACTTTGTTGGGGCAGGTTACATTCAGTTGTAGGGTTTCTCTCTCTCTCTCTCTCTCTCTCTCTCTCTCTCTCTCTCTCTCTCTCTCTCTCTCTCTCTCTCTCTCTCTCTCTCTCTCTCTCTCTCAGAAAAGATGATCTGACTCCACTTCCTTAGGAGCCTACAGCTCCCCTCAAGTGAATACTCCTAGCACACCTGGACACTATACCTGGGACACTATACTAAGTTTCCCTCCTACTTGATAGTCGCGACCAGTGCCTCAAGTCCGTAAACTCATAATCCTTGACACTCTCTCTCTCTATGTGTCCAAGGCTACTACAAGTGCCCGTAAGTGCTCATACATACATCTACCACATGGCGACATCATCGGTGGCTGAGAGGTGGTTTTACTTTGTTGGGGCAGGTTACATTCGGTTGTAGGGTTTCTCTCTCTCTCTCTCTCTCTCTCTCTCTCTCTCTCTCTCTCTCTCTCTCTCTCTCTCTCTCTCTCTCTCAGAAAAGATGATCTGACTCCACTTCCTTAGGAGCCTACAGCTCCCCTCAAGTGAATACTCCTAGCACACCTGGATACTATACCTGGACACTATACTAAGTTTCCCTCCTACTTGATAGTCCGCGACCAGTGCCTCAAGTCCCTAAACTCATAGTCCTTGACACTCTCTCTCTCTATGTGTCCAGGCTACTACAAGTGCCCGTGACCTTGACCAAAGTGCTCATACATACATCTACCACATGGCCGACATCATCGGGTGGCTGAGAGGTGGTTTTACTTTGTTGGGGTAGGTTACATTCTCTCTCTCTCTCTCTCTCTCTCTATCTCTCTCTCTCTCAGAAAAGATGATCTGACTCCACTTCCTTAGGAGCCTCCATGAAGTTTGTTGATGTCGTTTCTTCTCCACTGGGTGTGCTGTAGTAGCAGTCTCTTGCCATGTGTCCTGGCTTTTTCCACAGTTTTGGCAAGTGATGGTCCTTCCTCCTACTCTACCTCTTTCTCGTCCTCGTCCTCGAGAGAATCCTCCTCAGGTGAAGAATGCTTTTTTTTTTCTCCTGCTGTTGAGTCTAGCCATTTCTTCTCTTTGCCTCTGTCTCTTGCTCTAGTAGAGCTCCTTCTATTTTTTTAGCGTCAATTCAGGTACATTCTTTAGTGTTGCTACAATGTTTTCATATTCACCTTTGTCCACACTCTCCAGAAGCACTGCTAGTGCCTCATCATCTTCTGTCTTTTGCCAATAGCTGCCAGTTGTTGCTTAATGCTTTTATATTTGTTCAAGTGTGTGATTAAAGATTCACTTTCCTTCGTGTCTAATTTCTAGAATTGTATTAACAGATTTATCTTTGAATTTTTTGCTTGTGTTTCCAAATAATTTTTAAGATCATCCAATGTATCTTTTGTCCACTGTATCCTTGTGATGTGATTAATGATTTCATCATTTAAACTGAGTGCGATAAGTCCCAATGCTTTTTCAATCCTCCTCTTCCACTCATTTTTCCCTCTCACCTCTTTGCATTCATCTCTTCCCTCAACTAGCCCCCACAGATTTTTCCTCATGAGCAGATACATGGTTTTGTCTGCCATGTGTAAAACTGCTCCCCATAAATTTGGCTATCTCTTGTGCCGTCGTACTCATGATGATGTGAAGGGGGTCTTACCTCTTGATCAAATTTCAAGATTCAAGGGCAATGTCTACCTTTTACAACTCAATATAAGTTTTAGGTGGTGATGATTACAACAGCTTTATCAGCATAAAATCACCAAAAATTACATTAAACCAAGGGTAACAAATCTGTACGGAAGGGTTGGAGTATCAAACCATCTCCGAATTGCAATCTGAAATTATAGGGACCTGTATCAGATACCAAATGGTTGATTTGAACCCGTAATTGCACTGAAAAATAATGATTAGTATTGATTAATCATTGATTAGTAAAACTAATCATCTATTTTGTGTGCAAAAACAGAGTATGTGGGGAGTCCAGATCTAAGGCCTTAGAGTTCAAATGAGCTTAAATCCCTTTCAAGGCTATCAATGGCAATTAGTCTAGTAGAGAATTAAGCCAAGAAAGACAAGATTTGACCAAACATTGAATGCTTAATCTCTGTTTTACCAAAGTCACCTGTAGATTTGATGAAGAGCTTAGATCTCACTGTAGACTTGATCAAATCAAAATCTGTCTTCACCAGCTTGTAGAGCACCCTTGAAACCACTAGGGCCAAGAGGAATTATAGCAATTTGATCTGGAGTAGTAGAGATCTCATTTCTCCTTCAGAAATGTGGCGCCAGCGATTTAGCAAAAATTGGCAGCTACGCTTGGCGGTTTGCGATTTTGTTTGAATGGGATGGCTAGCTATGGTTGCCTAGAATTATTTGCCCTAATAGTGCTTCTGGAGGGAGATCAAGACCCTCTACTGGCTAGGGGTGCAAAGAGCTAGTTGAAAAGAGGTAAAAATCTTAATTATCCACTAATCCTAATTAGCCAAGTGATAATGGGCTCACAAATTGATGGATTCCAGGGCTAGGCTCTGATAGTCCGCGACCAGTGCCTCAAGTCCGTAAACTCATAGTCCTTGACACTCTCTCTCTCTATGTGTCCAAGGCTACTACAATTGCATGTGACCTTGACCAAAGTGCTCATACATACATCTACCACATGGCCGCATCATCCTTGGCTGAGAGGTGGTTTTACTTTGTTGGGGCAGGTTACATTCGGTTGTAGGGTTTCTCTCTCTCTCTCTCTCTCTCTCTCTCTCTCTCTCTCAGAAAAGATGATCTGACTCCACTCCTTAGGAGCCTACAGCTCCCCTCAAGTGAATCCTCCTAGCACACCTGGACACTATACCTGGACACTATACTAAGTTTCCCTCCTACTTGATAGTCCGCGACCAGTGCCTCAAGTCCCTAAACTCATAGTCCTTGACACTCTCTCTCTCTCTATGTATCCAAGGCTACTACAAGTGCCCGTGACCTTGACCAAAGTGCTCATACATACATCTACCACATGGCCGACATCACGGTGGCTGAGAGGTGGTTTTACCTTTGTTGCGGTAGGTTACATTCGGTTGTAGGGTTTCTCTCTCTCTCTCTCTCTCTCTCTCTCTCTCTCTCTCTCTCTCTCTCTCTCCCTCTCTCTCTCAGAAAGATGATCTAACTCCACTTCCTTAGGAGCCTCCATGAAGTTTGTTGATGTCGTTTCTTCTCCACTGGGTTTGCTGTAGCAGTCTCTTGCCATGTGTCCTAGCTTTTCCACAGTTTTGGCAAGTGATGGTCCTTCCTCCTACTCTACCTCTTTCCTCGTCCTCGTCCTCGAGAGAATCCTCCTCAGGTGAAGAATGCTTTTTTTCTCCTGCTATTGAGTCTAGCCATTTCTTCTCTTTACCTCTGGTCTCTTGCTCTAGTAGAGCTCCTTCTATCTTTTTTAGCTTCAATTCAGGTACATTCTTTAGTGTTGCTACAATGTTTTCATATTCACCTTTGTCCACACTCTTCAGAAGCTTTGCTAGTGCCTCATCATCTTCTGTCTTTTTGCCAATAGCTGCCAGTTGTTGCTTAATGCTTTTATATTTGTTCAAGTGTGTGATTAAGATTTACTTTCCTTCATGTCTAATTTCTAGAATTGTATTAACAGACTTATCTTTGAATTTTTTGCTTGTGTTCCAAATAATTTTTTGAGTTCATCCAATGCATCTTTTGCCCACTGTATCCTTGTGATGTGATGAATGATTTCATCATTTAAACTGAGTGCGATAAGTCCCAATGCTTTTTCAAATCCTCCTCTTCCACTCATTTTTCCCTCTCACCTCTTTTGCATTCATCTCTTCCCTCAACTAGCCCCCACAGATTTTTCCTCATGAGCAGATACATGGTTTTTGTCTGCCATGTGTAAAACTGCTCCCCATAAATTTGGCTATCTCTTGTGCCGCCGTACTCATGATGATGTGAAGGGGGCTTACCTCTTGATCAAATTTCAAGATTCAAGGGCAATGTCTACCCTTTTACAACTCAATATAAGGTTTAGGTAGTGATGATTACAACAGCTTTATCAGCATAAAATCACCAAAAATTACATTAAACCAAGGGTAACAAATCTGTACGGAAGGGTTGGAGTATCAAACCATCTCCGAATTGCAATCTGAAATTATAGGGATCTGTATCAGATACCAAATGGTTGATTTGAACCCGTAATTGCACTGGAAAATAATGATTAGTATTGATTAATCATTGATTAGTAAACTAATCATCTATTTTGTGTGCAAAAAAAGAGTATGCGGGGGGTCCAGATCTAAGGCCTTAGAGTTCAAATGAGCTTAAATCCTTTCAGGGCTATCAATGGCAATTAGTCTAGAAGAGAATTAAGCCAAGAAAGACAAGATTTGACCAAAAATTGAATGCTTAATCTCTGTTTTACCAAAGTCACCTGTAGATTTGATGAAGAGCTTAGATCTCACTGTAGACTTGATCAAATCAAAATCTGTCTTCACCAACTTGTAGAGCACCCTTGAAAACCACTAGGGCCAAGAGGAATTATAGCAATTTGATCTGGAGTAGTAGAGATCTCATTTCTCCTTCTTCAGAAATGTGGCGCCAGCGATTTAGTAAAAATTGGCAGCTACGCTTGGCGGTTTGCGATTTTGTTTGAATGGGATGGCTAGCTATGGTTGCCTAGAATTATTTGCCCTAATAGTGCTTCTGGAGGGAGATCAAGCCCCTCTACTGGCTAGGGGTGCAAAGAGCTAGTTGAAAAGAGGTAAAAATCTTAATTATCTACTAATCCTAATTAGCCAAGTGATAATGGGCTCACAAATTGATGGATTCTAGGGCTAGGCTCTGATAATATGTTAAATTTGCACCTATGGTGGATCAAATGCTAGAATCGAGATCATTAACAAAGAGATTAGATGATAATTAAGATGTGATTAGTGAGCAATTAACTGATAGCTTAATGTAGGCATGGATAATCAAAAACTAGCAAATTCTCATTAGGCCAATGCCTCAATTTATAGAGTTTACATACAAGCATCTATTCCCATTGATTTCTCCTTGATTCACTCCACCTCTTTTGCTTGATTCTCTCCACCTCTTCCCAGAATATCTCCACACCTCCTAAATCTCCTCATGCTACCCTTTATTCTCTCCCAATAAATACTTCTCACCTTTTCACAGGCTCTCTCACATTTATAGATTCTCTTTTATAGCCTATTCACTTGTATATGTCAACACCTCCCCTCAAGTGAATACTCCTAGCACACCTGGACCCTATACCAAGTTTCCCTCTTACTTGATAGTCCGCGACCAGTGCCTCAAGTCCTAAACTCATAGTCCTTGACACTCTCTCTCTCTATGTGTCCAAGGCTACTACAAGTGCCCGTGACCTTGACCAAAGTGCTCATACATACATCTACCACATGGCCGACATCATCCGGTGGCTGAGAGGTGGTTTTACTTTGTTGGGGCAGGTTACATTCGGTTGTAGGGTTTCTCTCTCTCTCTCTCTCTCTCTCTCTCTCTCTCTCTCGCTCTCTCGCTCTCTCTCAGAAAAGATGATTTGACTCCACTTCCTTAGGAGCCTCCATGAAGTTTGTTGATGTCGTTTCTTCTCTACTGGGTTTGCTGTAGAGCAGTCTCTTGCCATCTGTCCTGGCTTTTTCACAGTTTTGGCAAGTGATGGTCCTTCCTCGTACACTACCTCTTTCTCGTCCTCGTCCTTGAGAGAATCCTCCTCAGGTGAAGAATGCTTTTTTTCTCCTGCTGTTGAGTCTAGCCATTTCTTCTCTTTGCCTCTGGTCTCTTGCTCTAGTAGAGCTCCTTCTATCTTTTTTAGCTTCAATTCAGGTACATTCTTTAGTGTTGCTACAATGTTTTTATATTCCCCTTTGTCCACACTCTTCAGAAGCACTGTTAGTGCCTCATCATCTTCTGTCTTTTTGCCAATAGCTGCCAGTTGTTGCTTAATGCTTTTATATTTGTTCAAGTGTGTTATTCAAGATTCACTTTCCTTCATGTCTAATTTCTAGAATTGTATTAACAGATTTATCTTTGAATTTTTTGCTTGTGTTCCAAATAATTTTTTGAGTTCATCCAATGCATCTTTTGCCCACTGTATCCTTGTGATGTGATGAATGATTTCATCATTTAAACTGAGTGCGATAAGTCCCAATGCTTTTTCAATCCTCCTCTTCCACTCATTTTTCCCTCTCACCTCTTTGCATTCATCTCTTCCCTCAACTAGCCCCCACAGATTTTTCCTCATGAGCAGATACATGGTTTTTGTCTGCCATGTGTAAAACTGCTCCCCATAAATTTGGATATCTCTTGTGCCACCGTACTCATGATGATGTGAAGGGGGCTTACCTCTTGATCAAATTTCAAGATTCAAGGGCAATGTCTACCCTTTTACAACTCAATATAAGGTTTAGGTGGTGATGATTACAATAGCTTTATCAGCATAAAATCACCAAAAATTACATTAAACCAAGGGTAACAAATCTGTACGGAAGGGTTGGAGTATCAAACCATCTCCGAATTGCAATATGAAATTATAGGGATCTGTATCAGATACCAAATGGTTGATTTGAACCCGTAATAATTGCACTGAAAAATAATGAATAGTATTGATTAATCATTGATTAGTAAACTAATCATCTATTTTGTGTGCAAAAAACAGAGTATGCGGGGAGTCCAGATCTAAGGCCTTAGAGTTCAAATGAGCTTAAATCCTTTCAAGGTTATCAATGGCAATTAGTCTAGCAGAGAATTAAGCCAAGAAAGACAAGATTTGACCAAAAATTGAATGCTTAATCTCTGTTTTACCAAAGTCACCTGTAGATTTGATGAAGAGCTTAGATCTCACTGTAGACTTGATCAAATCAAAATCTCTCTTCACCAGCTTGTAGAGCACCCTTGAAAACCACTAGGGCCAAGAGGAATTATAGCAATTTGATCTGGAGTAGTAGAGATCTCATTTCTCCTTCTTCAGAAATGTGGCGCCAGCGATTTAGCAAAAATTGGCAGCTACGCTTGGCGGTTTGCGATTTTGTTTGAATGGGATGGCTAGCTATGGTTGCCTAGAATTATTTGCCCTAATAGTGCTTCTGGAGGGAGATCAAGCCCCTCTACTGGCTAGGGGTGCAAAGAGCTAGTTGAAAAGAGGTAAAAATCTTAATTATCTACTAATCCTAATTAGCCAAGTGATAATGGGCTCACAAATTGATGGATTCTAGGGCTAGGCTCTGATAATATGTTAAATTTACAGCTATGGTGGATCAAATGCTAGAATCAAGATCATTAACAAAGAGATTAGATGATAATTAAGACGTGATTAGTGAGCAATTAACTGATAGCTTAATGTAGGCATGGATAATAAAAAACCAGCAAATTCTCATTAGGCCAATGCCTCAATTTATAGAGTTTACATCCAAGCATCTATTCCCACTGATTTCTCCTTGATTCACTCCACCTCTTTTGCTTGATTCTCTCCACCTCTTCCCAGAATATCTCCACACCTCCTAAATCTCCTCATGCTACCCTTTATTCTCTCCCAGTAGATACTTCTCACCTTTTCATAGGCTCTCTCACATTTATAGATTCTCTTTTACAGCCTATTCACTTGTATATGTCAACACCTCCCCTCAAGTGAATACTAGCACACCTGGACCCTATACCAAGTTTCCCTCTTACTTGACAGTCCGCGACCAGTGCCTCAAGTCCCTAAACTCATAGTCCTTGACACTCTCTCTCTCTCTATGTGTCCAAGGCTACTACAAGTGCCCGTGACCTTGACCAAAGTGCTCATACATACATCTACCACATGGCCGACATCATCGGTGGCTGAGAGGTGGTTTTACTTTGTTGGGGCAGGTTACATTCGGTTGTAGGGTTTCTCTCTCTCTCTCTCTCTCTCTCTCTCTCTCTCTCTCTCTCTCTCTCTCTCTCTCTCTCTCTCTCTCTCTCTCTCTCTCTCTCTCTCTCTCAGAAAAGATGATCTGACTCCACTTCCTTCGGAGCTTCCATGAAGTTTGTTGATGTCGTTTCTTCTCAATTGGGTTTGCTGTAGTAGCAGTCTCTTGCCATGTGTCCTGACTTTTCCACAGTTTTGGCAAGTGATGGTCCTTCCTCGTACTCTACCTCTTTCTCGTCCTCGTCCTCGAGAGAATCCTCCTCAAGTGAAGAATGCTTTTTTTTCTCGTGCTGTTGAGTCTAGCTATTTCTTCTCTTTGCCTCTGGTCTCTTGCTCTAGTAGAGCTCCTTCTATCTTTTTTAGCTTCAATTCAGGTACATTCTTTAGTGTTGCTACAATGTTTTCATATTCACCTTTGTCCACACTCTTCAGAAGCACTGTTAGTGCCTCATCATCTTCTGTCTTTTTGCCAATAGCTGCCAGTTGTTGCTTAATGCTTTTATATTTGTTCAAGTGTGTGATTAAAGATTCACTTTCCTTCATGTCTAATTTCTAGAATTGTATTAACAGATTTATCTTTGAATTTTTTGCTTGTGTTCCAAATAATTTTTTAAGTTCATCCAATGTATCTTTTGCCCACTGTATCCTTGTGATGTGATTAATGATTTCATCATTTAAACTGAGTGCGATAAGTCCCAATGCTTTTTCAATCCTCCTCTTCCACTCATTTTTCCCTCTCACCTCTTTGCATTCATCTCTTCCCTCAACTAGCCCCCACAGATTTTTCCTCATGAGCAGATACATGGTTTTTGTCTTCCATGTGTAAAACTGCTCCCCATAAATTTGGCTATCTCTTGTGCCGCCGTACTCATGATGATGTGAAGGGGGTCTTACCTCTTGATCAAATTTCAAGATTCAAGGGCAATGTCTACCCTTTTACAACTCAATATAAGGTTTAGGTGGTGATGATTACAACAGCTTTATCAGCATAAAATCACCAAAAATTACATTAAACCAAGGGTAACAAATCTGTACGGAAGGGTTGGAGTATTGAACCATCTCCGAATTGCAATTTAAAATTATAGGGATCTATATCAGATACCAAATGGTTGATTTGAACCCGTAATTGCATCGAAAAATAGTGATTAGTATTGATTAATCATTGATTAGTAAACTAATCATCTATTTTGTGTGCAAAAAACAGAGTATGCGGGGAGTCCAGATCTAAGGCCTTAGAGTTCAAATGAGCTTAAATCCTTTCAAGACTATCAATGGCAATTAGTCTAGTAGAGAATTAAGCCAAGAAAGACAAGATTTGACCAAACATTGAATGCTTAATCTCTATTTTACCAAAGTCACCTGTAGATTTGATGAAGAGTTTAGATCTCACTGTAGACTTGATCAAATCAAAATCTGTCTTCACCATGTTGTAGAGAACCCTTGAAAACCACTAGGGCCAAGAGGAATTATAGCAATTTGATCTGGAGTAGTAGAGATCTCATTTCTCCTTCAAAAATGTGGCGCCAGCGATTTAGCAAAAATTGGCAGCTACGCTTGGCGGTTTGCGATTTTGTTTGAATGGGATGGCTAGCTATGGTTGCCTAGAATTATTTGCCCTAATAGTGCTTCTGGAGGGAGATCAAGACCCTCTACTGGCTAGGGCTGCAAAGAGCTAGTTGAAAAGAGGTAAAAATCTTAATTATCCACTAATCCTAATTAGCCAAGTGATAATGGGCTCACAAATTGATGGATTCCAGGGCTAGGCTCTGATAGTCTGCGACCAGTGCCTCAAGTCCGTAAACTCATAGTCCTTGACACTCTCTCTCTCTATGTGTCCAAGGCTACTACAATTGCATGTGACCTTGACCAAAGTGCTCATACATACATCTACCACATGGCCGACATCATCCTTGGCTGAGAGGTGGTTTTACTTTGTTGGGGCAGGTTACATTCGGTTGTAGGGTTTCTCTCTCTCTCTCTCTCTCTCTCTCTCTCTCTCTCTCTCTCTCTCTCTCTCTCTCTCAGAAAAGATGATCTGACTCCACTTCCTTAGGAGCCTACAGCTCCCCTCAAGTGAATACTCCTAGCACACTTGGACACTATACCTGGACACTATACTAAGTTTCCCTCCTACTTGATAGTCCGCGACCAGTGCCTCAAGTCCCTAAACTCATAGTCCTTGACACTCTCTCTCTCTCTATGTATCCAAGGCTACTACAAGTGCCCGTGACCTTGACCAAAGTGCTCATACATACATCTACCACATGGCCGACATCATCGGTGGCTGAGAGGTGGTTTTACTTTGTTGGGGTAGGTTACATTCGGTTGTAGGGTTTCTCTCTCTCTCTCTCTCTCTCTCTCTCTCTCTCTCTCTCTCTCTCTCTCTCTCCCTCTCTCTCTCAGAAAAGATGATCTAACTCCACTTCCTTAGGAGCCTCCATGAAGTTTGTTGATGTCGTTTCTTCTCCACTGGGTTTGCTGTAGCAGTCTCTTGCCATGTGTCCTGGCTTTTCCACAGTTTTGGCAAGTGATGGTCCTTCCTCCTACTCTACCTCTTTCTCGTCCTCGTCCTCGAGAGAATCCTCCTCAGGTGAAGAATGCTTTTTTTTCTCCTGCTGTTGAGTCTAGCCATTTCTTCTCTTTACCTCTGGTCTCTTGCTCTAGTAGAGCTCCTTCTATCTTTTTTAGCTTCAATTCAGGTACATTCTTTAGTGTTGCTACAATGTTTTCATATTCACCTTTGTCCACACTCTTCAGAAGCACTGCTAGTGCCTCATCATCTTCTATCTTTTTGCCAATAGCTGCCAGTTGTTGCTTAATGCTTTTATATTTGTTCAAGTGTGTGATTAAAGATTTACTTTCCTTCATGTCCAATTTCTAGAATTGTATTAACAGACTTATCTTTGAATTTTTTGCTTGTGTTCCAAATAATTTTTTGAGTTCATCCAATGCATCTTTTGCCCACTGTATCCTTGTGATGTGATGAATGATTTCATCATTTAAACTGAGTGCGATAAGTCCCAATGCTTTTTCAATCCTCCTCTTCCAATCATTTTTCCCTCTCACCTCTTTGCATTCATCTCTTCCCTCAACTAGCCCCCACAGATTTTTCCTCATGAGCAGATACATGGTTTTGTCTGCCATGTGTAAAACTGCTCCCCATAAATTTGGCTATCTCTTGTGCCGCCGTACTCATGATGATGTGAAGGGGGTCTTACCTCTTGATCAAATTTCAAGATTCAAGGGCAATGTCTACCCTTTTACAACTCAATATAAGGTTTAGGTGGTGATGATTACAACAGCTTTATCAGCATAAAATCACCAAAAATTACATTAAACCAAGGGTAACAAATCTGTACGGAAGGGTTGGAGTATCAAACCATCTCCGAATTGCAATCTGAAATTATAGGGATCTGTATCAGATACCAAATGGTTGATTTGAACCCGTAATTGCACTGAAAAATAATGATTAGTATTGATTAATCATTGATTAGTAAACTAATCATCTATTTTGTGTGCAAAAAACAGAGTATGCGGGGAGTCCAGATCTAAGGCCTTAGAGTTCAAATGAGCTTAAATCCTTTCAAGGCTATCAATGGCAATTAGTCTAGTAGAGAATTAAGCCAAGAAAGACAAGATTTGACCAAACATTGAATGCTTAATCTCTGTTTTACCAAAGTCACTTGTAGATTTGATGAAGAGCTTAGATCTCACTGTAGACTTGATCAAATCAAAATCTGTCTTCACCAGCTTGTAGAGCACCCTTGAAAACCACTAGGGCCAAGAGGAATTATAGCAATTTGATCTGGAGTAGTAGAGATCTCATTTCTCCTTCAGAAATGTGGCGCCAGCGATTTAGCAAAAATTGGCAGCTACACTTGGCGGTTTGCGATTTTGTTTGAATGGGATGGCTAGCTATGGTTGCCTAGAATTATTTGCCCTAATAGTGCTTCTGGAGGGAGATCAAGCCCCTCTACTGGCTAGGGGTGCAAAGAGCTAGTTGAAAAGAGGTAAAAATCTTAATTATCTACTAATCCTAATTAGCCAAGTGATAATGGGCTCACAAATTGATGGATTCTAGGGCTAGGCTCTGATAATATGTTAAATTTGCACCTATGGTGGATCAAATGCTAGAATCCACATCATTAACAAAGAGATTAGATGATAATTAAGACGTGATCAGTGAGCAATTAACTGATAGCTTAATGTAGGCATGGATAATGAAAAACGAGCAAATTCTCATTAGGCCAATGCCTCAATTTATAGAGTTTACATCCAAGCATCTATTCCCACTGATTTCTCCTTGATTCACTCCACCTCTTTTGCTTGATTTCCTCCACCTCTTCCCAGAATATTTCCACACCTCCTAAATCTCCTCATGCTACCCTTTATTCTCTCCCAGTAGATACTTCTCACCTTTTCACAGGCTCTCTTATATTTATAGATTCTCTTTTACAACCTATTCACTTGTATATGTCAACACCTCCCCTCAAGTGAATACTCCTAGCACACCTGGACCCTATACCAAGTTTCCCTCTTACTTGATAGTCCGCGACCAGTGCCTCAAGTCCCTAAACTCATAGTCCTTGACACTCTCTCTCTCTATGTGTCCAAGGCTACTACAAGTGCCCGTGACCTTGACCAAAGTGCTCATACATACATCTACCACATGGCCGACATCATCGGTGGCTGAGAGGTGGTTTTACTTTGTTGGGGCAGGTTACATTCGGTTGTAGGGTTTCTCTCTCTCTCTCTCTCTCTCTCTCTCTCTCTCTCTCTCTCTCTCTCTCTCTCTCAGAAAAGATGATCTGACTCCACTTCCTTAGGAGTTTCCATGAAGTTTGTTGATGTCGTTTCTTCTCCACTGGGTTTGCTGTAGCAGTCTCTTGCCATGTGTCCTGGCTTTTCCATAGTTTTGGCAAGTGATGGTCCTTCCTCGTACTCTACCTCTTTCTCGTCCTCGTCCTCGAGAGAATCCTCCTCAGGTGAAGAATGCTTTTTTTTCTCCTGCTGTTGAGTCTAGCCATTTCTTCTCTTTGCCTCTGGTCTCTTCTTTTAGTAGAGCTCCTTCTATCTTTTTTAGCTTCAATTCAGGTACATTCTTTAGTGTTGCTACAATGTTTTTATATTCCCCTTTGTCCACACTCTTCAGAAGCACTGTTAGTGCCTCATCATCTTCTGTCTTTTTGCCAATAGCTGCCAGTTGTTGCTTAATGCTTTTATATTTGTTCAAGTGTGTGATTAAAGATTCAGTTTCCTTCATGTATAATTTCTAGAATTGTATTAACAGATTTATCTTTGAATTTTTTGCTTGTGTTCCAAATAATTTTTTGAGTTCATCCAATGCATCTTTTGCCCACTGTAGCCTTGTGATGTGATGAATGATTTCATCATTTAAACTGAGTGCGATAAGTCCCAATGCTTTTTCAATCCTCCTCTTCCACTCATTTTTCCCTCTCACCTCTTTGCATTCATCTCTTCCCTCAAGTAGCCCCCACAGATTTTTCCTCATGAGCAGATACATGGCTTTTGTCTGCCATGTGTAAAACTGCTCCCCATAAATTTGGCTATCTCTTGTGCCGCCGTACTCATAATTATGTGAAGGGGGTCTTACCTCTTGATCAAATTTCAAGATTCAAGGGCAATGTCTACCCTTTTACAACTCAATATAAGGTTTAGGTAGTGATGATTACAACAGCTTTATCAGCATAAAATCACCAAAAATTACATTAAACCAAGGGTAACAAATCTGTACGGAAGGGTTGGAGTACAAACCATCTCCAAATTGCAATTTAAAATTATAGGGATCTATATCAGATACCAAATGGTTGATTTGAACCCGTAATTGCACTGAAAAATAGTGATTAGTATTGATTAATCATTGATTAGTAAACTAATCATCTATTTTGTGTGCAAAAAACAGAGTATGCGGGGAGTCCAGATCTAAGGCCTTAGAGTTCAAATGAGCTTAAATCCTTTCAAGGCTATCAATGGCAATTAGTCTAGTAGACAATTAAGCCAAGAAAGACAAGATTTGACCAAACATTGAATGCTTAATCTCTGTTTTACCAAAGTCACCTGTAGATTTGATGAAGAGCTTAGATCTCACTGTAGACTTGATCAAATCAAAATCTGTCTTCACCATGTTGTAGAGAACCCTTGAAAACCACTAGGGCCAAGAGAAATTATAGCAATTTGATCTGGAGTAGTAGAGATCTCATTTCTCCTTCAGAAATGTGGCGCCAGCGATTTAGCAAAAATTGGCAGCTACGCTTGGCGGTTTGCGATTTTGTTTGAATGGGATGGCTAGCTATGGTTGCCTAGATTTATTTGCCCTAATAGTGCTTCTGGAGGGAGATCAAGCCCCTCTACTGGCTAGGGGTGCAAAGAGCTAGTTGAAAAGAGGTAAAAATCTTAATTATCTACTAATCCTAATTAGCCAAGTGATAATGGGCTCACAAATTGATGGATTCTAGGGCTAGGCTCTGATAATATGTTAAATTTGCACCTATGGTGGATCAAATGCTAGAATCGAGATCATTAACAACGAGATTAGATGATAATTAAGACGTGATTAGTGAGCAATTAACTGATAGCTTAATGTAGGCATGGATAATCAAAAACCAGCAAATTCTCATTAGGCCAATGCCTCAATTTATAGAGTTTTCTGGCTTCACCAGCTTGTAGAGACCCTTGAAAACCACTAGGGCCAAGAGGAATTATAGCAATTTGATCTGGAGTAGTAGAGATCTCATTTCTCCTTCAGAAATGTGGTGCCAGCGATTTAGCAAAAATTGGCAGCTACGTTTGGCGGTTTGCGATTTTGTTTGAATGGGATGGCTAGCTATGGTTGCCTAGAATTATTTGCCCTAATAGTGCTTCTGGAGGGAGATCAAGCCCCTCTACTGGCCAGGGGTGCAAAGAGCTAGTTGAAAAGAGGTAAAAATCTTAATTATCTACTAATCCTAATTAGCCAAGTGATAATGGGCTCACAAATTGATGGATTCTAGGGCTAGGCTCTGATAATATGTTAAATTTATAGCTATGGTGGATCAAATGCTAGAATCGAGATCATTAACAAAGAGATTAAATGATAATTAAGACGTGATTAGTGAGCAATTAACTGATAGCTTAATGTAGGCATGGATAATCAAAAACCAGCAAATTCTCATTAGGCCAATGCCTCAATTTATAGAGTTTACATCCAAGCATCTATTCCCACTGATTTCTCCTTGATTCACTCCACCTCTTTTGCTTGATTCTCTCCACCTCTTCCCAGAATATCTCCACACCTCCTAAATCTCCTCATGCTACCCTTTATTCTCTCCCAGTAGATACTTCTCACCTTTTCATAGGCTCTCTCACATTTATAGATTCTCTTTTACAGCCTATTCACTTGTATATGTCAACACCTCCCCTCAAGTGAATACTAGCACACCTGGACCCTATACCAAGTTTCCCTCTTACTTGACAGTCCGCGACTAGTGCCTCAAGTCCCTAAACTCATAGTCCTTGACAGTCTCTCTCTCTCTCTATGTGTCCAAGGCTACTACAAGTGCCCGTGACCTTGACCAAAGTGCTCATACATACATCTACCACATGGCCGACATCATCGGTGGCTGAGAGGTGGTTTTACTTTGTTGGGGCAGGTTACATTCGGTTGTAGGGTTTCTCTCTCTCTCTCTCTCTCTCTCTCTCTCTCTCTCTCTCTCTCTCTCAGAAAAGATGATCTGACTCCACTTCCTTAGGAGTTTCCATGAAGTTTGTTGATGTCGTTTCTTCTCCACTGGGTTTGCTGTAGCAGTCTCTTGCCATGTGTCCTGGCTTTTCCATAGTTTTGGCAAGTGATGGTCCTTCCTCGTACTCTACCTCTTTCTCGTCCTCGTCCCCTCGAGAGAATCCTATTCAGGTGAAGAATGCTTTTTTTTCTCCTGATGTTGAGTCTAGCCATTTCTTCTCTTTGCCTCTGGTCTCTTGCTCTAGTAGACCTCCTTCTATCTTTTTTAGCTTCAATTCAGGTACATTCTTTAGTGTTGCTACAATGTTTTCATATTCACCTTTGTCCACACTCTCCAGAAGCACTGTTAGTGCTTCATCATCTTCTGTCTTTTTGCCAATAGCTGCCAGTTGTTGCTTAATGCTTTTATATTTGTTCAAGTGTGTGATTAAAGATTCACTTTCCTTCATGTCTAATTTCTAGAATTGTATTAACAGATTTATCTTTGAATTTTTTGCTTGTGTTCCAAATAATTTTTTAAGTTCATCCAATGTATCTTTTGCCCACTGTATCCTTGTGATGTGATTAATGATTTCATCATTTAAACTGAGTGCGATAAGTCCCAATGCTTTTTCAATCCTCCTCTTCCACTCATTTTTCCCTCTCACCTCTTTGCATTCATCTCTTCCCTCAACTAGCCCCCACAGATTTTTCCTCATGAGCAGATACATGGTTTTTGTCTTCCATGTGTAAAACTGCTCCCCATAAATTTGGCTATCTCTTGTGCCGCCGTACTCATGATGATGTGAAGGGGGTCTTACCTCTTGATCAAATTTCAAGATTCAAGGGCAATGTCTACCCTTTTACAACTCAATATAAGGTTTAGGTGGTGATGATTACAACAGCTTTATCAGCATAAAATCACCAAAAATTACATTAAACCAAGGGTAACAAATCTGTACGGAAGGGTTGAAGTATTGAACCATCTCCGAATTGCAATTTAAAATTATAGGGATCTATATCAGATACCAAATGGTTGATTTGAACCCGTAATTGCACTGAAAAATAGTGATTAGTATTGATTAATCATTGATTAGTAAACTAATCATCTATTTTGTGTGCAAAAAACAGAGTATGCGGGGAGTCCAGATCTAAGGCCTTAGAGTTCAAATGAGCTTAAATCCTTTCAAGACTATCAATGGCAATTAGTCTAGTAGAGAATTAAGCCAAGAAAGACAAGATTTGACCAAACATTGAATGCTTAATCTCTGTTTTACCAAAGTCACCTGTAGATTTGATGAAGAGTTTAGATCTCACTGTAGACTTGATCAAATCAAAATCTGTCTTCACCATGTTGTAGAGAACCCTTGAAAACCACTAGGGCCAAGAGGAATTATAGCAATTTGATCTGGAGTAGTAGAGATCTCATTTCTCCTTCAGAAATGTGGCGCCAGTGATTTAGCAAAAATTGGCAGCTACGCTTGGCGGTTTGCGATTTTGTTTGAATGGGATGGCTAGCTATGGTTGCCTAGAATTATTTGCCCTAATAGTGCTTCTGGAGGGAGATCAAGACCCTCTACTGGCTAGGGCTGCAAAGAGCTAGTTGAAAAGAGGTAAAAATCTTAATTATCCACTAATCCTAATTAGCCAAGTGATAATGGGCTCACAAATTGATGGATTCCAGGGCTAGGCTCTGATAGGCCGCGACCAGTGCCTCAAGTCCGTAAACTCATAGTCCTTGACACTCTCTCTCTCTATGTGTCCAAGGCTACTACAAGTGCCCGTGACCTTGACCAAAGTGCTCATACATACATCTACCACATGGCCGACATCATCGGTGGCTGAGAGGTGGTTTTACTTTGTTGGGGCAGGTTACATTCGGTTGTAGGGTTTCTCTCTCTCTCTCTCTCTCTCTCTCTCTCTCTCTCTCTCTCTCTCTCTCTCTCTCTCTCTCTCTCTCTCTCTCAGAAAAGATGATCTGACTCCACTTCCTTAGGAGCCTCCATGAAGTTTGTTGATGTCGTTTCTTCTCCACTGGGTTTGCTGTAGCAGTCTCTTGCCATGTGTCCTGGCTTTTCCACAGTTTTGGCAAGTGATGGTCCTTCCTCTTACTCTACCTCCTTCTCGTCCTCGTCCTCGAGAGAATCCTCCTCAGCTAAAGAATGCTGTTTTTTCTCCTGCTGTTGAGTCTAGCCATTTCTTCTCTTGCCTCTGGTCTCTTGCTCTAGTAGAGCTCCTTCTATCTTTTTTAGCTTCAATTCAGGTACATTCTTTAGTGTTGCTACAATGTTTTCATATTCACCTTTGTCCACACTCTTCAGAAGCACTGCTAGTGCCTCATCATCTTCTGTCTTTTTGCCAATAGCTGCCAGTTGTTGCTTAATGCTTTTATATTTGTTCAAGTGTGTGATTAAAGATTCACTTTCCTTCATGTATAATTTCTAGAATTGTATTAACAGATTTATCTTTGAATTTTTTGCTTGTGTTCCAAATAATTTTTTGAGTTCATCCAATGCATCTTTTGCCCACTGTAGCCTTGTGATGTGATGAATGATTTCATCATTTAAACTGAGTGCGATAAGTCCCAATGCTTTTTCAATCCTCCTCTTCCACTCATTTTTCCCTCTCACCTCTTTGCATTCATCTCTTCCCTCAACTAGCCCCCACAGATTTTTCCTCATGAGCAGATACATGGCTTTTGTCTGCCATGTGTAAAACTGCTCCCCATAAATTTGGCTATCTCTTGTGCCGCCGTACTCATGATGATGTGAAGGGGGTCTTACCTCTTGATCAAATTTCAAGATTCAAGGGCAATGTCTACCCTTTTACAACTCAATATAAGGTTTAGGTGGTGATGATTACAACAGCTTTATCAGCATAAAATCACCAAAAATTACATTAAACCAAGGGTAACAAATCTGTACGGAAGGGTTGGAGTACAAACCATCTCCGAATTGCAATTTAAAATTATAGGGATCTATATCAGATACCAAATGGTTGATTTGAACCCGTAATTGCACTGAAAAATAGTGATTAGTATTGATTAATCATTGATTAGTAAACTAATCATCTATTTTGTGTGCAAAAAACAGAGTATGCGGGGAGTCCAGATCTAAGGCCTTAGAGTTCAAATGAGCTTAAATCCTTTCAAGGCTATTAATGGCAATTAGTCTAGTAGAGAATTAAGCCAAGGAAGACAAGATTTGACCAAACATTGAATGCTTAATCTCTGTTTTACCAAAGTCACCTGTAGATTTGATGAAGAGCTTAGATCTCACTGTAGACTTGATCAAATCAAAATCTGTCTTCACCATGTTGTAGAACCCTTGAAAACCACTAGGGCCAAGAGGAATTATAGCAATTTGATCTGGAGTAGTAGAGATCTCATTTCTCCTTCAGAAATGTAGCGCCAACGATTTAGCAAAAATTGGCAGCTACGCTTGGCGGTTTGCGATTTTGTTTGAATGGGATGGCTAGCTATGGTTGCCTAGAATTATTTGCCCTAATAGTGCTTCTGGATGGAGATCAAGCCCCTCTACTGACTAGGGGTGCAAAGAGCTAGTTGAAAAGAGGTAAAAATCTTAATTATCCACTACTCCTAATTAGCCAAGTGATAATGGGCTCACAAATTGATGGATTCCAGGGCTAGGCTCTGATAGTCCGCGACCAGTGCCTCAAGTCCGTAAACTCATACTCCTTGACACTCTCTCTATGTGTCCAAGGCTACTACAATTGCATGTGACCTTGACCAAAGTGCTCATACATACATCTACCACATGGCCGACATCATCCTTGGCTGAGAGGTGGTTTTACTTTGTTGGGGCAGGTTACATTCGGTTGTAGGGTTTCTCTCTCTCTCTCTCTCTCTCTCTCTCTCTCTCTCTCAGAAAAGATGATCTGACTCCACTTCCTTAGGAGCCTACAGCTCCCCTCAAGTGAATACTCCTAGCACACCTGGACACTATACCTCGACACTATACTAAGTTTCCCTCCTACTTGATAGTCCGCGACCAGTGCCTCAAGTCCCTAAACTCATAGTCCTTGACACTCTCTCCCTCTATGTGTCCAAGGCTACTACAAGTGCCCGTGACCTTGACCAAAGTTCTCATACATACATCTACCACATGGCCGACATCATCGGTGGTTGAGAGGTGGTGTTACTTTGTTGGGGTAGGTTACATTCGGTTGTAGGGTTTCTCTCTCTCTCTCTCTCTCTCTCTCTCTCTCTCTCTCTCTCTCTCTCTCTCTCTCCCTCTCTCTCTCAGAAAAGATGATCTAACTCCACTTCCTTAGGAGCCTCCATGAAGTTTGTTGATGTCGTTTCTTCTCCACTGGGTTTGCTGTAGCAGTCTCTTGCCATGTGTCATGGCTTTTCCACAGTTTTGGCAAGTGATGGTCCTTCCTCCTACTCTACCTCTTTCTCATCCTCGTCCTCGAGAGAATCCTCCTCAGGTGAAGAATGCTTTTTTTTCTCCTGCTGTTGAGTCTAGCCATTTCTTCTCTTTACCTCTGGTCTCTTGCTCTAGTAGAGCTCCTTCTATCTTTTTTAGCTTCAATTCAGGTACATTCTTTAGTGTTGCTACAATGTTTTCATATTCACCTTTGTCCACACTCTTCAGAAGCACTGTTAGTGCCTCATCATCTTCTGTCTTTTTGCCAATAGCTGCCAGTTGTTGCTTAATGCTTTTATATTTGTTCAAGTGTGTGATTAAAGATTTACTTTCCTTCATGTCTAATTTCTAGAATTGTATTAACAGACTTATCTTCGAATTTTTTGCTTGTGTTCCAAATAATTTTTTGAGTTCATCCAATGCAGCTTTTGCCCACTGTATCCTTGTGATGTGATGAATGATTTCATCATTTAAACTGAGTGCGATAAGTCCCAATGCTTTTTCAATCCTCCTCTTCCACTCATTTTTCCCTCTCACCTCTTTGCATTCATCTCTTCCCTCAACTAGCCCCCACAGATTTTTCCTCATGAGCAGATACATGGTTTTTGTCTGCCATGTGTAAAACTGCTCCCCATAAATTTGGCTATCTCTTGTGCCGCCGTACTCATGATGATGTGAAGGGGGTCTTACCTCTTGATCAAATTTCAAGATTCAAGGGCAATGTCTACCCTTTTACAACTCAATATAAGGTTTAGGTGGTGATGATTACAACAGCTTTATCAGCATAAAATCACCAAAAATTACATTAAACCAAGGGTAACAAATCTGTACGGAAGGGTTGGAGTATCAAACCATCTCCGAATTGCAATCTGAAATTATAGGGATTTGTATCAGATACCAAATGGTTGATTTGAACCCGTAATTGCACTGAAAAATAATGATTAGTATTGATTAATCATTGATTAGTAAACTAATCATCTATTTTGTGTGCAAAGAACAGAGTATGTGGGGAGTCCAGATCTAAGGCCTTAGAGTTCAAATGAGCTTAAATCCTTTCAAGGCTATCAATGGCAATTAGTCTAGTAGAGAATTAAGCCAACAAAGACAAGATTTGACCAAACATTGAATGCTTAATCTCTGTTTTACCAAAGTCACCTGTAGATTTGATGAAGAGCTTAGATCTCACTGTAGACTTGATCAAATCAAAATCTGTCTTCACCAGCTTGTAGAGCACCCTTGAAAACCACTAGGGCCAAGAGGAATTATAGCAATTTGATCTGGAGTAGTAGAGATCTCATTTCTCCTTCAGAAATGTGGCGCCAGCGATTTAGCAAAAATTGGCAGCTACGCTTGGCGGTTTGCAATTTTGTTTGAATGGGATGGCTAGCTATGGTTGTGTAGGATCCCTGTTCCCACCGAGCAACGGATTCGGGGTATTGGCAGCGGAAGTAGCGCTTCTCGCGCGGGACAGGGGTCCCACACTCGGGGCCTCGCCCACGGATATCCGGATAAGAGACTAATCCGTCGGTTGTTCCAAAACCGAACCCGAAAAAAACTTCCTTTACCGGAAAGCACGGGCGATTCCACCAGGATAACTTTTTACTCTAACGTAGTCAAGATCATTTCTGATCGAGATGATCCGATTACATCTATAAGATACTTAGTCAGTTCAAGGAAGAAACTTGCACTTGGATCATTGGGATCAACGCTTTTTTCCCCATTCAAGAGGCACAGCCGTTGATTCCTATCCATAGAACAGTTTCTGTCCGGGATTTATTTTTTTTTTCTATCGTAAAAACAAAAGTTTGAGTCTCGATTTACGGATCCATCAGTCCAGCCTAACCCCATCCAATCCCATGGGTTAGCCAACCGCCCAACCACTGTAGTGATGGGATCCAATTAAAAATTTGGTTAGGTTTTGTCCCGGGTACCAAGGAAAAGAGTTCCAAGGCCCCCTAGCCGGATGTTCATGCAAAATAAAACTAGTCACACCACTCACACACCCAATATGAAATTGCCTTTTTCAACCAGATTCAACCAGTTTAAAACAATCCTTTAATAAAACCATAGTATCATTGATCACCATCTTCCAATTTATCCAATTGATTCTTAATTTCCCATCATTCCTTCATCAGAGTATCTATGGCATCATTGGCAACTAGAACGCTCAGGAGCCGTTTCGATAGTTCCTAGCCCATAATACTTGGCAATATAATCACTTAACAAGATGGACTCTCGTTGAAGATCAGCAAGATCAACCAACAGATCCATATAAGGAGCCATGGACTCATCCATTGAAGACCAGCAAGGTCAATCAACCAGATCCATGCTCGATTTCAGAAAACAACTCCAACTCTGTTCCAATATCTTCCTCGACGCACGCGTGGGTATCCTAGGCAACCCAGAGCCCGAGCACCGTATGGTCAGCACCCTCTAGGATCCTTCGCAGGTAACCTAGCGCTTCACGCATAGGCCGCTTCCTTGGCCCCTCATCCACCGTACCGGAAGCTCACCATTTTAATCGCACCGAGGCTGGTCAAGACCTCGGCTGACCTTGCTACGCGAGACGTCCTTCATTGACTCCCCGTCAGCAGTTGCAACTTTCTCATCACGACCTTAATCACAAGACGGTCAAAATGCTCCCCCCAGCATTCTTGACATAAAACAATCATTTACAGACAGCATTTACAAACAGCATTTACAAACAGTTTACAATACAATTTCTATTTTAACTTTCATTTTTCCACATTATCCCTCCTCAATCTACATTACTTATTCCATATTCCATTTATATGTATACTCATCCCATCACATCATTTCCATCTCATCACTTCAGATTCCCTCACATCACAATCGTATATTCACACCCATACATCCACAACTATATGCGTACATTCACATCTACATGCATACATCTACATCCCTATGCATACATCCACATCCACATTCACATTCACCTCCATACATCTACATCTACATGCATACATCCACTCCACATTCACATCCACATCTATACATCTACATCTACATGCATACATCCACCTCTACATCCACATCTACGTCTATACACCTACATCTACATGCATACATCCACCTCTACATCCACATCTACGTCTATACACCTACATCTACATGCATACATCCCCATCCACATCCACATCTACATCTATACATCTACATCTACATGTATACATATACATCTCCATTCACAACTACATCTACATGCATACATCCATATCTCCATTCCCATCTACATCTATACATCTACATCTACATGCATCCATCCACCTCCACATCCACATCTACATCTATACATCTACATCTACATGTATACATCCACATCTCCATTCACATCTACATCTATACCTCTACATCTACATGCATCCATCCACATCTCCATTTACATCCTCATCTACACATCTATTTCTACATGCATACATCCACGTCCCATGCATACATCCACCTCCACATTCATACTCACATCCATACATCTACATCTACATGCAATATCCACATCTCCATGCATAATAAAATTCTTTTAATTAATCTAGGATGATAGTTCCTAGAATATGGTAGGAATTCCTCTTTTTATACTTTGAATGAATTTATTTTATGCGTAATTTCTATAAAAATTTTGCCATAGCTCCGCTACTATGACTGATAAATCTCAATTTTTTTTCTAAGGGATAAAGCTCATTATTAAAGAAATAATTAGAATGGTCTCTAATTGGATCATCAATCCATAATGGTCTCTAATTGGATCATCAATCCATAGTGGTCTCTAATTGGATCATTAAGAAAAACAATTAGAATGGTCTCTAATTGGGTCATCAATCCATAATGGATTGAATCATCAATGTGCATAAACTAAAAGTATAGCAAAAAGCCATTAATTTGGCCTCAAGCATAGCTTAATCTTGGATTAAGGAAAGGCTTTATGAAAAGCTTCATTTAGATTGAGAATGGTTCATGAGTATGACCATTTCTTGAGTGAGAGAGAGAAATTACATAAAAACCATTAGAATTTAAACATAAATGGAATTTAACTTCTATAGCCTTTATTAAATTATGTAACTCTTCACTACTATTCACCAATTAACTTCAATAGCATTTAAAAAAACCATACCAATTAAACTTCTCAAGCTTGAGAGGGGTTGAGAAGAGAGAATCATTGAGAAATTATAGAAAGATCAAAATTCAATATACTTACCTTATAATTTGCTTGATTCTTTATTCACGGTAGAGGCCCCCAACCAATCAATTGGTTTAGTATGTTGATGGAGCCACCAATGGGGATTGAAGAAAGAGAGAAGTGTCAAAAACTAGTGAATTATTAAAGAATTCACAGTTCTTGGTTTAGGTGGAGTAACATAGCATAAGATACTATATATTTTGGCTTAGATGGAGTAGAGTAACAAAGCATAAGACACTATATAATTTGGCTTAGGTGGAGTAGAGTAACAAGGCATAAGACTCTATCTAATTTGGCTTAGGTGGAGTAGAGTAACAAGGCATAAGACTCTATCTAATTTGGCTTAGGTGGAGTAGAGTAACAAGGCATAAGACTCTATATAATTTGGCTTAGGTGGAGTAGAGTAACAAGGCATAAGACTCTATCTAATTTGGCTTAGGTGGAGTAGAGTAACAAGGCATAAGACTCTATCTAATTTGGCTTAGGTGGAGTAGAGTAACAAGGCATAAGACTCTATATTTTTTTCAACAAGGGAAGGCTTCTATTTATAGGAAAATTTGAGCTCCTAACCAAACAAACTGATTCTAGAATTTTTCAAGTCAGTTTGGTTGAATTTGGACTAGATTTGGACCTAGTTTGGTTACTTTTTGATTCGGTTTGGTTCCATTTTGATTTGGTTTGGTTCAAGAGAGATGAGAGATAAAAATATCACATTATTTTTGAGTTTAAAACTCATTCAAGCATGTGAAATATGCACCTCCTTTAAAGAATTCCCCTTCCTTACATATGTGTCAAAATTTTATTGCTCATAGTTTTTTACTAATAAACCTTGTACATTTTCAACTCTTCATCTTATGTGAAATATGCACCTCCTTTAAAGAACTCCTCTTCCTTACATATGTGTCATAGTTTTTTTACTAATAAACCTTGTACATTTTCAACTCTTCATCTTATGTGAAATATGCACCTCCTTTAAAGAACTCCCCTTCCTTACATATGTGTTTATTTACTAATAAACCTTGTACATTTTCAACTCTTCATCTTATGTGAAATATGCACCTCCTTTAAAGAACTCCCCTTCCTTACATATGTGTTTATTTACTAATAAACCTTGTACATTTTCAACTCTTCATCTTATGTGAGCATTTACTCATTTTTGGATACCCAAAATATCTCATATTTTTAATATTGCTCATAGTTTTTTTACTAATAAATCTTGTACATTTTCAACTCTTCATCTTATGTGAGCATTTACTCATTTTTGGGTATCTTCTTTTACAAATTGGATTTATCTCCTCCCTACACATGGATTGATGCTATTGGCCCATAGGAACCTTAATTGGACCATAGTCTAAAGATTTCTGAAAATTTAGACCCTTAGACTAAGGTTCTTTATACCTATTTCCAATTAATTCCAATTGCACATTGGAAAATTCTTTTTAAATTTCTGTTTCAGGGAAACTCATCTGAATTATAAGAGATATTTTTCTATCCAAAAATATTCATAATCTGAATATTCTCTCTCTAGAATAATTTTCTCTCTCTAGGCTAAAACAGTTAGAAACAAGGTCTTTATATTTTAGAAAAGAAATTGATTACAGGGGAATATACTAGACATCAAAAAGGGGTTGGGGGAGGAATCTTACATTCTACCCCACTTAAAAAATGCGAGATGTCCTCATCTCGCAACTTGGGATAATTTCGCAAGGTGAACGAATATGAGACTTAGAGGGAAATTTTAATCAAGATTAACCACCAAGAAAAGTCTTAAAGAGAGCAAGATTCAAAATAAGAACAAGATTTAAACTTTATTCATTCTCGGAACTTATACAGTAAAGATAGAAGAACTCTTTACACTTCCATAAGCCCGTCCATCATATGGTCACAAAAGCAGTCCTCACAAGCTGCACAAGTATAGGGTAACTCATCTATGGGAATGATTCTGCTGGTTATTGCCGCACCTATCTCAGTGGTATGAGGTGATCTAACAAAAGGACCTCTGAGAGGCAAGCCAAAAACGGGATAAAGGCATATCTTCTCATGAGGAAGAAAACACGCCAATAAGAAGACCCGCTCAGAAAACCCAAGATGCCTTGATCTCATGACGCAGTAGTATCGGGGACCCAAACCCAAAGCTTCAATAACCATGGCCAAGCGGACATTGTTACGAAAGTGCTGCTGACCCCAGGGTGTTACCCTAGTTATGTTTTGATAGGTCCGCCATTTGGTCTGCGCTACAGAAGTTCCTAGGTGAGGAAAAAGTGAGCGCTCATACTGTTCTATAAAGTCTTTCTTCACAGACTCTCTTGCGTCTTGAAGGTGAGAAATCATCAGGGATAAAACTAATTCCTGTTGCCAAGCCATGAAGGAGATTAAGAAAGAAAGGAGATTGATGGGAGTAAGATTACTGTGAGCGGCAAGTAAAAATTACGACTTATATAAAGGAAGGAGCTAGCGTAACCTAGAAGCCAACGGTAACTTACCACTGAAGTTTTACCGTCTTTCCATGATTTGAGTTTGACACATTTTTCTATAGAAGGCATTAAGAATTTTGAGATGAGGGAATAAAAGAAACTTGTAGGCTAAGTCACCTACCTTCATTGAATTCAGATATAAGGGTCACAATATCTGGGGGATAACTTCTTATACTCCCCAAGAGATAAAGAACTTCTTTTGGGCCGTACTCGAATGAAAACCAAAACCTTGGCATCCAAAACACCGATTCTCACTTCTGGACTCATTGTTCTAAAGCCTTAAAATAGGTGGGACTCCTGAGAAGTATTCTAGGGAAAGGGTCTTCCTTTTTTTTAAACAGAAACTTTCTTTTATTTTAGAGAGGGAATAATTATAAGATCAGAAAGGGAGATTCTTACTCCTATATACCTCGAAGGCTGGGGAGGAATCTTACATCCTACCCCCCTTAAAAAGTGCGAGGTGTCCTCATCTTGCAAGGTAGAGGACAGCTCTTATTCTTAAGATCCAATTTTATTCTGGGGTTCCTTATATTCTGGTCAACCCAACAGAACACTGGGATAAATATCCCTTATATAGAACTCATCATTAAATAACAATTCATTCAGATCATGTCATTCATATCTTTAACACGATAATGGTCCATTAGACCGAAAAGTTTCCTTCGAAACATTCCTCCACGAAAATTTCAGTCAAGCAAGTTCTCAATTTGACATCCCTTAACTTGATCTACCGGTCAATATTAACAATAGCAATCTAACAGTACAACCCACTAACCTCATAGTGATTTGCTGAATTCATTATCATCATTCTAGTTATGAATATCATCACAGGGATTCGTCCCATTCCCCCTCATTGTGGTTTCATTATATTTCAACTAATTTTTAATAATCAACATTTTTCAATCAGCATTTTCAATCAGCATTTTCAATCAGAATCCAAATCAATTCATCAATTCTCAAACAGAATTAAAAATCATATCAATCACATTCGAAATCATCATCTAAATAGCATTAACGCTTATAATTTCAAGTCTTAGATTTACTCGTATATACTGTCAGTAAAGAGCTGCAGTATACTCTCGGTATATACGGGTAATCACGGCCCTTGGAATTATAAGGTAAATACTATCATGTCTAGGCCTCAAGCAAGTCAGGGATTCTATATAATTGTGGTACTTCCATCTGAAGACCCAATTACCAAATTACGAGTTTCAGTTTGAATATCAAATTGTATGAATTATCTCACACAATTATAATCTTTTTGTGTCTCTTGATAAATTTTTGATATATTTGTCTTCTCAGTTGATCTTTATTAACCAAATGCTCTGATACCAACTGTAGGATCCCTGTTCCCACCGAGCAACGGATTCGGGGTATTGGCAGCGGAAGTAGCGCTTCTCGCGCGGGACAGGGGTCCCACACTCGGGGCCTCGCCCACGGATATCCGGATAAGAGACTAATCCGTCGGTTGTTCCAAAACCGAACCCGAAAAAAACTTCCTTTACCGGAAAGCACGGGCGATTCCACCAGGATAACTTTTTACTCTAACGTAGTCAAGATCATTTCTGATCGAGATGATCCGATTACATCTATAAGATACTTAGTCAGTTCAAGGAAGAAACTTGCACTTGGATCATTGGGATCAACGCTTTTTTCCCCATTCAAGAGGCACAGCCGTTGATTCCTATCCATAGAACAGTTTCTGTCCGGGATTTATTTTTTTTTTCTATCGTAAAAACAAAAGTTTGAGTCTCGATTTACGGATCCATCAGTCCAGCCTAACCCCATCCAATCCCATGGGTTAGCCAACCGCCCAACCACTGTAGTGATGGGATCCAATTAAAAATTTGGTTAGGTTTTGTCCCGGGTACCAAGGAAAAGAGTTCCAAGGCCCCCTAGCCGGATGTTCATGCAAAATAAAACTAGTCACACCACTCACACACCCAATATGAAATTGCCTTTTTCAACCAGATTCAACCAGTTTAAAACAATCCTTTAATAAAACCATAGTATCATTGATCACCATCTTCCAATTTATCCAATTGATTCTTAATTTCCCATCATTCCTTCATCAGAGTATCTATGGCATCATTGGCAACTAGAACGCTCAGGAGCCGTTTCGATAGTTCCTAGCCCATAATACTTGGCAATATAATCACTTAACAAGATGGACTCTCGTTGAAGATCAGCAAGATCAACCAACAGATCCATATAAGGAGCCATGGACTCATCCATTGAAGACCAGCAAGGTCAATCAACCAGATCCATGCTCGATTTCAGAAAACAACTCCAACTCTGTTCCAATATCTTCCTCGACGCACGCGTGGGTATCCTAGGCAACCCAGAGCTCGAGCACCGTATGGTCAGCACCCTCTAGGATCCTTCGCAGGTAACCTAGCGCTTCACGCATAGGCCGCTTCCTTGGCCCCTCATCCACCGTACCGGAAGCTCACCATTTTAATCGCACCGAGGCTGGTCAAGACCTCGGCCGACCTTGCTACGCGAGACGTCCTTCATTGACTCCCCGTCAGCAGTTGCAACTTTCTCATCACGACCTTAATCACAAGACGGTCAAAATGCTCCCCCCAGCATTCTTGACATAAAACAATCATTTACAGACAGCATTTACAAACAGCATTTACAAACAGTTTACAATACAATTTCTATTTTAACTTTCATTTTTCCACATTATCCCTCCTCAATCTACATTACTTATTCCATATTCCATTTATATGTATACTCATCCCATCACATCATTTCCATCTCATCACTTCAGATTCCCTCACATCACAATCGTATATTCACACCCATACATCCACAACTATATGCGTACATTCACATCTACATGCATACATCTACATCCCTATGCATACATCCACATCCACATTCACATTCACCTCCATACATCTACATCTACATGCATACATCCACTCCACATTCACATCCACATCTATACATCTACATCTACATGCATACATCCACCTCTACATCCACATCTACGTCTATACACCTACATCTACATGCATACATCCACCTCTACATCCACATCTACGTCTATACACCTACATCTACATGCATACATCCCCATCCACATCCACATCTACATCTATACATCTACATCTACATGTATACATATACATCTCCATTCACAACTACATCTACATGCATACATCCATATCTCCATTCCCATCTACATCTATACATCTACATCTACATGCATCCATCCACCTCCACATCCACATCTACATCTATACATCTACATCTACATGTATACATCCACATCTCCATTCACATCTACATCTATACCTCTACATCTACATGCATCCATCCACATCTCCATTTACATCCTCATCTACACATCTATTTCTACATGCATACATCCACGTCCCATGCATACATCCACCTCCACATTCACACTCACATCCATACATCTACATCTACATGCAATATCCACATCTCCATGCATAATAAAATTCTTTTAATTAATCTAGGATGATAGTTCCTAGAATATGGTAGGAATTCCTCTTTTTATACTTTGAATGAATTTATTTTATGCGTAATTTCTATAAAAATTTTGCCATAGCTCCGCTACTATGACTGATAAATCTCAATTTTTTTTCTAAGGGATAAAGCTCATTATTAAAGAAATAATTAGAATGGTCTCTAATTGGATCATCAATCCATAATGGTCTCTAATTGGATCATCAATCCATAGTGGTCTCTAATTGGATCATTAAGAAAAACAATTAGAATGGTCTCTAATTGGGTCATCAATCCATAATGGATTGAATCATCAATGTGCATAAACTAAAAGTATAGCAAAAAGCCATTAATTTGGCCTCAAGCATAGCTTAATCTTGGATTAAGGAAAGGCTTTATGAAAAGCTTCATTTAGATTGAGAATGGTTCATGAGTATGACCATTTCTTGAGTGAGAGAGAGAAATTACATAAAAACCATTAGAATTTAAACATAAATGGAATTTAACTTCTATAGCCTTTATTAAATTATGTAACTCTTCACTACTATTCACCAATTAACTTCAATAGCATTTAAAAAAACCATACCAATTAAACTTCTCAAGCTTGAGAGGGGTTGAGAAGAGAGAATCATTGAGAAATTATAGAAAGATCAAAATTCAATATACTTACCTTATAATTTGCTTGATTCTTTATTCACGGTAGAGGCCCCCAACCAATCAATTGGTTTAGTATGTTGATGGAGCCACCAATGGGGATTGAAGAAAGAGAGAAGTGTCAAAAACTAGTGAATTATTAAAGAATTCACAGTTCTTGGTTTAGGTGGAGTAACATAGCATAAGATACTATATATTTTGGCTTAGATGGAGTAGAGTAACAAAGCATAAGACACTATATAATTTGGCTTAGGTGGAGTAGAGTAACAAGGCATAAGACTCTATCTAATTTGGCTTAGGTGGAGTAGAGTAACAAGGCATAAGACTCTATCTAATTTGGCTTAGGTGGAGTAGAGTAACAAGGCATAAGACTCTATATAATTTGGCTTAGGTGGAGTAGAGTAACAAGGCATAAGACTCTATCTAATTTGGCTTAGGTGGAGTAGAGTAACAAGGCATAAGACTCTATATTTTTTTCAACAAGGGAAGGCTTCTATTTATAGGAAAATTTGAGCTCCTAACCAAACAAACTGATTCTAGAAATTTTCAAGTCAGTTTGGTTGAATTTGGACTAGATTTGGACCTAGTTTGGTTACTTTTTGATTCGGTTTGGTTCCATTTTGATTTGGTTTGGTTCAAGAGAGATGAGAGATAAAAATATCACATTATTTTTGAGTTTAAAACTCATTCAAGCATGTGAAATATGCACCTCCTTTAAAGAATTCCCCTTCCTTACATATGTGTCAAAATTTTATTGCTCATAGTTTTTTACTAATAAACCTTGTACATTTTCAACTCTTCATCTTATGTGAAATATGCACCTCCTTTAAAGAACTCCTCTTCCTTACATATGTGTCATAGTTTTTTTACTAATAAACCTTGTACATTTTCAACTCTTCATCTTATGTGAAATATGCACCTCCTTTAAAGAACTCCCCTTCCTTACATATGTGTTTATTTACTAATAAACCTTGTACATTTTCAACTCTTCATCTTATGTGAAATATGCACCTCCTTTAAAGAACTCCCCTTCCTTACATATGTGTTTATTTACTAATAAACCTTGTACATTTTCAACTCTTCATCTTATGTGAGCATTTACTCATTTTTGGATACCCAAAATATCTCATATTTTTAATATTGCTCATAGTTTTTTTACTAATAAATCTTGTACATTTTCAACTCTTCATCTTATGTGAGCATTTACTCATTTTTGGGTATCTTCTTTTACAAATTGGATTTATCTCCTCCCTACACATGGATTGATGCTATTGGCCCATAGGAACCTTAATTGGACCATAGTCTAAAGATTTCTGAAAATTTAGACCCTTAGACTAAGGTTCTTTATACCTATTTCCAATTAATTCCAATTGCACATTGGAAAATTCTTTTTAAATTTCTGTTTCAGGGAAACTCATCTGAATTATAAGAGATATTTTTCTATCCAAAAATATTCATAATCTGAATATTCTCTCTCTAGAATAATTTTCTCTCTCTAGGCTAAAACAGTTAGAAACAAGGTCTTTATATTTTAGAAAAGAAATTGATTACAGGGGAATATACTAGACATCAAAAAGGGGTTGGGGGAGGAATCTTACAGGTTGCCTAGAATTATTTGCCCTAATAGTGCTTCTGGAGGGAGATGAAGCCCCTCTACTGGCTAGGGGTGCAAAGAGCTAGTTGAAAAGAGGTAAAAATCTTAATTATCTACTAATCCTAATTAGCCAAGTGATAATGGGCTCACAAATTGATGGATTCTAGGGCTAGGCTCTGATAATATGTTAAATTTGTAGCTATGGTGGATCAAATGCTAGAATCCACATCATTAACAAAGAGATTAGATGATAATTAAGATGTGATCAGTGAGCAATTAACTGATAGCTTAATGTAGGCATGGATATTCAAAAACCAGCAAATTCTCATTAGGCCAATGCCTCAATTTATAGAGTTTACATCCAAGCATCTATTCCCACTGATTTCTCCTTGATTCAGTCCACCTCTTTTGCTTGATTCTCTCCACCTCTTCCCAGAATATCTCCACACCTTCTAAATCTCCTCATGCTACCCTTTATTCTCTCCCAATAGATCTCTTGTGCCGCCGTACTCATGATGATGTGAAGGGGGTCTTACCTCTTGATCAAATTTCAAGATTCAAGGGCAATGTCTACCCTTTTACAACTCAATATAAGGTTTAGGTGGTGATGATTACAACAGCTTTATCAGCATAAAATCACCAAAAATTACATTAAACCAAGGGTAACAAATCTATATAGAAGGGTTGGAGTATCAAACCATCTCCGAATTGCAATCTGAAATTATAGGGATCTGTATCAGATACCAAATGGTTGATTTGGACCCGTAATTGCATCGAAAAATAGTGATTAGTATTGATTAATCATTGATTAGTAAACTAATCATCTATTTTGTGTGCAGAAAACAGAGTATGCGAGGAGTCCAGATCTAAGGCCTTAGAGTTCAAATGAGCTTAAATCCTTTCAAGGCTATCAATGGCAATTAGTCTAGTAGAGAATTAAGCCAAGAAAGACAAGTTTGACCAAACATTGAATGCTTAATCTCTGTTTTACCAAAGTCACCTGTAGATTTGATGAAGAGCTTAGATCTCACTGTAGACTTGATCAAATCAAAATCTGTCTTCACCAGCTTGTAGAGCACCCTTGAAAACCACTAGGGCCAAGAGGAATTATAGCAATTTGATCTGGAGTAGTAGAGATCTCATTTCTCCTTCAGAAATATGGCGCCAGCGATTTAGCAAAAATTGGCAGCTACGCTTGGCGGTTTGCGATTTTGTTTGAATGGGATGGCTAGCTATGGTTGCCTAGAATTATTTGCCCTAATAGTGCTTCTGGAGGGAGATCAAGCCCCTCTACTGGCTAGGGGTGCAAAGAGCTAGTTGAAAAGAGGTAAAAATCTTAATTATCTACTAATCCTAATTAGCCAAGTGATAATGGGCTCACAAATTGATGGATTCTAGGGCTAGGCTCTGATAATATGTTAAATTTGTAGCTATGGTGGATCAAATGCTAGAATCCACATCATTAACAAAGAGATTAGATGATAATTAAGATGTGATCAGTGAGCAATTAACTGATAGCTTAATGTAGGCATGGATAATCAAAAACCAGCAAATTCTCATTAGGCCAATGCCTCAATTTATAGAGTTTACATCCAAGCATCTATTACCACTGATTGATTCACTCCACCTCTTTTGCTTGATTCTCTCCACCTCTTCCCAAAATATCTCCACACCTCCTAAATCTCCTCATGCTACCCTTTATTCTCTCCCAGTAGATACTTCTCACCTTTTCACAGGCTCTCTCACATTTATAGATTCTCTTTTACAGCCTATTCACTTGTATATGTCAACACCTCCCCTCAAGTGAATACTCCTAGCACACCTGGACCCTATACCAAGTTTCTCTCTTACTTGATAGTCCGCGACCAGTGCCTCAAGTCCCTAAACTCATAGTCCTTGACACACTCTCTCTCTATGTGTCCAAGGCTACTACAAGTGCCCGTGACCTTGACCAAAGTGCTCATACATACATCTACCACATGGCCGACATCATCGGTGGCTGAGAGGTGGTTTTACTTTGTTGGGGCAGGTTACATTCGGTTGTAGGGTTTCTCTCTCTCTCTCTCTCTCTCTCTCTCTATCTCTCTCTCTCTCTCTCTCTCTGAAAAGATGATCTGCCTCCACTTCCTTAGGAGCTTCCATGAAGTTTGTTGATGTCGTTTCTTCTCCATTGGGTTTGATGTAGCAGTCTATTGCCATGTGTCCTGGCTTTTCCATAGTTTTGGCAAGTGATGGTCCTTCCTCGTACTCTACCTCTTTCTCGTCCTCGTCCCTCGAGAGAATCCTCCTCAGGTGAAGAATGCTTTTTTTTCTCCTGCTGTTGAGTCTAGCCATTTCTTCTCTTTGCCTCTGGTCTCTTGCTCTAGTAGAGCTCCTTCTATCTTTTTTAGCTTCAATTCAGGTACCTTCTTTAGTGTTGCTACAATGTTTTCATACTCACCTTTGTCCACACTCTTCAGAAGCACTGTTAGTGCCTCATCATCTTCTGTCTTTTTGCCAATAGCTGCCAGTTGTTGCTTAATGCTTTTATATTTGTTCAAGTGTGTGATTAAAGATTCACTTTCCTTCATGTCTAATTGCTACAATGTTTTCATACTCACCTTTGTCCACACTCTTCAGAAGCACTGTTAGTGCCTCATCATCTTCTGTCTTTTTGCCAATAGCTGCCAGTTGTTGCTTAATGCTTTTATATTTGTTCAAGTGTGTGATTAAAGATTCACTTTCCTTCATGTCTAATTTCTAGAATTGTATTAACAGATTTATCTTTGAATTTTTTGCTTGTGTTCCAAATAATTTTTTGAGTTCATCCAATGCATCTTTTGCCCACTGTATCCTTGTGATGTGATGAATGATTTCATCATTTAAACTGAGTGCGATAAGTCCCAATGCATTTTCAATCCTCCTCTTCCACTCATTTTTTCCTCTCACCTCTTTGCATTCATCTCTTCCCTCAACTAGCCCCCACAAATTTTTCCTCATGAGCAGATACATGGTTTTTGTCTGCCATGTGTAAAATTGCTCCCCATAAATTTGGCTATCTCTTGTGCCGCCGTACTCATGATGATGTGAAGGGGGTCTTACCTCTTGATCAAATTTCAAGATTCAAGGGCAATGTCTACCCTTTTACAACTCAATATAAGGTTTAGGTGGTGATGATTACAACAGCTTTATCAGCATAAAATCACCAAAAATTACATTAAACCAAGGGTAACAAATCTGTACGGAAGGGTTGGAGTATTGAACCATCTCCGAATTGCAATCTGAAATTATAGGGATCTGTATCAGATACCAAATGGTTGATTTAAACCCGTAATTGCACTGAAAATTAGTATTGATTAATCATTGATTAGTAAACTAATCATCTATTTTGTGTGCAAAAAACAGAGTATGCGGGGAGTCCAGATCTAAGGCCTTAGAGTTCAAATGAGCTTAAATCCTTTCAAGGCTATCAATGGCAATTAGTCTAGTAGAGAATTAAGCCAAGAAAGACAAGTTTGACCAAACATTGAATGCTTAATCTCTGTTTTACCAAAGTCACCTGTAGATTTGATGAAGAGCTTAGATCTCACTGTAGACTTGATCAAATCAAAATCTGTCTTCACCAGCTTGTAGAGCACCCTTGAAAACCACTAGGGCCAAGAGGAATTATAGCAATTTGATCTGGAGTAGTAGAGATCTAATTTCTCCTTCAGAAATGTGGCACCAGCGATTTAGCAAAAATTGGCAGCTACGCTTGGCGGTTTGCGATTTTGTTTGAATGGGATGGCTAGCTATGGTTGCCTAGAATTATTTGCCCTAATAGTGCTTCTGGAGGGAGATGAAGCCCCTCTACTGGCTAGGGGTGCAAAGAGCTAGTTGAAAAGAGGTAAAAATCTTAATTATCTACTAATCCTAATTAGCCAAGTGATAATGGGCTCACAAATTGATGGATTCTAGGGCTAGGCTATGATAATATGTTAAATTTGCAGCTATGGTGGATCAAATGCTAGAATCCACATCATTAACAAAGAGATTAGATGATAATTAAGACGTGATTAGTGAGCAATTAAATGATAGCTTAATGTAGGCATGGATAATCAAAAACCAACAAATTCTCATTAGGCCAATGCCTCAATTTATAGAGTTTACATCCAAGCATCTATTCCCACTGATTTCTCCTTGATTCACTCCACCTCTTTTGCTTGATTCTCTCCACCTCTTCCTAGAATATCTCCTTTATTCTCTCCCAGTAGATACTTCTCACCTTTTCACAGGCTCTCTCACATTTATAGATTCTCTTTTACAGCCTATTCACTTGTATATGTCAACACCTCCCCTCATGTGAATACTCCTAGCACACCTGGACTCTATATCAAGTTTCCCTCTTACTTGATAGTCCGCGACCAGTGCCTCAAGTCCCTAAACTCATAGTCCTTGACACTCTCTCTCTCTATGTGTCCAAGGTTACTACAAGTGCCCGTGACCTTGACCAAAGTGCTCATACATACATCTACCACATGGCCGACATCATCGGTGGGACTGAGAGGTAGTTTTACTTTGTTGGGGCAGGTTACATTCGGTTGTAGGGTTTCTCTCTCTCTCTCTCTCTCTCTCTCTCTCTCTCTCTCTCTCTCTCTCTCTCTCTCTCTCTCTCTCTCTCTCAGAAAAGATGATCTGACTCCACTTCCTTAGGAGCCTCCATGAAGTTTGTTGATGTCGTTTCTTCTCTACTAGGTTTGCTGTAGCAGTCTCTTGCCATCTGTCCTGGCTTTTCCACAGTTTTGGCAAGTGATGGTCCTTCCTCGTACACTACCTCTTTCTCGTCCTCGTCCTTGAGAGAATCCTCCTCAGGTGAAGAATGCTTTTTTTTCTCCTGTTGTTGAGTCTAGCCATTTCTTCTCTTTGCCTCTGGTCTCTTGCTCTAGTAGAGCTCCTTCTATCTTTTTTAGCTTCAATTCAGGTACATTCTTTAGTGTTGCTACAATGTTTTTATATTCCCCTTTGTCCACACTCTTCAGAAGCACTGTTAGTGTCTCATCATCTTCTGTCTTCAGAGTATGCGGGGAGGCCAGATCTAAGGCCTTAGAGTTCAAATGAGCTTAAATCCTTTCTATCTTTTTTAGCTTCAATTCAGGTACATTCTTTAGTGTTGCTACAATGTTTTTATATTCCCCTTTGTCCACACTCTTCAGAAGCACTGTTAGTGTCTCATCATCTTCAGAGTATGCGGGGAGGCCAGATCTAAGGCCTTAGAGTTCAAATGAGCTTAAATCCTTTCAAGGCTATCAATGGCAATTAGTCTAGTAGAGAATTAAGCCAAGAAAGACAAGTTTGACCAAACATTGAATGCTGAATCTCTGTTTTACCAAAGTCACCTGTAGATTTGATGAAGAGCTTAGATCTCACTGTAGACTTGATCAAATCAAAATCTGGCTTCACCAGCTTGTAGAGACCCTTGAAAACCACTAGGGCCAAGAGGAATTATAGCAATTTGATCTGGAGTAGTAGAGATCTCATTTCTCCTTCAGAAATGTGGCGCCAACAATTTAGCAAAAATTGGCAGCTACGCTTGGCGGTTTGCGATTTTGTTTGAATGGGATGGCTAGCTATGGTTGCCTAGAATTATTTGCCCTAA
Source organism: Cibotium barometz (assembly GCF_041138505.1). Classification (NCBI taxonomy): domain Eukaryota; kingdom Viridiplantae; phylum Streptophyta; class Polypodiopsida; order Cyatheales; family Cibotiaceae; genus Cibotium; species Cibotium barometz. The sequence continues at coordinate 4,287,927 of NC_141047.1, forward strand.
TAGTGCTTCTGGAGGGAGATCAAGCCCCTCTACTGGCTAGGGGTGCAAAGAGCTAGTTGAAAAGAGATAAAAATCTTCTCTACTAATCCTAATTAGCCAAGTGATAATGGGCTCACAAATTGATGGATTCTAGGGCTAGGCTCTGATAATATGTTAAATTTGTAGCTATGGTGGATCAAATGCTAGAATCCACATCATTAACAAAGAGATTAGATGATAATTAAGACGTGATTAGTGAGCAATTAACTGATAGCTTAATGTAGGCATGGATAATCAAAAACCAGTAAATTCTCATTAGGCCAATGCCTCAATTTATAGAGTTTACATCCAAGCATCTATTCCCACTGATTTCTCCTTGATTCACTCCACCTCTTTTGCTTGATTCTCTCCACCTCTTCCCAGAATATCTCCACACCTCCTAAATCTCCTCATGCTACCCTTTATTCTCTCCCAGTAGATACTTCTCACCTTTTCATAGGCTCTCTCACATTTATAGATTCTCTTTTACAACCTATTCACTTGTATATGTCAACACCTCCCCTCAAGTGAATACTCCTAGCACACCTGGATCCTATACCAAGTTTCCCTCTTACTTGATAGTCCGTGACCAGTGCCTCAAGTCCCTAAACTCAGTCCTTGACACTCTCTCTCTCTATGTGTCCAAGGCTACTACAAGTGCCCGTGACCTTGACCAAAGTGCTCATACATACATCTACCACATGGCCGACATCATCGGTGGGGCTGAGAGGTGGTTTTACTTTGTTGGGGCACGTTACATTCGGTTGTAGGGTTTCTCTCTCTCTCTCTCTCTCTCTCTCTCTCTCTCTCTCTCTCTCAGAAAAGATGATTTGACTCCACTTCCTTAGGAGCCTCCATGAAGTTTGTTGATGTCGTTTCTTCTCTACTGGGTTTGCTGTAGCAGTCTCTTGCCATCTGTCCTGGCTTTTCCATAGTTTTGGCAAGTGATGGTCCTTCCTCTATATCAAGTTTCCCTCTTACTTGATAGTCCGCGACCAGTGCCTCAAGTCTCTAAACTCATAGTCCTTGACACTCTCTCTCTCTATGTGTCCAAGGTTACTACAAGTGCCCGTGACCTTGACCAAAGTGCTCATACATACATCTACCACATGGCCGACATCATCGGTGGGGCTGAGAGGTGGTTTTACTTTGTTGGGGCAGGTTACATTCGGTTGTAGGGTTTCTCTCTCTCTCTCTCTCTCTCTCTCTCTCTCTCTCTCTCTCTCTCTCTCTCTCTCTCTCTCAGAAAAGATGATCTGACTCCACTTCCTTAGGAGCCTCCATGAATTTTGTTGATGTCGTTTCTTAGCAGTCTCTTGCCATCTGTCTTGGCTTTTCCACAGTTTTGGCAAGTGATGAACCTTCCTCGTACACTACCTCTTTCTCGTCCTCGTCCTTGAGAGAATCCTCCTCAGGTGAAGAATTCTTTTTTTTCTCCTGTTGTTGAGTCTAGCCATTTCTTCTCTTTGCCTCTGGTCTCTTGCACTAGTAGAGCTCCTTCTATCTTTTTTAGCTTCAATTCAGGTACATTCTTTAGTGTTGCTACAATGTTTTTATATTCCCCTTTGTCCACACTCTTCAGAAGCACTGTTAGTGCCTCATCATCTTCTGTCTTTTTGCCAATAGCTGCCAGTTGTTACTTAATGCTTTTATATTTGTTCACGTGTGTTATTAAAGATTCACTTTCCTTCATGTCTAATTTCTAGAATTGTATTAACAGATTTATCTTTGAATTTTTTGCTTGTGTTCCAAATAATTTTTTGAGTTCATCCAATGCATCTTTTGCCCACTGTATCCTTGTGATGTGATGAATGATTTCATCATTTAAACTGAGTGCGATAAGTCCCAATGCTTTTTCAATCCTCCTCTTCCACTCATTTTTCCCTCTCACCTCTTTGCATTCATCTCTTCCCTCAACTAGCCCCCACAGAATTTTCCTCATGAGCAGATACATGGTTTTTGTCTGCCATGTGTAAAACTGCTCCCCATAAATTTGGCTATCTCTTGTGCCGCCGTACTCATGATGATGTGAAGGGGGCTTACCTCTTGATCAAATTTCAAGATTCAAGGGCAATGTCTACCCTTTTACAACTCAATATAAGGTTTAGGTGGTGATGATTACAACAGCTTTATCAGCATAAAATCACCAAAAATTACATTAAACCAAGGGTAACAAATCTGTACGGAAGGGTTGGAGTATCAAACCATCTCCGAATTGCAATCTGAAATTATAGGGATCTATATCAGATACAAATGGTTGATTTGAACCCGTAATTGCACCGAAAAATAGTGATTAGTATTGATTAATCATTAATTAGTAAACTAATCATCTATTTTGTGTGCAGAAAACAGAGTATGCGGGGAGGCCAGATCTAAGGCCTTAGAGTTCAAATGAGCTTAAATCCTTTCAAGGCTATCAATGGCAATTAGTCTAGTAGAGAATTAAGCCAAGAAAGACAAGTTTGACCAAACATTGAATGCTTAATCTCTGTTTTACCAAAGTCACCTGTAGATTTGATGAAGAGCTTAGATCTCACTGTAGACTTGATCAAATCAAAATCTGGCTTCACCAGCTTGTAGAGACCCTTGAAAACCACTAGGGCCAAGAGGAATTATAACAATTTGATCTGGAGTAGTAGAGATCTCATTTCTCCTTCAGAAATGTGGCGCCAGCGATTTAGCAAAAATTGGCAGCTACACTTGGCGGTTTGCGATTTTGTTTGAATGGGACGGCTAGCTATGGTTGCCTAGAATTATTTGCCCTAATAGTGCTTCTGGAGGGAGATCAAGCCCCTCTACTGGCTAGGGGTGCAAAGAGCTAGTTGAAAAGAGGTAAAAATCTTCTCTACTAATCCTAATTAGCCAAGTGATAATGGGCTCACAAATTGATGGATTCTAGGGCTAGGCTCTGATAATATGTTAAATTTGTAGCTATGGTGGATCAAATGCTAGAATCCACATCATTAACAAAGAGATTAGATGATAATTAAGACGTGATTAGTGAGCAATTAACTGATAGCTTAATGTAGGCATGCTACTCTCCCAGTAGATACTTCTCACCTTTTCACAGGCTCTCTCACATTTATAGATTTTCTTTTACAGCCTATTCACTTGTATATGTCAACACCTCCCCTCAAGTGAATACTCCTAGCACACCTGGACCCTATACCAAGTTTCCCTCTTACTTGATAGTCCGCAACCAGTGCCTCAAGTTCCTAAACTCATAGTCCTTGACACAATCTCTCTCTATGTGTCCAAGGCTACTACAAGTGCCCGTGACCTTGACCAAAGTGCTTATACATACATCTACCACATGGCCGACATCATCGGTGGCTGAGAGGTGGTTTTACTTTGTTGGGGCAGGTTACATTCGGTTGTAGGGTCTCTCTCTCTCTCTCTCTCTCTCTCTCTCTCTCTCTCTCTCTCTCTCTCTCTCTCTCTCTCTCTCAGAAAAGATGATCTGACTCCACTTCCTTAGGAGCCTCCATGAAGTTTGTTGATGTCGTTTCTTCTCCTCTGGGTTTGCTGTAGCAGTCTCTTGCCATGTGTCCTGGATTTTCCACAGTTTTGGCAAGTGATGGTCCTTCCTCGTACTCTACCTCTTTCTCGTCCTCGTCCTCAAGAGAATCCTCCTCAGGTGAAGAATGCTTTTTTTTTCTCCTGCTGTTGAGTCTAGCCATTTCTTCTCTTTGCCTCTGGTCTCTTGCTCTAGTAGAGCTCCTTCTATCCTTTTTAGCTACAATTCAGGTACATTCTTTAGTGTTGCTACAATGTTTTCATATTCACCTTTGTCCACACTCTTCAGAAGCACTGTTAGTGCCTCATCATCTTCTGTCTTTTTGCCAATAGCTGCCAGTTGTTGCTTAATGCTTTTATATTTGTTCAAGTGTGTGATTAAACATTCACTTTCCTTCATGTCTAATTTCTAGAATTGTATTAACAGATTTATCTTTGAATTTTTTGCTTGTGTTCCAAATAATTTTTTGAGTTCATCCAATGCATCTTTTGCCCACTGTAGCCTTGTGATGTGATGAATGATTTCATCATTTAAACTGAGTGCGATAAGTCCCAATGCATTTTCAATCCTCCTCTTCCACTCATTTTTTCCTCTCACCTCTTTGCATTCATCTCTTCCCTCAACTAGCCCCCACAAATTTTTCCTCATGAGCAGATACATGGTTTTTGTCTGCCATGTGTAAAATTGCTCCCCATAAATTTGGCTATCTCTTGTGCCGCCGTACTCATGATGATGTGAAGGGGGTCTTACCTCTTGATCAAATTTCAAGATTCAAGGGCAAGGTCTACCCTTTTACAACTCAATATAAGGTTTAGGTGGTGATGATTACAACAGCTTTATCAGCATAAAATCACCAAAAATTACATTAAACCAAGGGTAACAAATCTATATAGAAGGGTTGGAGTATCAAACCATCTCCGAATTGCAATCTGAAATTATAGGGATCTGTATCAGATACCAAATGGTTGATTTGGACCCGTAATTGCATCGAAAAATAGTGATTAGTATTGATTAATCATTGATTAGTAAACTAATCATCTATTTTGTGTGCAGAAAACAGAGTATGCGAGGAGTCCAGATCTAAGGCCTTAGAGTTCAAATGAGCTTAAATCCTTTCAAGGCTATCAATGGCAATTAGTCTAGTAGAGAATTAAGCCAAGAAAGACAAGTTTGACCAAACATTGAATGCTTAATCTCTGTTTTACCAAAGTCACCTGTAGATTTGATGAAGAGCTTAGATCTCACTGTAGACTTGATCAAATCAAAATCTGTCTTCACCAGCTTGTAGAGCACCCTTGAAAACCACTAGGGCCAAGAGGAATTATAGCAATTTGATCTGGAGTAGTAGAGATCTCATTTCTCCTTCAGAAATATGGCGCCAGCGGTTTAGCAAAAATTGGCAGCTACGCTTGGCGGTTTGCGATTTTGTTTGAATGGGATGGCTAGCTATGGTTGCCTAGAATTATTTGCCCTAATAGTGCTTCTGGAGGGAGATCAAGCCCCTCTACTGGCTAGGGGTGCAAAGAGCTAGTTGAAAAGAGGTAAAAATCTTAATTATCTACTAATCCTAATTAGCCAAGTGATAATGGGCTCACAAATTGATGGATTCTAGGGCTAGGCTCTGATAATATGTTAAATTTGTAGCTATGGTGGATCAAATGCTAGAATCCACATCATTAACAAAGAGATTAGATGATAATTAAGATGTGATCAGTGAGCAATTAACTGATAGCTTAATGTAGGCATGGATAATCAAAAACCAGCAAATTCTCATTAGGCCAATGCCTCAATTTATAGAGTTTACATCCAAGCATCTATTACCACTGATTGATTCACTCCACCTCTTTTGCTTGATTCTCTCCACCTCTTCCCAAAATATCTCCACACCTCCTAAATCTCCTCATGCTACCCTTTATTCTCTCCCAGTAGATACTTCTCACCTTTTCACAGGCTCTCTCACATTTATAGATTCTCTTTTACAGCCTATTCACTTGTATATGTCAACACCTCCCCTCAAGTGAATACTCCTAGCACACCTGGACCCTATACCAAGTTTCTCTCTTACTTGATAGTCCGCGACCAGTGCCTCAAGTCCCTAAACTCATAGTCCTTGACACACTCTCTCTCTATGTGTCCAAGGCTACTACAAGTGCCCGTGACCTTGACCAAAGTGCTCATACATACATCTACCACATGGCCGACATCATCGGGTGGCTGAGAGGTGGTTTTACTTTGTTGGGGCAGGTTACATTCGGTTGTAGGGTTTCTCTCTCTCTCTCTCTCTCTCTCTCTCTATCTCTCTCTCTCTCTCTCTCTCTGAAAAGATGATCTGCCTCCACTTCCTTAGGAGCTTCCATGAAGTTTGTTGATGTCGTTTCTTCTCCATTGGGTTTGCTGTAGCAGTCTATTGCCATGTGTCCTGGCTTTTCCATAGTTTTGGCAAGTGATGGTCCTTCCTCGTACTCTACCTCTTTCTCGTCCTCGTCCCTCGAGAGAATCCTCCTCAGGTGAAGAATGCTTTTTTTCTCCTGCTGTTGAGTCTAGCCATTTCTTCTCTTTGCCTCTGGTCTCTTGCTCTAGTAGAGCTCCTTCTATCTTTTTTAGCTTCAATTCAGGTACCTTCTTTAGTGTTGCTACAATGTTTTCATACTCACCTTTGTCCCACACTCTTCAGAAGCACTGGTTAGTGCCTCATCATCTTCTGTCTTTTTGCCAATAGCTGCCAGTTGTTGCTTAATGCTTTTATATTTGTTCAAGTGTGTGATTAAAGATTCACTTTCCTTCATGTCTAATTGCTACAATGTTTTCATACTCACCTTTGTCCACACTCTTCAGAAGCACTGTTAGTGCCTCATCATCTTCTGTCTTTTTGCCAATAGCTGCCAGTTGTTGCTTATGGCTTTTATATTTGTTCAAGTGTGTGATTAAAGATTCACTTTCCTTCATGTCTAATTTCTAGAATTGTATTAACAGATTTTATCTTTGAATTTTTTGCTTGTGTTCCAAATAATTTTTTGAGTTCATCCAATGCATCTTTTGCCCACTGTATCCTTGTGATGTGATGAATGATTTCATCATTTAAACTGAGTGCGATAAGTCCCAATGCATTTTCAATCCTCCTCTTCCACTCATTTTTTCCTCTCACCTCTTTGCATTCATCTCTTCCCTCAACTAGCCCCACAAATTTTTCCTCATGAGCAGATACATGGTTTTTGTCTGCCATGTGTAAAATTGCTCCCCATAAATTTGGCTATCTCTTGTGCCGCCGTACTCATGATGATGTGAAGGGGTCTTACCTCTTGATCAAATTTCAAGATTCAGGGCAAATGTCTACCCTTTTACAACTCAATATAAGGTTTAGGTGGTGATGATTACAACAGCTTTATCAGCATAAAATCACCAAAAATTACATTAAACCAAGGGTAATAAATCTGTACGGAAGGGTTGGAGTATTGAACCATCTCCGAATTGCAATCTGAAATTATAGGGATCTGTATCAGATACCAAATGTGATTTAAACCCGTAATTGCACTGAAAATTAGTATTGATTAATCATTGATTAGTAAACTAATCATCTATTTTGTGTGCAAAAAACAGAGTATGCGGGGAGTCCAGATCTAAGGCCTTAGAGTTCAAATGAGCTTAAATCCTTTCAAGGCTATCAATGGCAATTAGTCTAGTAGAGAATTAAGCCAAGAAAGACAAGTTTGACCAAACATTGAATGCTTAATCTCTGTTTTACCAAAGTCACCTGTAGATTTGATGAAGAGCTTAGATCTCACTGTAGACTTGATCAAATCAAAATCTGTCTTCACCAGCTTGTAGAGCACCCTTGAAAACCACTAGGGCCAAGAGGAATTATAGCAATTTGATCTGGAGTAGTAGAGATCTCATTTCTCCTTCAGAAATGTGGCACCAGCGATTTAAGCAAAAATTGGCAGCTACGCTTGGCGGTTTGCGGATTTTGTTTGAATGGGATGGCTAGCTATGGTTTGCCTAGAATTATTTACCCTAATAGTGCTTCTGGAGGGAGATCAAGCCCCTCTACTGGCTAGGGGTGCAAAGAGCTAGTTGAAAAGAGGTAAAAATCTTAATTATCTACTAATCCTAATTAGCCAAGTGATAATGGGCTCACAAATTGATGGATTCTAGGGCTAGGCTCTGATAATATGTTAAATTTGCAGCTATGGTGGATCAAATGCTAGAATCCACATCATTAACAAAGAGATTAGATGATAATTAAGACGTGATTAGTGAGCAATTAAATGATAGCTTATGTAGGCATGGATAATCAAAAACCAACAAATTCTCATTAGGCCAATGCCTCAATTTATAGAGTTTACATCCAAGCATCTATTCCCACTGATTTCTCCTTGATTCACTCCACCTCTTTTGCTTGATTCTCTCCACCTCTTCCTAGAATATCTCCTTTATTTCTCTCCCAGTAGATACTTCTCACCTTTTCACAGGCTCTCTCACATTTATAGATCTCTTTTACAGCCTATTCACTTGTATATGTCAACACCTCCCCTCATGTGAATACTCCTAGCACACCTGGACTCTATATCAAGTTTCCCTCTTACTTGATAGTCCGCGACCAGTGCCTCAAGTCCCTAAACTCATAGTCCTTGACACTCTCTCTCTCTATGTGTCCAAGGTTACTACAAGTGCCCGTGACCTTGACCAAAGTGCTCATACATACATCTACCACATGGCCGACATCATCGGTGGGGCTGAGAGGTAGTTTTACTTTGTTGGGGCAGGTTACATTCGGTTGTAGGGTTTCTCTCTCTCTCTCTCTCTCTCTCTCTCTCTCTCTCTCTCTCTCTCTCTCTCTCTCTCTCTCTCTCAGAAAAGATGATCTGACTCCACTTCCTTAGGAGCCTCCATGAAGTTTGTTGATGTCGTTTCTTCTCTACTAGGTTTGCTGTAGCAGTCTCTTGCCATCTGTCCTGGCTTTTCCACAGTTTTGGCAAGTGATGGTCCTTCCTCGTACACTACCTCTTTCTCGTCCTCGTCCTTGAGAGAATCCTCCTCAGGTGAAGAATGCTTTTTTTTCTCCTGTTGTTGAGTCTAGCCATTTCTTCTCTTTGCCTCTGGTCTCTTGCTCTAGTAGAGCTCCTTCTATCTTTTTTAGCTTCAATTCAGGTACATTCTTTAGTGTTGCTACAATGTTTTTATATTCCCCTTTGTCCACACTCTTCAGAAGCACTGTTAGTGTCTCATCATCTTCTGTCTTCCAGAGGATGCGGGGAGGAAAGATCTAAGGCCTTAGAGTTCAAATGAGCTTAAATCCTTTCTATCTTTTTTAGCTTCAATTCAGGTACATTCTTTAGTGTTGCTACAATGTTTTTATATTCCCCTTTGTCCACACTCTTCAGAAGCACTGTTAGTGTCTCATCATCTTCAGAGTATGCGGGGAGGCCAGATCTAAGGCCTTAGAGTTCAAATGAGCTTAAATCCTTTCAAGGCTATCAATGGCAATTAGTCTAGTAGAGAATTAAGCCAAGAAAGACAAGTTTGACCAAACATTGAATGCTTAATCTCTGTTTTACCAAAGTCACCTGTAGATTTGATGAAGAGCTTAGATCTCACTGTAGACTTGATCAAATCAAAATCTGGCTTCACCAGCTTGTAGAGACCGTTGAAAACCACTAGGGCCAAGAGGAATTATAGCAATTTGATCTGGAGTAGTAGAGATCTCATTTCTCCTTCAGAAATGTGGCGCCAGCAATTTAGCAAAAATTGGCAGCTACGCTTGGCGGTTTGCGATTTTGTTTGAATGGGATGGCTAGCTATGGTTGCCTAGAATTATTTGCCCTAATAGTGCTTCTGGAGGGAGATCAAGCCCCTCTACTGGCTAGGGGTGCAAAGAGCTAGTTGAAAAGAGGTAAAAATCTTCTCTACTAATCCTAATTAGCCAAGTGATAATGGGCTCACAAATTGATGGATTCTAGGGCTAGGCTCTGATAATATGTTAAATTTGTAGCTATGGTGGATCAAATGCTAGAATCCACATCATTAACAAAGAGATTAGATGATAATTAAGACGTGATTAGTGAGCAATTAACTGATAGCTTAATGTAGGCATGGATAATCAAAAACCAGTAAATTCTCATTAGGCCAATGCCTCAATTTATAGAGTTTACATCCAAGCATCTATTCCCACTGATTTCTCCTTGATTCACTCCACCTCTTTTGCTTGATTCTCTCCACCTCTTCCTAGAATATCTCCACACCTCCTAAATCTCCTCATGCTACCCTTTATTCTCTCCCAGTAGATACTTCTCACCTTTTCATAGGCTCTCTCACATTTATAGATTCTCTTTTACAACCTATTCACTTGTATATGTCAACACCTCCCCTCAAGTGAATACTCCTAGCACACCTGGATCCTATACCAAGTTTCCCTCTTACTTGATAGTCCGTGACCAGTGCCTCAAGTCCCTAAACTCAGTCCTTGACACTCTCTCTCTCTATGTGTCCAAGGCTACTACAAGTGCCCGTGACCTTGACCAAAGTGCTCATACATACATCTACCACATGGCCGACATCATCGGTGGGGCTGAGAGGTGGTTTTACTTTGTTGGGGCACGTTACATTCGGTTGTAGGGTTTCTCTCTCTCTCTCTCTCTCTCTCTCTCTCTCTCTCTCTCTCTCTCTCTCTCTCTCTCTCTCTCTCTCTCTCTCTCTCAGAAAAGATGATTTGACTCCACTTCCTTAGGAGCCTCCATGAAGTTTGTTGATGTCGTTTCTTCTCTACTGGGTTTGCTGTAGCAGTCTCTTGCCATCTGTCCTGGCTTTTCCACAGTTTTGGCAAGTGATGGTCCTTCCTCTATATCAAGTTTCCCTCTTACTTGATAGTCCGCGACCAGTGCCTCAAGTCTCTAAACTCATAGTCCTTGACACTCTCTCTCTCTATGTGTCCAAGGTTACTACAAGTGCCCGTGACCTTGACCAAAGTGCTCATACATACATCTACCACATGGCCGACATCATCGGTGGGGCTGAGAGGTGGTTTTACTTTGTTGGGGCAGGTTACATTCGGTTGTAGGGTTTCTCTCTCTCTCTCTCTCTCTCTCTCTCTCTCTCTCTCTCTCTCTCTCTCTCTCTCTCTCAGAAAAGATGATCTGACTCCACTTCCTTAGGAGCCTCCATGAATTTTGTTGATGTCGTTTCTTAGAAGTCTCTTGCCATCTGTCCTGGCTTTTCCACAGTTTTGGCAAGTGATGAACCTTCCTCGTACACTACCTCTTTCTCGTCCTCGTCCTTGAGAGAATCCTCCTCAGGTGAAGAATTCTTTTTTTTCTCCTGTTGTTGAGTCTAGCCATTTCTTCTCTTTGCCTCTGGTCTCTTGCTCTAGTAGAGCTCCTTCTATCTTTTTTAGCTTCAATTCAGGTACATTCTTTAGTGTTGCTACAATGTTTTTATATTCCCCTTTGTCCACACTCTTCAGAAGCACTGTTAGTGCCTCATCATCTTCTGTCTTTTTGCCAATAGCTGCCAGTTGTTACTTAATGCTTTTATATTTGTTCACGTGTGTTATTAAAGATTCACTTTCCTTCATGTCTAATTTCTAGAATTGTATTAACAGATTTATCTTTGAATTTTTTGCTTGTGTTCCAAATAATTTTTTGAGTTCATCCAATGCATCTTTTGCCCACTGTATCCTTGTGATGTGATGAATGATTTCATCATTTAAACTGAGTGCGATAAGTCCCAATGCTTTTTCAATCCTCCTCTTCCACTCATTTTTCCCTCTCACCTCTTTGCATTCATCTCTTCCCTCAACTAGCCCCCACAGAATTTTCCTCATGAGCAGATACATGGTTTTTGTCTGCCATGTGTAAAACTGCTCCCCATAAATTTGGCTATCTCTTGTGCCGCCGTACTCATGATGATGTGAAGGGGGCTTACCTCTTGATCAAATTTCAAGATTCAAGGGCAATGTCTACCCTTTTACAACTCAATATAAGGTTTAGGTGGTGATGATTACAACAGCTTTATCAGCATAAAATCACCAAAAATTACATTAAACCAAGGGTAACAAATCTGTACGGAAGGGTTGGAGTATCAAACCATCTCCGAATTGCAATCTGAAATTATAGGGATCTATATCAGATACAAATGGTTGATTTGAACCCGTAATTGCACCGAAAAATAGTGATTAGTATTGATTAATCATTAATTAGTAAACTAATCATCTATTTTGTGTGCAGAAAACAGAGTATGCGGGGAGGCCAGATCTAAGGCCTTAGAGTTCAAATGAGCTTAAATCCTTTCAAGGCTATCAATGGCAATTAGTCTAGTAGAGAATTAAGCCAAGAAAGACAAGTTTGACCAAACATTGAATGCTTAATCTCTGTTTTACCAAAGTCACCTGTAGATTTGATGAAGAGCTTAGATCTCACTGTAGACTTGATCAAATCAAAATCTGGCTTCACCAGCTTGTAGAGACCCTTGAAAACCACTAGGGCCAAGAGGAATTATAACAATTTGATCTGGAGTAGTAGAGATCTCATTTCTCCTTCAGAAATGTGGTGCCAGCGATTTAGCAAAAATTGGCAGCTACACTTGGCGGTTTGCGATTTTGTTTGAATGGGACGGCTAGCTATGGTTGCCTAGAATTATTTGCCCTAATAGTGCTTCTGGAGGGAGATCAAGCCCCTCTACTGGCTAGGGGTGCAAAGAGCTAGTTGAAAAGAGGTAAAAATCTTCTCTACTAATCCTAATTAGCCAAGTGATAATGGGCTCACAAATTGATGGATTCTAGGGCTAGGCTCTGATAATATGTTAAATTTGTAGCTATGGTGGATCAAATGCTAGAATCCACATCATTAACAAAGAGATTAGATGATAATTAAGACGTGATTAGTGAGCAATTAACTGATAGCTTAATGTAGGCATGCTACTCTCCCAGTAGATACTTCTCACCTTTTCACAGGCTCTCTCACATTTATAGATTTTCTTTTACAGCCTATTCACTTGTATATGTCAAAACCTCCCCTCAAGTGAATACTCCTAGCACACCTGGACCCTATACCAAGTTTCCCTCTTACTTGATAGTCCGCAACCAGTGCCTCAAGTTCCTAAACTCATAGTCCTTGACACACTCTCTCTCTATGTGTCCAAGGCTACTACAAGTGCCCGTGACCTTGACCAAAGTGCTTATACATACATCTACCACATGGCCGACATCATCGGTGGCTGAGAGGTGGTTTTACTTTGTTGGGGCAGGTTACATTTGGTTGTAGGGTCTCTCTCTCTCTCTCTCTCTCTCTCTCTCTCTCTCTCTCTCTCTCTCTCTCTCTCTCTCTCTCTCTCTCTCTCTCAGAAAAGATGATCTGACTCCACTTCCTTAGGAGCCTCCATGAAGTTTGTTGATGTCGTTTCTTCTCCTCTGGGTTTGCTGTAGCAGTCTCTCGCCATGTGTCCTGGATTTTCCACAGTTTTGGCAAGTGATGGTCCTTCCTCGTACTCTACCTCTTTCTCGTCCTCGTCCTCGAGAGAATCCTCCTCAGGTGAAGAATGCTTTTTTTTTCTCCTGCTGTTGAGTCTAGCCATTTCTTCTCTTTGCCTCTGGTCTCTTGCTCTAGTAGAGCTCCTTCTATCCTTTTTAGCTACAATTCAGGTACATTCTTTAGTGTTGCTACAATGTTTTCATATTCACCTTTGTCCACACTCTTCAGAAGCACTGTTAGTGCCTCATCATCTTCTGTCTTTTTGCCAATAGCTGCCAGTTGTTGCTTAATGCTTTTATATTTGTTCAAGTGTGTGATTAAAGATTCACTTTCCTTCATGTCTAATTTCTAGAATTGTATTAACAGATTTATCTTTGAATTTTTTGCTTGTGTTCCAAATAATTTTTTGAGTTCATCCAATGCATCTTTTGCCCACTGTAGCCTTGTGATGTGATGAATGATTTCATCATTTAAACTGAGTGCGATAAGTCCCAATGCGTTTTCAATCCTCCTCTTCCACTCATTTTTTCCTCTCACCTCTTTGCATTCATCTCTTCCCTCAACTAGCCCCCACAAATTTTTCCTCATGAGCAGATACATGGTTTTTGTCTGCCATGTGTAAAATTGCTCCCCATAAATTTGGCTATCTCTTGTGCCGCCGTACTCATGATGATGTGAAGGGGGTCTTACCTCTTGATCAAATTTCAAGATTCAAGGGCAAGGTCTACCCTTTTACAACTCAATATAAGGTTTAGGTGGTGATGATTACAACAGCTTTATCAGCATAAAATCACCAAAAATTACATTAAACCAAGGGTAACAAATCTATATAGAAGGGTTGGAGTATCAAACCATCTCCGAATTGCAATCTGAAATTATAGGGATCTGTATCAGATACCAAATGGTTGATTTGGACCCGTAATTGCATCGAAAAATAGTGATTAGTATTGATTAATCATTGATTAGTAAACTAATCATCTATTTTGTGTGCAGAAAACAGAGTATGCGAGGAGTCCAGATCTAAGGCCTTAGAGTTCAAATGAGCTTAAATCCTTTCAAGGCTATCAATGGCAATTAGTCTAGTAGAGAATTAAGCCAAGAAAGACAAGTTTGACCAAACATTGAATGCTTAATCTCTGTTTTACCAAAGTCACCTGTAGATTTGATGAAGAGCTTAGATCTCACTGTAGACTTGATCAAATCAAAATCTGTCTTCACCAGCTTGTAGAGCACCCTTGAAAACCACTAGGGCCAAGAGGAATTATAGCAATTTGATCTGGAGTAGTAGAGATCTCATTTCTCCTTCAGAAATATGGCGCCAGCGATTTAGCAAAAATTGGCAGCTACGCTTGGCGGTTTGCGATTTTGTTTGAATGGGATGGCTAGCTATGGTTGCCTAGAATTATTTGCCCTAATAGTGCTTCTGGAGGGAGATCAAGCCCCTCTACTGGCTAGGGGTGCAAAGAGCTAGTTGAAAAGAGGTAAAAATCTTAATTATCTACTAATCCTAATTAGCCAAGTGATAATGGGCTCACAAATTGATGGATTCTAGGGCTAGGCTCTGATAATATGTTAAATTTGTAGCTATGGTGGATCAAATGCTAGAATCCACATCATTAACAAAGAGATTAGATGATAATTAAGATGTGATCAGTGAGCAATTAACTGATAGCTTAATGTAGGCATGGATAATCAAAAACCAACAAATTCTCATTAGGGCAATGCCTCAATTTATAGAGTTTACATCCAAGCATCTATTACCACTGATTGATTCACTCCACCTCTTTTGCTTGATTCTCTCCACCTCTTCCCAAAATATCTCCACACCTCCTAAATCTCCTCATGCTACCCTTTATTCTCTCCCAGTAGATACTTCTCACCTTTTCACAGGCTCTCTCACATTTATAGATTCTCTTTTACAGCCTATTCACTTGTATATGTCAACACCTCCCCTCAAGTGAATACTCCTAGCACACCTGGACCCTATACCAAGTTTCTCTCTTACTTGATAGTCCGCGACCAGTGCCTCAAGTCCCTAAACTCATAGTCCTTGACACACTCTCTCTCTATGTGTCCAAGGCTACTACAAGTGCCCGTGACCTTGACCAAAGTGCTCATACATACATCTACCACATGGCCGACATCATCGGTGGCTGAGAGGTGGTTTTACTTTGTTGGGGCAGGTTACATTCGGTTGTAGGGTTTCTCTCTCTCTCTCTCTCTCTCTCTCTCTATCTCTCTCTCTCTCTCTCTCTCTGAAAAGATGATCTGCCTCCACTTCCTTAGGAGCTTCCATGAAGTTTGTTGATGTCGTTTCTTCTCCATTGGGTTTGCTGTAGCAGTCTATTGCCATGTGTCCTGGCTTTTCCATAGTTTTGGCAAGTGATGGTCCTTCCTCGTACTCTACCTCTTTCTCGTCCTCGTCCCTCGAGAGAATCCTCCTCAGGTGAAGAATGCTTTTTTTTCTCCTGCTGTTGAGTCTAGCCATTTCTTCTCTTTGCCTCTGGTCTCTTGCTCTAGTAGAGCTCCTTCTATCTTTTTTAGCTTCAATTCAGGTACCTTCTTTAGTGTTGCTACAATGTTTTCATACTCACCTTTGTCCACACTCTTCAGAAGCACTGTTAGTGCCTCATCATCTTCTGTCTTTTTGCCAATAGCTGCCAGTTGTTGCTTAATGCTTTTATATTTGTTCAAGTGTGTGATTAAAGATTCACTTTCCTTCATGTCTAATTGCTACAATGTTTTCATACTCACCTTTGTCCACACTCTTCAGAAGCACTGTTAGTGCCTCATCATCTTCTGTCTTTTTGCCAATAGCTGCCAGTTGTTGCTTAATGCTTTTATATTTGTTCAAGTGTGTGATTAAAGATTCACTTTCCTTCATGTCTAATTTCTAGAATTGTATTAACAGATTTATCTTTGAATTTTTTGCTTGTGTTCCAAATAATTTTTTGAGTTCATCCAATGCATCTTTTGCCCACTGTATCCTTGTGATGTGATGAATGATTTCATCATTTAAACTGAGTGCGATAAGTCCCAATGCATTTTCAATCCTCCTCTTCCACTCATTTTTTCCTCTCACCTCTTTGCATTCATCTCTTCCCTCAACTAGCCCCCACAAATTTTTCCTCATGAGCAGATACATGGTTTTTGTCTGCCATGTGTAAAATTGCTCCCCATAAATTTGGCTATCTCTTGTGCTGCCGTACTCATGATGATGTGAAGGGGGTCTTACCTCTTGATCAAATTTCAAGATTCAAGGGCAATGTCTACCCTTTTACAACTCAATATAAGGTTTAGGTGGTGATGATTACAACAGCTTTATCAGCATAAAATCACCAAAAATTACATTAAACCAAGGGTAACAAATCTGTACGGAAGGGTTGGAGTATTGAACCATCTCCGAATTGCAATCTGAAATTATAGGGATCTGTATCAGATACCAAATGGTTGATTTAAACCCGTAATTGCACTGAAAATTAGTATTGATTAATCATTGATTAGTAAACTAATCATCTATTTTGTGTGCAAAAAACAGAGTATGCGGGGAGTCCAGATCTAAGGCCTTAGAGTTCAAATGAGCTTAAATCCTTTCAAGGCTATCAATGGCAATTAGTCTAGTAGAGAATTAAGCCAAGAAAGACAAGTTTGACCAAACATTGAATGCTTAATCTCTGTTTTACCAAAGTCACCTGTAGATTTGATGAAGAGCTTAGATCTCACTGTAGACTTGATCAAATCAAAATCTGTCTTCACCAGCTTGTAGAGCACCCTTGAAAACCACTAGGGCCAAGAGGAATTATAGCAATTTGATCTGGAGTAGTAGAGATCTCATTTCTCCTTCAGAAATGTGGCACCAGCGATTTAGCAAAAATTGGCAGCTACGCTTGGCGGTTTGCGATTTTGTTTGAATGGGATGGCTAGCTATGGTTGCCTAGAATTATTTGCCCTAATAGTGCTTCTGGAGGGAGATGAAGCCCCTCTACTGGCTAGGGGTGCAAAGAGCTAGTTGAAAAGAGGTAAAAATCTTAATTATCTACTAATCCTAATTAGCCAAGTGATAATGGGCTCACAAATTGATGGATTCTAGGGCTAGGCTATGATAATATGTTAAATTTGCAGATGGTGGATCAAATGCTAGAATCCACATCATTAACAAAGAGATTAGATGATAATTAAGACGTGATTAGTGAGCAATTAAATGATAGCTTAATGTAGGCATGGATAATCAAAAACCAACAAATTCTCATTAGGCCAATGCCTCAATTTATAGAGTTTACATCCAAGCATCTATTCCCACTGATTTCTCCTTGATTCACTCCACCTCTTTTGCTTGATTCTCTCCACCTCTTCCTAGAATATCTCCTTTATTCTCTCCCAGTAGATACTTCTCACCTTTTCACAGGCTCTCTCACATTTATAGATTCTCTTTTACAGCCTATTCACTTGTATATGTCAACACCTCCCCTCATGTGAATACTCCTAGCACACCTGGACTCTATATCAAGTTTCCCTCTTACTTGATAGTCCGCGACCAGTGCCTCAAGTCCCTAAACTCATAGTCCTTGACACTCTCTCTCTCTATGTGTCCAAGGTTACTACAAGTGCCCGTGACCTTGACCAAAGTGCTCATACATACATCTACCACATGGCCGACATCATCGGTGGGGCTGAGAGGTAGTTTTACTTTGTTGGGGCAGGTTACATTCGGTTGTAGGGTTTCTCTCTCTCTCTCTCTCTCTCTCTCTCTCTCTCTCTCTCTCTCTCTCTCTCAGAAAAGATGATCTGACTCCACTTCCTTAGGAGCCTCCATGAAGTTTGTTGATGTCGTTTCTTCTCTACTAGGTTTGCTGTAGCAGTCTCTTGCCATCTGTCCTGGCTTTTCCACAGTTTTGGCAAGTGATGGTCCTTCCTCGTACACTACCTCTTTCTCGTCCTCGTCCTTGAGAGAATCCTCCTCAGGTGAAGAATGCTTTTTTTTCTCCTGTTGTTGAGTCTAGCCATTTCTTCTCTTTGCCTCTGGTCTCTTGCTCTAGTAGAGCTCCTTCTATCTTTTTTAGCTTCAATTCAGGTACATTCTTTAGTGTTGCTACAATGTTTTTATATTCCCCTTTGTCCACACTCTTCAGAAGCACTGTTAGTGTCTCATCATCTTCTGTCTTCAGAGTATGCGGGGAGGAAAGATCTAAGGCCTTAGAGTTCAAATGAGCTTAAATCCTTTCTATCTTTTTTAGCTTCAATTCAGGTACATTCTTTAGTGTTGCTACAATGTTTTTATATTCCCCTTTGTCCACACTCTTCAGAAGCACTGTTAGTGTCTCATCATCTTCAGAGTATGCGGGGAGGCCAGATCTAAGGCCTTAGAGTTCAAATGAGCTTAAATCCTTTCAAGGCTATCAATGGCAATTAGTCTAGTAGAGAATTAAGCCAAGAAAGACAAGTTTGACCAAACATTGAATGCTTAATCTCTGTTTTACCAAAGTCACCTGTAGATTTGATGAAGAGCTTAGATCTCACTGTAGACTTGATCAAATCAAAATCTGGCTTCACCAGCTTGTAGAGACCGTTGAAAACCACTAGGGCCAAGAGGAATTATAGCAATTTGATCTGGAGTAGTAGAGATCTCATTTCTCCTTCAGAAATGTGGCGCCAGCAATTTAGCAAAAATTGGCAGCTACGCTTGGCGGTTTGCGATTTTGTTTGAATGGGATGGCTAGCTATGGTTGCCTAGAATTATTTGCCCTAATAGTGCTTCTGGAGGGAGATCAAGCCCCTCTACTGGCTAGGGGTGCAAAGAGCTAGTTGAAAAGAGGTAAAAATCTTCTCTACTAATCCTAATTAGCCAAGTGATAATGGGCTCACAAATTGATGGATTCTAGGGCTAGGCTCTGATAATATGTTAAATTTGTAGCTATGGTGGATCAAATGCTAGAATCCACATCATTAACAAAGAGATTAGATGATAATTAAGACGTGATTAGTGAGCAATTAACTGATAGCTTAATGTAGGCATGGATAATCAAAAACCAGTAAATTCTCATTAGGCCAATGCCTCAATTTATAGAGTTTACATCCAAGCATCTATTCCCACTGATTTCTCCTTGATTCACTCCACCTCTTTTGCTTGATTCTCTCCACCTCTTCCCAGAATATCTCCACACCTCCTAAATCTCCTCATGCTACCCTTTATTCTCTCCCAGTAGATACTTCTCACCTTTTCATAGGCTCTCTCACATTTATAGATTCTCTTTTACAACCTATTCACTTGTATATGTCAACACCTCCCCTCAAGTGAATACTCCTAGCACACCTCGATCCTATACCAAGTTTCCCTCTTACTTGATAGTCCGTGACCAGTGCCTCAAGTCCCTAAACTCAGTCCTTGACACTCTCTCTCTCTATGTGTCCAAGGCTACTACAAGTGCCCGTGACCTTGACCAAAGTGCTCATACATACATCTACCACATGGCCGACATCATCGGTGGGGCTGAGAGGTGGTTTTACTTTGTTGGGGCACGTTACATTCGGTTGTCTCTCTCTCTCTCTCTCTCTCTCTCTCTCTCTCTCTCTCTCTCTCTCTCTCTCTCTCTCTCTCTCTCTCTCTCTCTCTCTCTCTCAGAAAAGATGATTTGACTCCACTTCCTTAGGAGCCTCCATGAAGTTTGTTGATGTCGTTTCTTCTCTACTGGGTTTGCTGTAGCAGTCTCTTGCCATCTGTCCTGGCTTTTCCACAGTTTTGGCAAGTGATGGTCCTTCCTCTATATCAAGTTTCCCTCTTACTTGATAGTCCGCGACCAGTGCCTCAAGTCTCTAAACTCATAGTCCTTGACACTCTCTCTCTCTATGTGTCCAAGGTTACTACAAGTGCCCGTGACCTTGACCAAAGTGCTCATACATACATCTACCACATGGCCGACATCATCGGTGGGGCTGAGAGGTGGTTTTACTTTGTTGGTGCAGGTTACATTCGGTTGTAGGGTTTCTCTCTCTCTCTCTCTCTCTCTCTCTCTCTCTCTCTCTCTCTCTCTCTCTCTCTCTCTCTCTCTCTCTCTCTCTCTCTCTCAGAAAAGATGATCTGACTCCACTTCCTTAGGAGCCTCCATGAAGTTTGTTGATGTCGTTTCTTCTCTACTAGGTTTGCTGTAGCAGTCTCTTGCCATCTGTCCTGGCTTTTCCACAGTTTTGGCAAGTGATGGTCCTTCCTCGTACACTACCTCTTTCTCGTCCTCGTCCTTGAGAGAATCCTCCTCAGGTGAAGAATGCTTTTTTTTCTCCTGTTGTTGAGTCTAGCCATTTCTTCTCTTTGCCTCTGGTCTCTTGCTCTAGTAGAGCTCCTTCTATCTTTTTTAGCTTCAATTCATGTACATTCTTTAGTGTTGCTACAATGTTTTTATATTCCCCTTTGTCCACACTCTTCAGAAGCACTGTTAGTGCCTCATCATCTTCTGTCTTCAGAGTATGCGGGGAGGCCAGATCTAAGGCCTTAGAGTTCAAATGAGCTTAAATCCTTTCAAGGCCATCAATGGCAATTAGTCTAGTAGAGAATTAAGCCAAGAAAGACAAGTTTGACCAAACATTGAATGCTTAATCTCTGTTTTACCAAAGTCACCTGTAGATTTGATGAAGAGCTTAGATCTCACTGTAGACTTGATCAAATCAAAATCTGGCTTCACCAGCTTGTAGAGACCCTTGAAAACCACTAGGGCCAAGAGGAATTATAGCAATTTGATCTGGAGTAGTAGAGATCTCATTTCTCCTTCAAAAATGTGGCGCCAGCAATTTAGCAAAAATTGGCAGCTACGCTTGGCGGTTTGTGATTTTGTTTGAATGGGATGGCTAGCTATGGTTGCCTAGAATTATTTGCCCTAATAGTGCTTCTGGAGGGAGATCAAGCCCCTCTACTGGCTAGGGGTGCAAAGAGCTAGTTGAAAAGAGGTAAAAATCTTCTCTACTAATCCTAATTAGCCAAGTGATAATGGGCTCACAAATTGATGGATTCTAGGGCTAGGCTCTGATAATATGTTAAATTTGTAGCTATGGTGGATCAAATGCTAGAATCCACATCATTAACAAAGAGATTAGATGATAATTAAGACGTGATTAGTGAGCAATTAACTGATAGCTTAATGTAGGCATGGATAATCAAAAACCAGTAAATTCTCATTAGGCCAATGCCTCAATTTATAGAGTTTACATCCAAGCATCTATTCCCACTGATTTCTCCTTGATTCACTCCCCCTCTTTTGCTTGATTCTCTCCACCTCTTCCCAGAATATCTCCACACCTCCTAAATCTCCTCATGCTACCCTTTATTCTCTCCCAGTAGATACTTCTCACCTTTTCACAGGCTCTCTCACATTTATAGATTCTCTTTTACAGCCTATTCACTTGTATATGTCAACACCTCCCCTCAAGTGAATACTCCTAGCACACCTGGACCCTATACCAAGTTTCCCTCTTACTTGATAGTCCGCAACCAGTGTGACCAAAGTGCTCATACATACATCTACCACATGGCCAACATCATCGGTGGTGGCTGAGAGGTGGTTTTACTTTGTTGGGGCAGGTTACATTCGGTTGTAGGGTCTCTCTCTCTCTCTCTCTCTCTCTCTCTCTCTCTCTCTCTCTCTCTCTCTCTCTCTCTCTCTCTCTGAGAAAAGATGATCTGACTCCACTTCCTTAGGAGCCTCCATGAAGTTTGTTGATGTCGTTTCTTCTCCTCTCGGTTTGCTGTAGCAGTCTCTTGCCATGTGTCCTGGCTTTTCCACAGTTTTGGCAAGTGATGGTCCTTCCTCGTACTCTACCTCTTTCTCGTCCTCGTCCTCGAGAGAATCCTCCTCAGCTGAAGAATGCTTTTTTTTTCTCCTGCTGTTGAGTCTAGGCATTTCTTCTCTTTGCCTCTGGTCTCTTGCTCTAGTAGAGCTCCTTCTATCCTTTTTAGCTACAATTCAGGTACATTCTTTAGTGTTGCTACAATGTTTTCATATTCACCTTTGTCCACACTCTTCAGAAGCACTGTTAGTGCCTCATCATCTTCTGTCTTTTTGCCAATAGCTGCCAGTTGTTGCTTAATGCTTTTATATTTGTTCAAGTATGTGATTAAAGATTCACTTTCCTTCATGTCTAATTTCTAGAATTGTATTAACAGATTTATCTTTGAATTTTTTGCTTGTGTTCCAAATAATTTTTTGAGTTCATCCAATGCATCTTTTGCCCACTGTATCCTTGTGATGTGATGAATGATTTCATCATTTAAACTGAGTGCGATAAGTCCCAATGCTTTTTCAATCCTCCTCTTCCGCTCATTTTTTCCTCTCACCTCTTTGCATTCATCTCTTCCCTCAACTAGCCCCCACAAATTTTTCCTCATGAGCAGATACATGGTTTTTGTCTGCCATGTGTAAAATTGCTCCCCATAAATTTGGCTATCTCTTGTGCCGCCGTACTCATGATGATGTGAAGGGGGTCTTACCTCTTGATCAAATTTCAAGATTCAAGGGCAATGTCTACCCTTTTACAACTCAATATAAGGTTTAGGTGGTGATGATTACAACAGCTTTATCAGCATAAAATCACCAAAAATTACATTAAACCAAGGGTAACAAATCTATATAGAAGGGTTGGAGTATCAAACCATCTCCGAATTGCAATCTAAAATTATAGGGATCTGTATCAGATACCAAATGGTTGATTTGAACCCGTAATTGCACTGAAAAATAGTGATTAGTATTGATTAATCATTGATTAGTAAACTAATCATCTATTTTGTGTGCAGAAAACAGAGTATGCGAGGAGTCCAGATCTAAGGCCTTAGAGTTCAAATGAGCTTAAATCCTTTCAAGGCTATCAATTGTTACCATATTATAGTAGTGATGTGTGTGAACACACTTAGGACCGCCGGGGCACTTTTTCCCTCACTAGGAGGTTTTTTCCCCCGTGCATTGTATATACGCCCATTATCTTCTAGGGCTTGTTATCTTTCATTTTTGGCACTCATAATACACTACTGTGTTGTGCTCAAGCTTCCTCATCTTCTTGAAGTTGTGTGTGCATTCCTGCAACCCTAATTCCAACAATTGGTATCAGAGCAGGCTTCCTCCTCCCGGGCAGCATCACCGGCACCTGCCGCTTCATCTCCTCCGATTGCAACGAGGTTTCACGAGCGTCTGCAGGTTAGTATATGCCGTGGGAAAGCCCGTAGGGCTTGGTCGTTTCAGAATTTTGATCTGAAGTCATTTCGCCCTCCGTTTTTGCATTCCAAGTACTGCGCAGGCAAAATCGTCCTACTGTGCAGATTTTCTGTCAAGATTAAAATCTGCAGGACAGGTGCCCATTCGTCTGTTTTGGGCTGTGCTACATAGCACAGGTCGATTTTATACAGGTTTACCTCTTACAGACAACATTTACATCTAGTAGTACAGTCATTGGCCATGGCTGACAACAATGATGTATTCCGCATGTTGGCTGCTGAGGATAAGTTGGATGGCACCAACTATCCATTGTGGGCATATATGATGCGACATGTATTGGTAGCAAAGGGGTTATGGAATATTGTGCAGGGTATTGATGCACGTCCTATTGTGGCTGGGAATGCTGCAAACACATCAGAAACAGGTACTGTTGATGATGGTGCAGGCACAAGTGCTGTAGCAGCTGTTCGGGAACCACCACTTTCAGCAGAGCAGATTCGTTGGGATGGTAGAGATGCGCAGGCTCATGCCTTGATTGCGCTGTCTGTCAAACGTACCATTATCCCACATATTCGCTCCTGCAGGACTTCTAAGGATGCTTGGGATGTACTTGCCACATTGTATCAGGCAAGAAATGAGGCTCGTGTTGCTTATCTCCGAAAACAGTTGGAGAATGAGCATATGAACGAAGGTGATTCTATGGATAGCTTTTTGACAAAGATCAAGGATTTCAAAGAGCAGCTCATTTCTGCAGATGAAATCCTGTCAGACAGTTCACTTGTGCAGACTGTTTTGAATGGTCTACCAGATTCTTATCAGGGTTTTGCTTCCACTCTTCGCTTGATGATGAAAGGCAATCCCAATGCCTTATCATTTGAGGAGTTAGTTTCTGTTTTGCTGCAAGAAGACCAGTCAAGGCAAAACAGGAATAGTATGCGTGTCGCAGATCAAGCTTTCGGTGCTAGTCAGAGAAGCGGGAAAGGTAAAGCTGGCTTTTCTTCTAGTAAGCAGAAATCTGCAAATGCTGCGCAACCAAAGAAGGAAGACAAAGATGAGAAGAAGGGTGACAAACAGAAGACATTTTGCAAGTACTGTAAGGGAAATGATCATGTCATCAAAGCGTGTCCTAAGCTGGCTGCGAAAGAGGCTAAGAAGAAAGAGGCTGGTATGGCTGTTGCAGATGCCTCTCCTTCTAACAATGAATCTGCTAATGTTGTGCTAGATACAGAATGGGCATTCAATGCGCAGTGCAGTTATGACCCATCTTTGCATGACACATGTATGTCTGCAGTAGATTCAGATGTATGGTACTTTGACAGTGGTGCCACTAAGCATATCACCTCGCAGCGCAGTTTATTCACTTTCCTTGAGTCTGCTCCCACAGGGAATACTGTCACTTGTGCCAATAACTCCTCTTATCCCGTTAAAGGAGTTGGACAGATTGTGCTGAATGTTGCAAAGGGCAACACCTTTACACTTTTTGATGCATTGTATGTGCCAGGGATCAAAAAGAATCTGCTGTCAGTCTCCGCATTTGCCAAAACAGGTTTGGTTGTAAAATTTGTGGATGACAGATGTACTGTTCATGATCTCTCTTGTGGTGACATCATTGTAGCATCTGGTTCACTATGTCGAGGGCTGTATAAGCTCAATATGGATGGCAAATGTGTAGAGGATTCAGCATGTGCTATTATGGATACGCAGGCTATTTCAAATGCAAAACTGTGGCATGCACGTTTTGGTCATCTGAATTTTGCAAGTTTGCTGCGCCTGCAGAAATCTGAAATGGTGTCTTCTTTGCCTAAGCTTGAGGCACCTGTCAAGCATGTTTGTGAGGGCTGCATATTGGGTAAAATGCAGCGTGCTTCCTTTCCCAAAGATGGATCAGTGAGAGCTGAACGCAGATTGCAGCTTGTTCACAGTGATGTTTGTGGTCCCATGCAAACTCCATCATTTGGAAACTACCTTTACTTCGTGACTTTCATTGATGATTTTACCAGGCATGCATGGGTATATCCTTTGAAGGCAAAGTCCGAAGTGTTTTTGTGCTTCAAACAGTTTTTGGTTATGGCTGAAAATGTGTCAGAAAGTAAGATGGGCACCCTCCGTTCAGATCGAGGGGGGGAGTATATGTCTTCAGAATTTAATGCATTTCTGGCTGAGCGTGGGATAAAACACCAATGTACAGTGCCGTATACACCACAGCAAAATGGTGTGGCTGAGAGAAAAAACAGGTCTCTCATGGAAATGGCAAGATGTATGGTTAAGAGTCAAAGTCTACCACATGGTTTTTGGCTTGAGGCTGTCATGTGTGCCACTTATGTACTAAACAGGTGTCCCACCAAAGCATTACAGGTTGTCACTCCATATGAGGCATGGCATGGCCGCAAGCCATCTGTTGGCCATTTACGTGTTTTTGGTTGCCTGGCATATGCATTAGTGCCTGTGCAACATCGCAGAAAATTGGATGACAAAGCTGTCAAATGTATTTTTGTTGGATATAGTGCTGAGAGCAAAGGCTATCGTTTGTATCATCCACAGACAAAGCGCATTTTGGTTAGCCGTGATGTTGTATTTGTGGAAGATGCAGTTCAGCCCTTGGTTTCATGTACTAAGGAGACAGATATCAGCTCACGTGATGTCTATGATACATTGTTGCCTCTTTTCAGTGGTGCACAGTCAAGTGCAATACCTCATGAGGCAGTTTTTCAGCCTATGCAGGTTTTAAATGATGGCACAGATCAGCCTATATCTGATGCAGATGTGCATGATGCACTTGAGGATGAGAGACAAGAGATTGAGGGCTCTAGGAATATGCCTAGATGGCTGGTGCAGACTTTGCGTGACAGCAAGTTGGATGCCCCTTTGTCTAGTCGCACTCGTTCTGGCTCTCATGGTGCCTCTTATGCGTCAGATTGTTATGCATTGGCTGTTTCTAGTATGTGCGATGAAAGTGAGCCTGTTTCATTTGATGAGGCACAAAGTTCAGAAAATTGGACGGCTGCTATGCAAGCAGAATACGATGCTATTATGAAGAATGGTACATGGTCTTTATGTGACTTGCCCCCTGGCAAGAAGGCCATTGGCACTAAGTGGGTATACAAATTGAAGCGTAAGCCTGATGGCACAGTGGATCGCCATAAGGCTAGGCTTGTTGCAAAAGGTTATGCTCAAGAGAAGGGCATTGATTTTGATGAGACTTTTGCTCCCACATGTCGTATGACCACTGTTCGTAGCATCTGTGCATTAGCAGCTCATAATGGTTGGAATGTACATCAGCTGGACATAAAGACTGCGTTCTTAAATGGAGATTTGCATGAGGAGGTGTATGTATCGCAGCCTCGTGGTTTTGTTCAAAGAGGGCAGGAAAACAAAGTGTGCAGGTTAAAAAAGGCTTTATATGGTTTAAAGCAAGCTCCACGAGCTTGGTATGAAAAAATACATGCATATTTGACTGCACATGGGTTTCAGAATAGTCCAACAGAAAGCACTTTGTATGTTAAACGTGTGGATGGTGTACATCTAATCATTGCTCTCTATGTCGATGACATGCTGCTCACAGGACCAAATGAGAGTCATATTGCTGATTTTAAGGCTGATTTGAATGCCTCTTTTGAGATGTCAGATTTGGGGCATTTGCATCATTATTTGGGGATACAATTTAAGCAGTGTGATGGAGGTATTGCTTTGTGTCAGACAAAGTATATTGAAACATTGTTGCGGAGATTTGGCCTTGAAGACTGCAAGCCTATTGCTACTCCAATGGAGACAGGTTTGAAGTTGAGTCTTCATGATGCTGGAGATCACTTTGATGTCACACTCTATCAGACAGCTGTTGGTTGCCTCATTTATGTATGCATTACGAGGCCAGACATTCAGTTTGCAGTCTCACAGGTGAGCAGATTTATGCATAGCCCAGGCATTAAGCATTGGCAGGCAGTGAAGCGTATCTTTCGCTATTTGAGTGGTACTCGGCATCTTGGGTTGTTTTATCCCAAGGGGGGATCATTGTCGCCAGATTTACATGTTTTTTCAGATTCTGACTGGGCTGGTTGTTATGACACACGCGTGTCCACGAGTGGTTTTTGCTTCATGCTTGGAAGCTCATGCATATCATGGTTGAGCAAGAAGCAGCCTACTGTGGCCACTTCTAGTTGTGAAGCTGAGTACAGGGCAGCTTTCACAGCTACGGTTGAGTGTGTGTGGCTCAGACGCCTTATGGCTGATTTGGGTGTTGGGCAGCCATCTGCCACCACCATCTTCACTGACAGTCAGAGCGCATTGGCAGTTGCGCGGAACCCAGTGTTCCATGCTCGTACGAAGCACATTGAGGTGCACTACCATTATGTCAGGGAGAGACTCTCTGCAGGAGAGATCAGTTTGGCTTATGTGCCAACACAGGATAACCTTGCAGACCTTTTCACAAAGGCTCTGCCTCGTGAGAAGTTCGAAGCTTTTCGCAAAGCTTTGGGCTTACTCCCTTTTGTGGATTCGTCCACATAGCTAGACACTTCCCTATACATGAGTGCTAGCTCTTGTTCACCGCATCACTCCAGGGGGGATTTGTTACCATATTATAGTAGTGATGTGTGTGAACACACTTAGGACCGCCGGGGCACTTTTTCCCTCACTAGGAGGTTTTTTCCCCCGTGCATTGTATATACGCCCATTATCTTCTAGGGCTTGTTATCTTTCATTTTTGGCACTCATAATACACTACTGTGTTGTGCTCAAGCTTCCTCATCTTCTTGAAGTTGTGTGTGCATTCCTGCAACCCTAATTCCAACATCAATGGCAATTAGTCTAGTAGAGAATTAAGCCAAGAAAGACAAGTTTGACCAAACATTGAATGCTTAATCTCTGTTTTACCAAAGTCACCTGTAGATGTGATGAAGAGCTTAGATCTCACTGTAGACTTGATCAAATCAAAATCTGTCTTCACCAGCTTGTAGAGCACCCTTGAAAACCACTAGGGCCAAGAGGAATTATAGCAATTTGATCTGGAGTAGTAGAGATCTCATTTCTCCTTCAGAAATGTGGCACCAGCGATTTAGCAAAAATTGGCAGCTACGCTTGGTGGTTTGCGATTTTGTTTGAATGGGATGGCTAGCTATGGTTGCCTAGAATTATTTGCCCTAATAGTGCTTCTGGAGGGAGATCAAGCCCCTCTACTGGCTAGGGGTGCAAAGAGCTAGTTGAAAAGAGGTAAAAATCTTAATTATCTACTAATCCTAATTAGCCAAGTGATAATGGGCTCACAAATTGATGGATTCTAGGGCTAGGCTCTGATAATATCTTAAATTTGCAGCTAAGGTGGATCAAATGGTAGAATCCACATCATTAATAAAGAGATTAGATGATAATTAAGATGTGATTAGTGAGCAATTAACTGATAGCTTAATGTAGGCATGGATAATCAAAAACCAACAAATTCTCATTAGGGCAATGCCTCAATTTATAGAGTTTACATCCAAGAATCTATTCCCACTGATTTCTCCTTGATTCACTCCACCTCCTTTGCTTGATTCTCTCCACCTCTTCCTAGAATATCTCCACACCTCCTAAATCTCCTCATGCTACCCTTTATTCTCTCCCAGTAGATACTTCTCACCTTTTCACAGGCTCTCTCACATTTATAGATTCTCTTTTACAACCTATTCACTTGTATATGTCAACACCTCCCCTCAAGTGAATACTCCTAGCACACCTGGATCCTATACCAAGTTTCCCTCTTACTTGATAGTCCGTGACCAGTGCCTCAAGTCCCTAAACTCAGTCCTTGACACTCTCTCTCTCTATGTGTCCAAGGCTCCTACAAGTGCCCGTGACCTTGACCAAAGTGCTCATACATACATCTACCACATGGCCGACATCATCGGCGGTGGCTGAGAGGTGGTTTTACTTTGTTGGGGCAGGTTACATTCGGTTGTAGGGTTTCTCTCTCTCTCTCTCTCTCTCTCTCTCTCTCTCTCTCTCTCTCTCTCTCTCTCTCTCAGAAAAGATGATCTGACTCCACTTCCTTAGGAGCTTCCATGAAGTTTGTTGATGTCGTTTCTTCTCCACTGGGTTTGCTGTAGCAGTCTATTGCCATGTGTCCTGGCTTTTCAACAGTTTTGGCAAGTGATGGTCCTTCCTCGTACCCTACCTCTTTCTCGTCCTCGTCCCTCGAGAGAATCCTCCTCAGGTGAAGAATGCTTTTTTTTCTCCTGCTGTTAAGTCTAGCCATTTCTTCTCTTTGCCTCTGGTCTCTTGCTCTAGTAGAGCTCCTTCTATCTTTTTTAGCTTCAATTCAGGTACCTTCTTTAGTGTTGCTACAATGTTTTCATACTCACCTTTGTCCACACTCTTCAGAAGCACTGTTAGTGCCTCATCATCTTCTGTCTTTTTGCCAATAGCTGCCAGTTGTTGCTTAATGCTTTTATATTTGTTCAAGTGTGTGATTAAAGATTCACTTTCCTTCATGTCTAATTGCTACAATGTTTTCATACTCACCTTTGTCCACACTCTTCAGAAGCACTGTTAGTGCCTCATCATCTTCTGTCTTTTTGCCAATAGCTGCCAGTTGTTGCTTAATGCTTTTATATTTGTTCAAGTGTGTGATTAAAGATTCACTTTCCTTCATGTCTAATTTCTAGAATTGTATTAACAGATTTATCTTTGAAATTTTTGCTTGTGTTCCAAAAAAAATTTTAAGTTCATCCAATGCATCTTTTGCCCACTGTATCCTTGTGATGTGATGAATGATTTCATCATTTAAACTGAGTGCGATAAGTCCCAATGCTTTTTCAATCCTCCTCTTCCACTCATTTTTCCCTCTCACCTCTTTGCATTCATCTCTTCCCTCAACTAGCCCCCACAGATTTTTCCTCATGAGCAGATACATGGTTTTTGTCTGCCATGTGTAAAATTGCTCCCCATAAATTTGGCTATCTCTTGTGCCGCCGTACTCATGATGATGTGAAGGGGGTCTTACCTCTTAATCAAATTTCAAGATTCAAGGGCAATGTCTACCCTTTTACAACTCAATATAAGGTTTAGGTGGTGATGATTACAACAGCTTTATCAACATAAAATCACCAAAAATTACATTAAACCAAGGGTAACAAATCTATATAGAAGGGTTGGAGTATCAAACCATCTCTGAATTGCAATCTGAAATTATAGGGATCTGTATCAGATACCAAATGGTTGATTTGAACCCGTAATTGCACTGAAAAATAGTGATTAGTATTGATTAATCATTGATTAGTAAACTAATCATCTATTTTGTGTGCAGAAAACAGAGTATGCGAGGAGTCCAGATCTAAGGCCTTTGAGTTTAAATGAGCTTAAATCCTTTCAAGGCTATCAATGGCAATTAGTCTAGTAGAGAATTAAGCCAAGAAAGACAAGATTTGACCAAACATTGAATGCTTAATCTCTGTTTTACCAAAGTCACCTGTAGATTTGATGAAGAGCTTAGATCTCACTGTAGACTTGATCAAATCAAAATCTGTCTTCACCAGCTTGTAGAGCACCCTTGAAAACCACTAGGGCCAAGAGGAATTATAGCAATTTGATCTGGAGTAGTAGAGATCTCATTTCTCCTTCAGAAATGTGGCGCGAATGATTTAGCAAAAATTGGCAGCTACGCTTGGCCGTTTGCGATTTTGTTTGAATGGGATGGCTAGCTATGGTTGCCTAGAATTATTTGCCCTAATAGTGCTTCTAGAGGGAGATCAAGCCCCTCTACTGGCTAGGGGTGCAAAGAGCTAGTTGAAAAGAGGTAAAAATCTTAATTATCTACTAATCCTAATTAGCCAAGTGATAATGGGCTCACAAATTGATGGATTCTAGGGCTAGGCTCTGATAATATGTTAAATTTGCAGCTATGGTGGATCAAATGCTAGAATCCACATCATTAACAAAGAGATTAGATGATAATTAAGACGTGATTAGTGAGAAATTAACTGATAGCTTAATGTAGGCATGGATAATCAAAAACCAGCAAATTCTCATTAGGCCAATGCCTCAATTTATAGAGTTTACATCCAAGCATCTATTCCCACTGATTTCTCCTTGATTCACTCCACCTCTTTTGCTTGATTCTCTCCACCTCTTCCCAGAATATCTCCACACCTCCTAAATCTCCTCATGCTACCCTTTATTCTCTCCCAGTAGATACTTCTCACCTTTTCATAGGCTCTCTCACATTTATAGATTCTCTTTTACAGCCTATTCACTTGTATATGTCAACGCCTCCCCTCAAGTGAATACTCCTAGCACACCTGGACCCTATACCAAGTTTCCCTCTTACTTGATAGTCCGCGACCAGTGCCTCATATCCCTAAACTCATAGTCCTTGACACTCTCTCTCTATGTGTCCAAGGCTACTACAAGTGCCCGTGACCTTGACCAAAGTGCTCATACATACATCTACCACATGGCCAACATCATCGGTGGCTGAGAGGTGGTTTTACTTTGTTGGGACAGGTTACATTCGGTTGTAGGGTTTCTCTCTCTCTCTCTCTCTCTCTCTCTCTCTCTCTCTCTCTCTCTCTCTCTCTCTCTCTCTCTCTCTCTCTCTCTCTCAGAAAAGATGATCTGACTCCACTTCCTTAGGAGCTTCCATGAAGTTTGTTGATGTCGTTTCTTCTCCACTGGGTTTGCTGTAGCAGTCTCTTGCCATGTGTCCTGGCTTTTATACAGTTTTGGCAAGTGATGGTCCTTCCTCGTACTCTACCTCTTTCTCGTCCTCGTCCTCGAGAGAATCCTCCTCAGCTGAAGAATGCTTTTTTTTTCTCCTGCTGTTGAGTCTAGCCATTTCTTCTCTTTGCCTCTGGTCTCTTGCTCTAGTAGAGCTCCTTCTATCTTTTTTAGCTTCAATTCAGGTACATTCTTTAGTGTTGCTACAATGTTTTCATATTCACCTCTGTCCACACTCTTGAGAAGCACTATTAGTGCCTCATCATCTTCTGTCTTTTTGCCAATAGCTGCCAGTTGTTGCTTAATGCTTTTATATTTGTTCAAGTGTGTGATTAAAGATTTACTTTCCTTCATGTCTAATTTCTAGAATTGTATTAACAGATTTATCTTTGAATTTTTTACTTGTGTTCCAAATAATTTTTTGAGTTCATCCAATGCATCTTTTGCCCACTGTATCCTTGTGATGTGATGAATGATTTCATCATTTAAACTGAGTGCGATAAGTGCCAATGCTTTTTCAATCCTCCTCTTCCACTCATTTTTCCCTCTCACCTCTTTGCATTCATCTCTTCCCTCAACTAGCCCCCACAGATTTTTCCTCATGAGCAGATACATGGTTTTTGTCTGCCATGTGTAAAACTGCTCCCCATAAATTTGGCTATCTCTTGTGCCGCCGTACTCATGATGATGTGAAGGGGGTCTTACCTCTTGATCAAATTTCAAGATTCAAGGGCAATGTCTACCCTTTTACAACTCAATATAAGGTTTAGGTGGTGATGATTACAACAGCTTTATCAGCATAAAATCACCAAAAATTACATTAAACCAAGGGTAACAAATTTGTACGGAAGGGTTGGAGTATTGAACCATCTCCGAATTGCAATCTGAAATTATAGGGATCTATATCAGATACCAAATGGTTGATTTGAACCCGTAATTGCACCAAAAAATAGTGATTAGTATTGATTAATCATGATTAGTAAACTAATCATCTATTTTGTGTGCAGAAAACAGAGTATGCGAGTAGTCCAGATCTAAGGCCTTAGAGTTTAAATGAGCTTAAATCCTTTCAAGGCTATCAATGGCAATTAGTCTAGTAGAGAATTAAGCCAAGAAAGACAAGATTTGACCAAACATTGAATGCTTAATCTTTGTTTTACCAAAGTCACCTGTAGATTTGATGAAGAGCTTAGATCTCACTGTAGACTTGATCAAATCAAAATCTGTCTTCACCAGCTTGTAGAGCACCCTTGAAAACCACTACGGCCAAGAGGAATTATAGCAATTTGATCTGGAGTAGTAGAGATCTCATTTCTCCTTCAGAAATGTGGCGCCAGCGATTTAGCAAAAATTGGCAGCTACGCTTGGGGGTTTGCGATTTTGTTTGAATGGGATGGCTAGCTATGGTTGCCTAGAATTATTTGCCCTAATAGTGCTTCTGGAGGGAGATCAAGCCCCTCTACTGGCTAGGGGTGCAAAGAGCTAGTTGAAAAGAGGTAAAAATCTTAATTATCTACTAATCCTAATTAGCCAAGTGATAATGGGCTCACAAATTGATGGATTCTAGGGCTAGGCTCTGATAATATGTTAAATTTGCAGCTATGGTGGATCAAATGCTAGAATCCACATCATTAACAAAGAGATTAGATGATAATTAAGACGTGATCAGTGAGCAATTAACTGATAGCTTAATGTAGGCATGGATAATCAAAAACCAGCAAATTCTCATTAGGCCAATGCCTCAATTTATAGAGTTTACATCCAAGCATCTATTCCCACTGATTTCTCCTTGATTCACTCCACCTCTTTTGCTTGATTCTCTCCACCTCTTCCCAGAATATCTCCTTTATTCTCTCCCAGTAGATACTTCTCACCTTTTCACAGGCTCTCTCACATTTATAGATTCTCTTTTACAGCCTATTCACTTGTATATGTCAACACCTCCCCTCATGTGAATACTCCTAGCACACCTAAACTCTATACCAAGTTTCCCTCTTACTTGATAGTCCGCGACCAGTGCCTCAAGTCCCTAAACTCATAGTCCTTGACACTCTCTCTCTCTATGTGTCCAAGGTTACTACAAGTGCCCGTGACCTTGACCAAAGTGCTCATACATACATCTACCACATGGCCGACATCATCGGTGGGGCTGAGAGGTGGTTTTACTTTGTTGGGGCAGGTTACATTCGGTTGTAGGGTTTCTCTCTCTCTCTCTCTCTCTCTCTCTCTCTCTCTCTCTCTCTCTCTCTCTCTCTCTCTCTCTTTCTCTCTCTCTCTCAGAAAAGATGATCTGACTCCACTTCCTTAGGAGCCTCCATGAAGTTTGTTGATGTCGTTTCTTCTCTACTGGGTTTGCTATAGCAGTCTCTTGCCATCTGTCCTGGCTTTTCCACAGTTTTGGCAAGTGATGGTCCTTCCTCGTACTCTACCTCTTTCTCGTCCTTGTCCTCGAGAGAATCCTCCTCAAGTGAAGAATGCTTTTTTTTCTCCTGTTGTTGAGTCTAGCCATTTCTTCTCTTTGCCTCTGGTCTCTTGCTCTAGTAGAGCTCCTTCTATCTTTTTTAGCTTCAATTCAGGTACATTCTTTAGTGTTGCTACAATGTTTTTATATTCCCCTTTGTCCACACTCTTCAGAAGCACTGTTAGTACCTCATCATCTTCTGTCTTTTTGCCAATAGCTGCCAGTTGTTGCTTAATGCTTTTATATTTGTTCAAGTGTGTTATTAAAGATTCACTTTCCTTCATGTCTAATTTCTAGAATTGTATTAACAGATTTATCTTTGAATTTTTTGCTTGTGTTCCAAATAATTTTTTGAGTTCATCCAATGCATCTTTTGCCCACTGTATCCTTGTGATGTGATGAATGATTTAATCATTTGAACTGAGTGCGATAAGTCCCAATGCTTTTTCAATCCTCCTCTTCCACTCATTTTTCCGTCTCACCTCTTTGCATTCATCTCTTCCCTCAACGAGCCCCCACAGATTTTTCCTCATGAGCAGATACATGGTTTTTGTCTGCCATGTGTAAAACTGCTCCCCATAAATTTGGCTATCTCTTGTGCCACCGTACTCATGATGATGTGAAGGCGTCTAACCTATCAAGCAGTGCTTCTGAAGAGTGTGGACAAAGGTGAATATGAAAACATTGTAGCAACACTAAAGAATGTACCTGAATTGAAGCTAAAAAAGATAGAAGGAGCTCTACTAGAGAAAGAGACCAGAGGCAAAGAGAAGAAATGGCTAGACTCAACAGCAGGAGAAAAAAAAGCATTCTTTACCTGAGGAGAATTCTCTCGAGGGACGAGGACGAGAAAGAGGTAGAGTAGGAGGAAGGACCATC
Organism: Cibotium barometz; assembly: GCF_041138505.1. Taxonomy (NCBI): domain Eukaryota; kingdom Viridiplantae; phylum Streptophyta; class Polypodiopsida; order Cyatheales; family Cibotiaceae; genus Cibotium; species Cibotium barometz. Next base: position 4,323,138 of record NC_141047.1, read on the forward strand.
ACTTGCCAAAACTGTGGAAAAGCTAGGACACATGGCAAGAGACTGCTACAGCAAACCCAGTGGAGAAGAAACGACATCAACAAACTTCATGGAGGCTCCTAAGGAAGTGGAGTCAGATCATCTTTTCTGAGAGAGAGAAAGAGAGAGAGAGAGAGAGAGAGAGAGAGAGAGAGAGAGAGAGAGAGAGAGAGAGAGAGAGAGAGAGAGAGAGAGAGAGAGAGAAACCCTACAACCGAATGTAACCTGCCCCAACAAAGTAAAACCACCTCTCAGCCACCGATGATGTCGGCCATGTGGTAGATGTATGTATGAGCACTTTGGTCAAGGTCACGGGCACTTGTAGTAGCCTTGGACACATAGAGAGAGAGAGTGTCAAGGACTATGAGTTTAGGGACTTGAGGCACTGGTCGCGGACTATCAAGTAAGAGGGAAACTTGGTATAGGGTCCAGGTGTGCTAGGAGTATTCAATTGAGGGGAGGTGTTGACATATACAAGTGAATAGGCTGTAAAAGAGAATCTATAAATGTGAGAGAGCCTGTGAAAAGGTGAGAAGTATCTACTGGGAGAGAATAAAGGGTAGCATGAGGAGATTTAGGAGGTGTGGAGATATTTTGGGAAGAGGTGGAGAGAATCAAGCAAAAGAGGTGGAGTGAATCAAGGAGAAATCAGTGGGAATAGATGCTTGGATGTAAACTCTATAAATTGAGGCATTGGCCTAATGAGAATTTGCTGGTTTTTGATTATCCATGCCTACATTAAGCTATCAGTTAATTGCTCACTGATCACGTCTTAATTATCATCTAATCTCTTTGTTAATGATGTGGATTCTAGCATTTGATCCACCATAGGTGCAAATTTAACTTATTATCAGAGCCTAGCCCTAGAATCCATCAATTTGTGAGCCCATAATCACTTGGCTAATTAGGATTAGTAGATAATTAAGATTTTTACCTCTTTTCAACTAGCTCTTTGCACCCCTAGCCACTAGAGGGGCTTGATCTCCCTCCAGAAGCACTATTAGGGCAAATAATTCTAGGCAACCATAGCTAGCCATCCCATTCAAACAAAATCGCAAACCGCCAAGCGTAGCTGCCAATTTTTGCTAAATCGCTGGCGCCACATTTCTGAAGGAGAAATGAGATCTCTACTACTCCAGATCAAATTGCTATAATTCCTCTTGGCCCTAGTGGTTTTCAAGGGTGCTCTACAACATGGTGAAGACAGATTTTGATTTGATCAAGTCTACAGTGAGATCTAAGCTCTTCATCAAATCTACAGGTGACTTTGGTAAAACAGAGATTAGGCATTCAATGTTTGGTCAAATCTTGTCTTTCTTGGCTTAATTCTCTACTAGACTAATTGCCATTGATAGCCTTGAAAGGATTTAAGCTCATTTGAACTCTAATTCCTTAGATCTGGACTCCCCGCATACTCTGTTTTTTGCACACAAATTAGATGATTAGTTTACTAATCAATGATTAATCAATACTAATCACTATTTTTCAGTGTAATTACGGGTTCAAATCAACCATTTGGTATCTGATACAGATCCCTATAATTTCAAATTGCAATTCGGAGATGGTTCAATACTCCAACCCTTCCGTACAGATTTGTTACCCTTGGTTTAATGTAATTTTTGGTGATTTTATGCTGATAAAGCTGTTGTAATCATCACCACCTAAACCTTATATTGAGTTGTAAAAGGGTAGACATTGCCCTTGAATCTTGAAATTTGATAAAGAGGTAAGACCCCCTTCACATCATCATGAGTACGGTGGCACAAGAGATAGCCAAATTTATGGGGAGCAGTTTTCAGACAAAAACCATGTATTTGCTCATGAGGAAAAATCTGTGGGGGCTAGTTGAGGGAAAAGTGAGTGGAAGAGGAGGATTGAAAAAGCATTGGGACTTATCGCACTCAGTTTAAATGATGAAATCATTCATCACATCACAAGGCTACAGTGGGCAAAAGATGCATTGGATGAACTCAAAAAATTATTTGGAACACAAGCAAAAAATTCAAAGATAAATCTGTTAATACAATTCTAGAAATTAGACATGAAGGAAAGTGAATCTTTAATCACACACTTGAACAAATATAAACGCATTAAGCAACACAACTGGCAGCTATTGGCAAAAAGACAGAAGATGATGAGACACTAGCAGTGCTTCTGAAGAGTGTGGACAAAGGTGAATATGAAAACATTGTAGCAACACTAAAGAATGTACCTGAATTGAAGCTAAAAAAGATAGAAGGAGCTCTACTAGAGCAAGAGACCAGAGGCAAAGAGAAGAAATGGCTAGACTCAACAACAGGAGAAAAAAAAGCATTCTTTACCTGAGGAGGATTCTCTCGAGGGACGAGGACGAGAAAGAGGTAGAGTAGGAGGAAGGACCATCACTTGCCAAAACTGAAGAAAAGCCAGGACACATGGCAAGAGACTGCTACAGCAAACCCAGTGGAGAAGAAACGACATCAACAAACTTCATGGAGGCTCCTAAGGAAGTGGAGTCAGATCATCTTTTCTGAGAGAGAGAGAGAGAGAGAGAGAGAGAGAGAGAGAGAGAGAGAGAGAGAGAGAGAGAGAGAAACCCTACAACCGAATGTAACCTGTCCCAACAAAGTAAAACCACCTCTCAGCCATCGATGATGTCGGCCATGTGGTAGATGTATGTATGAGCACTTTGGTCAAGGTCACGGGCACTTGTAGTAGCCTTGGACACATAGAGAGAGAGAGTGTCAAGGACTGAGTTTAGGGACTTGAGGCACTGGTCGCGGACTATCAAGTAAGAGGGAAACTTGGTATAGGGTCGAGGTGTGCTAGGAGTATTCACTTGAGGGGAGGTGTTGACATATACAAGTGAATAGGCTGTAAAAGAGAATCTATAAATGTGAGAGAGCCTGTGAAAAGGCGAGAAGTATCTACTGGGAGAGAATAAAGGGTAGCATGAGGAGATTTAGGAGGTGTGGAGATATTCTGGGAAGAGGTGGAGAGAATCAAGCAAAAGAGGTGGAGTGAATCAAGGAGAAATCAGTGGGAATAGATGCTTGGATGTAAACTCTATAAATTGAGGCATTGGCCTAATGAGAATTTGCTAGTTTTTGATTATCCATGCCTACATTAAGCTATCAGTTAATTGCTCACTGATCACGTCTTAATTATCATCTAATCTCTTTGTTAATGATGTGGATTCTAGCATTTGATCCACCATAGCTGCAAATTTAACATATTATCAGAGCCTAGCCCTAGAATCCATCAATTTGTGAGCCCATTATCACTTGGCTAATTAGGATTAGTAGATAATTAAGATTTTTACCTCTTTTCAACTAGCTCTTTGCACCCCTAGCCCGTAGAGGGGCTTGATCTCCCTCCAGAAGCACTATTAGGGCAAATAATTCTAGGCAACCATAGCTAGCCATCCCATTCAAACAAAATCGCAAACCGCCAAGCGTAGCTGCCAATTTTTGCTAAATCGCTGGCGCCACATTTCTGAAGGAGAAATGAGATCTCTACTACTCCAGATCAAATTGCTATAATTCCTCTTGGCCCTAGTGGTTTTCAAGGGTGCTCTACAAGCTGGTGAAGACAGATTTTGATTTGATCAAGTCTACAGTGAGATCTAAGCTCTTCATCAAATCTACAGGTGACTTTGGTAAAACAGAGATTAAGCATTCAATGTTTGGTCTTATCTTGTCTTTCTTGGCTTAATTCTCTACTAGACTAATTGCCATTGATAGCCTTGAAAGGATTTAAGCTCATTTGAACTCTAATTCCTTAGATCTGGACTCCCCGCATACTCTGTTTTTTGCACACAAATTAGATGGTTAGTTTACTAATCAATGATTAATCAATACTAATCACTATTTTTCAGTGCAATTACGGGTTCAAATCAACCATTTGGTATCTGATACAGATCCCTATAATTTCAAATTGCAATTCGGAGATGGTTCAATACTCCAACCCTTTCGTACAGATTTGTTACCCTTGGTTTAATGTAATTTTTGGTGATTTTATGCTGATAAAGCTGTTGTAATCATCACCACCTAAACCTTATATTGAGTTGTAAAAGGGTAGACATTGCCCTTGAATCTTGAAATTTGATCAAGAGGTAAGATCCCCTTACATTCATCATGAGTACGGCGGCACAAGAGATAGCCAAATTTATGGGGAGCAATTTTACACATGGCAAACAAAAACCATGTATCTGCTCATGAGGAAAAATCTGTGGGGGCTAGTTGAGGGAAGAGATGAATGCAAAGAGGTGAGAGGGAAAGATGAGTGGAAGAGGAGGATTGAAAAAGCATTGGGACTTATTGCACTCAGTTTAAATGATGAAATCATTCATCACATCACAAGGATACAGTGGGCAAAAGATGCATTGGATGAACTTAAAAAATTATTTGGAACACAAGCAAAAAATTCAAAGATAAATCTGTTAATACAATTCTAGAAATTAGACATGAAGGAAAGTGAATCTTTAATCACACACTTGAACAAATATAAAAGCATTAAGCAACAACTGGCAGCTATTGGCAAAAAGAAAGAAGATGATGAGGCACTAACAGTGCTTCTGAAGAGTGTGGACAAAGGTGAATATGAAAACATTGTAGCAACACTAAAGAATGTACCTAAATTGAAGCTAAAAAAGATAGAAGGAGCTCTACTAGAGCAAGAGACCAGAGGCAAAGAGAAGAAATAGCTAGACTCAACAGCACGAGAAAAAAAAGCATTCTTCACTTGAGGAGGATTCTCTCGAGGACGAGGACGAGAAAGAGGTAGAGTACGAGGAAGGACCATCACTTGCCAAAACTGTGGAAAAGCCAGGACACATGGCAAGAGACTACTACAGCAAACCCAGTGGAGAAGAAACGACATCAACAAACTTCATGGAGGCTCCTAAGGAAGTGGAGTCAGATCATCTTTTCTGAGAGAGAGAGAGAGAGAGAGAGAGAGAGAGAGAGAGAGAGAGAGAGAGAGAGAGAGAGAGAGAGAGACCCTACAACCGAATGTAACCTGCCCCAACAAAGTAAAACCACCTCTCAGCCACCGATGATGTCGGCCATGTGGTAGATGTATGTACGGGCACTTTGGTCAAGGTCACGGGCACTTGTAGTAGCCTTGGACACATAGAGAGAGAGAGTGTCAAGGACTATGAGTTTAGGGACTTGAGGCACTGGTCGCGGACTATCAAGTAAGAGGGAAACTTGGTATAGGGTCCAGGTGTGCTAGGAGTATTCACTTGAGGGGAGGTGTTGACATATACAAGTGAATAGGCTGTAAAAGAGAATCTATAAATGTGAGAGAGCCTGTGAAAAGGTGAGAAGTATCTATTGGGAGAGAATAAAGGGTAGCATGAGGAGATTTAGGAGGTGTGGAGATATTCTAGGAAGAGGTGGAGAGAATCAAGCAAAAGAGGTGGAGTGAATCAAGAAGAAATCAGTGGGAATAGATCCTTGGATGTAAACTCTATAAATTGAGGCATTGGCCTAATGAGAATTTGCTGGTTTTTGATTATCCATGCCTACATTAAGCTATCAGTTAATTGCTCACTGATCACGTCTTAATTATCATCTAATCTCTTTGTTAATGATGTGGATTCTAGCATTTGATCCACCATAGCTGCAAATTTAATATATTATCAGAGCCTAGCCCTAGAATCCATCAATTTGTGAGCCCATTATCACTTGGCTAATTAGGATTAGTAGATAATTAAGATTTTTACCTCTTTTCAACTAGCTCTTTGCACCCCTAGCCAGTAGAGGGGCTTGATCTCCCTCCAGAAGCACTATTAGGGCAAATAATTCTAGGCAACCATAGCTAGCCATCCCATTCAAACAAAATCGCAAACCGCCAAGCGTAGCTGCCAATTTTTGCTAAATCGCTGGTGCCACATTTCTGAAGGAGAAATGAGATCTCTACTACTCCAGATCAAATTGCTATAATTCCTCTTGGCCCTAGTGGTTTTCAAGGGTGCTCTACAAGGTGGTGAAGACAGATTTTAATTTGATCAAGTCTACAGTGAGATCTAAGCTCTTCATCAAATCTACAGGTGACTTTGGTAAAAAAGAGATTAAGCATTCAATGTTTGGTCAAATCTTGTCTTTCTTGGCTTAATTCTCTACTAGACTAATTGCCATTGATAGCCTTGAAAGGATTTAAGCTCATTTGAACTCTAATTCCTTAGATCTGGATGAAAACATTGTAGCAACACTAAAGAATGTACCTGAATTGAAGCTAAAAAAGATAGAAGGAGCTCTACTAGAGCAAGAGACCAGAGGCAAAGAGAAGAAATGGCTAGACTCAACAGCAGGAGAAAAAAAAGCATTCTTTACTTGAGGAGGATTCTCTCGAGGGACGAGGACGAGAAAGAGGTAGAGTAGGAGGAAGGACCATCACTTGCCAAAACTGTGGAAAAGCCAGGACACATGGCAAGAGACTGCTACAGCAAACCCAGTGGAGAAGAAACGACATCAACAAACTTCATGGAGCCTCCTAAGGAAGTGGAGTCAGATCATCTTTTCTGAGAGAGAGAGAGAGAGAGAGAGAGAGAGAGAGAGAGAGAGAGAGAGAGAGAGAGAGACCCTACAACCGAATGTAACCTGCCCCAACAAAGTAAGACCACCTCTCAGCCACCCCGATGATGTCGGCCATGTGGTAGATGTATGTATGGGCACTTTGGTCAAGGTCACGGGCACTTGTAGTAGCCTTGGACACATAGAGAGAGAGAGTGTCAAGGACTATGAGTTTAGGGACTTGAGGCACTGGTCGCGGACTATCAAGTAAGAGGGAAACTTGGTATAGGGTCCAGGTGTGCTAGGAGTATTCAATTGAGGGGAGGTGTTGACATATACAAGTGAATAGGCTGTAAAAGAGAATCTATAAATGTGAGAGAGCCTGTGAAAAGGTGAGAAGTATCTACTGGGAGAGAATAAAGGGTAGCATGAGGAGATTTAGGAGGTGTGGAGATATTCTGGGAAGAGGTGGAGAGAATCAAGCAAAAGAGGTGGAGTGAATCAAGGAGAAATCAGTGGGAATAGATGCTTGGATGTAAACTCTATAAATTGAGGCATTGGCCTAATGAGAATTTGCTGGTTTTTGATTATCCATGCCTACATTAAGCTATCAGTTAATTGCTCACTGATCACGTCTTAATTATCATCTAATCTCTTTGTTAATGATGTGGATTCTAGCATTTGATCCACCATAGCTGCAAATTTAATATATTATCAGAGCCTTGCCCTAGAATCCATCAATTTGTGAGCCCATTATCACTTGGCTAATTAGGATTAGTAGATAATTAAGATTTTTACCTCTTTTCAACTAGCTCTTTGCACCCCTAGCCAGTAGAGGGGCTTGATCTCCCTCCAGAAGCACTATTAGGGCAAATAATTCTAGGCAACCATAGCTAGCCATCCCATTCAAACAAAATCGCAAACCGGCAAGCGTAACTGCCAATTTTTGCTAAATTGCTGGCGCCACATTTCTGAAGGAGAAATGAGATCTCTACTACTCCAGATCAAATTGCTATAATTCCTCTTGGCCCTAGTGGTTTTCAAGGGTGCTCTACAAGCTGGTGAAGACAGATTTTGATTTGATCAAGTCTACAGTGAGATCTAAGCTCTTCATCAAATCTACAGGTGACTTTGGTAAAACAGAGATTAAGCATTCAATGTTTGGTCAAATCTTGTCTTTCTTGGCTTAATTCTCTACTAGACTAATTGCCATTGATAGCCTTGAAAGGATTTAAGCTCATTTGAACTCTAAGGCCTTAGATCTGAACTCCCCGCATACTCTGTTTTCTGCACACAAATTAGATGATTAGTTTACTAATCAATGATTAATCAATACTAATCACTATTTTTCAGTGCAATTACGGGTTCAAATCAACCATTTGGTATCTGATACAGATCCCTATAATTTCAAATTGCAATTCGGAGATGGTTCAATACTCCAACCCTTCCGTACAGATTTGTTACCCTTGGTTTAATGTAATTTTTGGTGATTTTATGCTGATAAAGCTGTTGTAATCATCACCACCTAAACCTTATATTGAGTTGTAAAAGGGTAGACATTGCCCTTGAATCTTGAAATTTGATCAAGAGGTAAGATCCCCTTCACATCATCATGAGTACGGCGGCACAAGAGATAGCCAAATTTATGGGGAGCAGTTTTACACATGGCAGACAAAAACCATGTATCTGCTCATGAGGAAAAATCTGTGGGGGCTAGTTGAGGGAAGAGATGAATGCAAAGAGGTGAGAGGGAAAAATGAGTGGAAGAGGAGGATTGAAAAAGCATTGGGACTTATCGCACTCAGTTTAAATGATGAAATCATTCATCACATCACAAGGATACAGTGGGCAAAAGATGCATTGGATGAACTTAAAAAATTATTTGGAACACAAGCAAAAAAATTCAAAGATAAATCTGTTAATACAATTCTAGAAATTAGACATGAAGGAAAGTGAATCTTTAATCACACACTTGAACAAATATAAAAGCATTAAGCAACAACTGACAGCTATTGGCAAAAAGACAGAAGATGATGAGGCACTAACAGTGCTTCTGAAGAGTGTGGACAAAGGTGAATATGAAAACATTGTAGCAACACTAAAGAATGTACCTGAATTGAAGCTAAAAAAGATAGAAGGAGCTCTACTAGAGCAAGAGACCAAAGGCAAAGAGAAGAAATGGCTAGACTCAACAGCAGGAGAAAAAAAAGCATTCTTCACCTGAGGAGGATTCTCTCGAGGACGAGGACGAGAAAGAGGTAGAGTACGAGGAAGGACTATCACTTGCCAAAACTGTGAAAAAGCCAGGACACATGGCAAGAGACTGCTACAGCAAACCCAGTGGAGAAGAAACGACATCAACAAACCTTATGGAAGCTCCTAAGGAAGTGGAGTCAGATCTTTTTTTCTGAGAGAGAGAGAGAGAGAGAGAGAGAGAGAGAGAGAGAGAGAGAGAGAGAGAGAGAGAGAGAGAGAGAGAGAGAGAGAGAAACCCTACAACCAAATGTAACCTGTCCCAACAAAGTAAAACCACCTCTCAGCCACCGATGATGTCGGCCATGTGGTAGATGTATGTATGAGCACTTTGGTCAAGGTCACGGGCACTTGTAGTAGCCTTGGACACATAGAGAGAGAGAGTGTCAAGGACTATGAGTTTAGGGACTTGAGGCACTGGTCGCGGACTATCAAGTAAGAGGGAAACATAGTATAGGGTCCAGGTGTGCTAGGAGTATTCACTTGAGGGGAGGTGTTGACATATACAAGTGAATAGGCTGTAAAAGAGAATCTATAAATGTGAGAGAGCCTGTGAAAAGGTGAGAAGTATCTACTGGGAGAGAATAAAGGGTAGCATGAGGAGATTTAGGAGGTGTGGAGATGTTCTGGGAAGAGGTGGAGAGAATCAAGCAAAAGAGGTGGAGTGAATCAAGGAGAAATCAGTGGGAATAGATGCTTGGATGTAAACTCTATAAATTGAGGCATTGGCTTAATGAGAATTTGCTGGTTTTTGATTATCCATGCCTACATTAAGCTTTCAGTTAATTGCTCACTGATTACGTCTTAATTATCATCTAATCTCTTTGTTAATGATGTGGATTCTAGCATTTGATCCACCATAGCTGCAAATTTAATATATTATCAGAGCCTAGCCCTAGAATCCATCAATTTGTGAGCCCATTATCACTTGGCTAATTAGGATTAGTAGATAATTAAGATTTTTACCTCTTTTCAAGTAGCTCTTTTCCCCCTAGCCAGTAGAGGGGCTTGATCTCCCTCCAGAAGCACTATTAGGGCAAATAATTCTAGGCAACCATAGCTAGCCATCCCATTCAAACAAAATCGCAAACCGCCAAGCGTAGCAATTTTTGCTAAATCGATGGCGCCACATTTCTGAAGGAGAAATGAGATCTCTACTACTCTAGATCGAATTGCTATAATTCCTCTTGGCCCTAGTGGTTTTCAAGGGTGCTCTACAACATGGTGAAGACAGATTTTGATTTGATCAAGTCTACAGTGAGATCTAAGCTCTTCATCAAATCTACAGGTGACTTTGGTAAAACAGAGATTAAGCATTCAATGTTTGGTCAAATCTTGTCTTTCTTGGCTTAATTCTCTACTAGACTAATTGCCATTGATAGCCTTGAAAGGATTTAAGCTCATTTGAACTCTAAGGCCTTAGATCTGGACTCCCCGCATACTCTGTTTTTTGCACACAAAATAGATGATTAGTTTACTAATCAATGATTAATCAATACTAATCACTATTTTTCGATGCAATTACGGGTTCAAATCAACCATTTGGTATCTGATACAGATCCCTATAATTTCAAATTGCAATTCGGAGATGGTTTGATACTCCAACCCTTCCGTACAGATTTGTTAACATTGGTTTAATGTAATTTTTGGTGATTTTATGCTGATAAAGCTGTTGTAATCATCACCACCTAAACCTTATATTGAGTTGTAAAAGGGTAGACATTGCCCTTGAATCTTGAAATTTGATCAAGAGGTAAGACCCCCTTCACATCATCATGAGTACGGTGGCACAAGAGATAGCCAAATTTATGGGGAGCAGTTTTCAGACAAAAACCATGTATCTGCTCATGAGGAGAAATCTGTGGGGGCTAGTTGAGGGAAGAGATGAATGCAAAGAGGTGAGAGGGAAAAGTGAGTGGAAGAGGAGGATTGAAAAAGCATTGGGACTTATCGCACTCAGTTTAAATGATGAAATCATTCATCACATCACAAGGCTACAGTGGGCAAAAGATGCATTGGGATGAACTTAAAAAATTATTTGGAACACAAGCAAAAAATTCAAAGATAAATCTGTTAATACAATTCTAGAAATTAGACATGAAGGAAAGTGAATCTTTAATCACACACTTGAACAAATTTAAAAGCATTAAGCAACAACTGGCAGCTATTGGCAAAAAGACAGAAGATGATGAGACACTAACAGTGCTTCTGAAGAGCGTGGACAAAGGTGAATATGAAAACATTGTAGCAACACTAAAGAATGTACCTGAATTGAAGCTAAAAAAGATAGAAGGAGCTCTACTAGAGCAAGAGACCAGAGGCAAAGAGAAGAAATGGCTAGACTCAATAGCAGGAGAAAAAAAAGCATTCTTTACCTGAGGAGGATTCTCTCGAGGACGAGGACGAGAAAGAGGTAGAGTAGGAGGAAGGACCATCACTTGCCAAAACTGTGGAAAAGCCAGGACACATGGCAAGAGACTGCTACAACAAACCCAGTGGAGAAGAAACGACATCAACAAACTTCATGGAGGCTCCTAAGGAAGTGGAGTCAGATCATCTTTTCTGAGAGAGAGAGAGAGAGAGAGAGAGAGAGAGAGAGAGAGAGAGAGAGAGAGAAACCCTACAACCGAATGTAACCTACACCAACAAGGTAAAACCACCTCTCAGCCACCGATGATATCGGCCATGTGGTAGATGTATGTATAAGCACTTTGGTCAAGGTCACGGGCACTTGTAGTAGCCTTGGACACATAGAGAGAGAGAGTGTCAAGGACTATGAGTTTAGGGACTTGAGGCACTGGTCGCGGACTATCAAGTAAGAGGGAAACTTGGTATAGGGTCCAGGTGTGCTAGGAGTATTCACTTGAGGGGAGGTGTTGACATATACAAGTGAATAGGCTGTAAAAGAGAATCTATAAATGTGAGAGAGCCTGTGAAAAGGTGAGAAGTATCTACTGGAAGAGAATAAAGGGTAGCATGAGGAGATTTAGGAGGTGTGGAGATATTCTGGAAAGAGGTGGAGAGAATCAAGCAAAAGAGGTGGAGTGAATCAAGGAGAAATCAGTGGGAATAGATGCTTGGATGTAAACTCTATAAATTGAGGCATTGGCCTAATGAGAATTTGCTCGTTTTTCATTATCCATGTCTACATTAAGCTATCAGTTAATTGCTCACTGATCACGTCTTAATTATCATCTAATCTCTTTGTTAATGATGTGGATTCTAGCATTTAATCCACCATAGGTGCAAATTTAACATATTATCAGAGCCTAGCCCTAGAATCCATCAATTTGTGAGCCCATTATCACTTGGCTAATTAGGATTAGTAGATAATTAAGATTTTTACCTCTTTTCAACTAGCTCTTTGCACCCCTAGCCAGTAGAGGGGCTTGATCTCCCTCCAGAAGCACTATTAGGGCAAATAATTCTAGGCAACCATAGCTAGCCATCCCATTCAAACAAAATCGCAAACCGCCAAGCGTAGCTACCAATTTTTGCTAAATCACTGGCGCCACATTTCTGAAGGAGAAATGAGATCTCTACTACTCCAGATCAAATTGCTATAATTCCTCTTGGCCCTAGTGGTTGTCAAGGGTGCTCTACAAGCTGGTGAAGACAGATTTTGATTTGATCAAGTCTACAGTGAGATCTAAGCTCTTCATCAAATCTACAGGTGACTTTGGTAAAACAGAGATTAAGCATTCAATGTTTGGTCAAATCTTGTCTTTCTTGGCTTAATTCTCTACTAGACTAATTGCCATTGATAGCCTTGAAAGGATTTAAGCTCATTTGAACTTTAATTCCTTAGATCTGGACTCCCCGCATACTCTGTTTTTTGCACATAAAATAGATGATTAGTTTACTAATCAATGATTAATCAATACTAATCACTATTTCTCAGTGCAATTACAGGTTCAAATCAACCATTTGGTATCTGATACAGATCCCTATAATTTCAGATTGCAATTCGGAGATGGTTTGATACTCCAACCCTTCCGTACAGATTTGTTACCCTTGGTTTAATGTAATTTTTGGTGATTTTATGCTGATAAAGCTGTTGTAATCATCACCACCTAAACCTTATATTGAGTTGTAAAAGGGTAGACATTGCCCTTGAATCTTGAAATTTGATCAAGATGTAAGACCCCCTTCACATCATCATGAGTACGGCGGCACAAGAGATAGCCAAATTTATGGGGAGCAGTTTTACACATGGCAGACAAAAGCCATGTATCTGCTCATGAGGAAAAATCTGTGGGGGCTAGTTGAGGGAAGAGATGAATGCAAAGAGGTGAGAGGGAAAAATGAGTGGAAGAGGAGGATTGAGAAAGCATTGGGACTTATCGCACTCAGTTTAAATGATGAAATCATTCATCACATCACAAGGCTACAGTGGGCAAAAGATGCATTGGGATGAACTCAAAAAATTATTTGGAACACAAGCAAAAAATTCAAAGATAAATCTGTTAATACAATTCTAGAAATTAGACATGAAGGAAAGTGAATCTTTAATCACACACTTGAACAAATATAAACGCATTAAGCAGCACAACTGGCAGCTATTGGCAAAAAGACAGAAGATGATGAGGCACTAGCAGTGCTTCTGAAGAGTGTGGACAAAGGTGAATATGAAAACATTGTAGCAACACTAAAGAATGTACCTGAATTGAAGCTAAAAAAGATAGAAGGAGCTCTACTAGAGCAAGAGACCAGAGGCAAAGAGAAGAAATGGCTAGACTCAACAGCAGGAGAAAAAAAAGCATTCTTTACCTGAGGAGGATTCTCTCGAGGGACGAGGACGAGAAAGAGGTAGAGTAGGAGGAAGGACCATCACTTGCCAAAACTGTGGAAAAGCCAGGACACATGGCAAGAGACTGCTACAGCAAACCCAGTGGAGAAGAAACGACATCAACAAACTTCATGGAGACTCCTAAGGAAGTGGAGTCAGATCATCTCTTCTGAGAGAGAGAGAGAGAGAGAGAGAGAGAGAGAGAGAGAGAGAGAGAGAGAGAGAGAGAGAGAGAGAGAGAGAGAGAAACCCTACAACCGAATGTAACCTGCCCCAACAAAGTAAAACCACCTCTCAGCCACCGATGATGTCGGCCATGTGGTAGATGTATGTATGAGCACTTTGGTCAAGGTCACGGGCACTTGTAGTAGCCTTGGACACATAGAGAGAGAGAGTGTCAAGGACTATGAGTTTAGGGACTTGAGGCACTGGTCGCGGACTATCAAGTAAGAGGGAAACTTGGTATAGGGTCGAGGTGTGCTAGGAGTATTCAATTGAGGGGAGGTGTTGACATATACAAGTGAATAGGCTATAAAAGAGAATCTATAAATGTGAGAGAGCCTGTGAAAAGGTGAGAAGTATCTACTGGGAGAGAATAAAGGGTAGCATGAGGAGATTTAGGAGGTGTGGAGATATTCTGGGAAGAGGTGGAGAGAATCAAGCAAAAGAGGTGGAGTGAATCAAGGAGAAATCAGTGGGAATAGATGCTTGGATGTAAACTCTATAAATTGAGGCATTGGCCTAATGAGAATTTGCTGGTTTTTGATTATCCATGCCTACATTAAGCTATCAGTTAATTGCTCACTGATCACGTCTTAATTATCATCTAATCTCTTTGTTAATGATGTGGATTCTAGCATTTGATCCACCATAGCTGCAAATTTAATATATTATCAGAGCCTAGCCCTAGAATCCATCAATTTGTGAGCCCATTATCACTTGGCTAATTAGGATTAGTAGATAATTAAGATTTTTACCTCTTTTCAACTAGCTCTTTGCACCCCTAGCCAGTAGAGGGGCTTGATCTCCCTCCAGAAGCACTATTAGGGCAAATAATTCTAGGCAACCATAGCTAGCCATCCCATTCAAACAAAATCGCAAACCGCCAAGCGTAGCTGCCAATTTTTGCTAAATCGCTGGCGCCACATTTCTGAAGGAGAAATGAGATCTCTACTACTCCAGATCAAATTGCTATAATTCCTCTTGGCCCTAGTGGTTTTCAAGGGTGCTCTACAAGCTGGTGAAGACAGATTTTGATTTGATCAAGTCTACAGTGAGATCTAAGCTCTTCATCAAATCTACAGGTGACTTTGGTAAAACAGAGATTAAGCATTCAATGTTTGGTCAAATCTTGTCTTTCTTGGCTTAATTCTCTACTAGACTAATTGCCATTGATAGCCTTGAAAGGATTTAAGCTCATTTGAACTCTAAGGCCTTAGATCTGGACTCCCCGCATACTCTGTTTTCTGCACACAAATTAGATGATTAGTTTACTAATCAATGATTAATCAATACTAATCACTATTTTTCAATGCAATTACAGGTTCAAATCAACCATTTGGTATCTGATACAGATCCCTATAATTTCAAATTGCATTTCGGAGATGGTTCAATACTCCAACCCTTCCGTACGGATTTGTTACCCTTGGTTTAATGTAATTTTTGGTGATTTTATGCTGATAAAGCTGTTGTAATCATCACCACCTAAACCTTATATTGAGTTGTAAAAGGGTAGACATTGCCCTTGAATCTTGAAATTTGATCGAGGTAAGATCCCCTTCACATCATCATGAGTACGGCGGCACAAGAGATAGCCAAATTTATGGGGAGCAGTTTTACACATGGCAGACAAAAACCATGTATCTGCTCATGAGGAAAAATCTGTGGGGGCTAGTTGAGGGAAGAGATGAATGCAAAGAGGTGAGAGGGAAAAATGAGTGGAAGAGGAGGATTGAAAAAGCATTGGGACTTATCGCACTCAGTTTAAATGATGAAATCATTCATCACATCACAAGGATACAGTGGGCAAAATATGCATTGGATGAACTTAAAAAATTATTTGGAACACAAGCAAAAAAATTCAAAGATAAATCTGTTAATACAATTCTAGAAATTAGACATGAAGGAAAGTGAATCTTTAATCACACACTTGAACAAATATAAAAGCATTAAGCAACAACTGGCAGCTCTATTGGCAAAAAGACAGAAGATGATGAGGCACTAACAGTGCTTCTGAAGAGTGTGGACAAAGGTGAATATGAAAACATTGTAGCAACACTAAAGAATGTACCTGAATTGAAGCTAAAAAAGATAGAAGGAGCTCTACTAGAGCAAGAGACCAGAGGCAAAGAGAAGAAATGGCTAGACTCAACAGCAGGAGAAAAAAAAGCATTCTTCACCTGAGGAGGATTCTCTCGAGGACGAGGACGAGAAAGAGGTAGAGTACGAGGAAGGACCATCACTTGCCAAAACTGTGGAAAAGCCAGGACACATGGCAAGAGACTGCTACAGCAAACCCAGTGGAGAAGAAACGACATCAACAAACTTCATGGAAGCTCGTAAGGAAGTGGAGTCAGATCATCTTCTCTGAGAGAGAGAGAGAGAGAGAGAGAGAGAGAGAGAGAGAGAGAGAGAGAGAGAGAGAGAAACCCTACAACCGAATGTAACCTGCCCCAACAAAGTAAAACCACCTCTCAGCCACCGATGATGTCAGCCATGTGGTAGATGTATGTATGAGCACTTTGGTCAAGGTCACAGACACTTGTAGTAGCCTTGGACACATAGAGAGAGAGAGTGTCAAGGACTATGAGTTTAGGGACTTGAGGCACTGGTCGCGGACTATCAAGTAAGAGGGAAACTTAGTATAGGGTCCAGGTGTGCTAGGAGTATTCACTTGAGGGGAGGTGTTGACATATACAAGTGAATAGGCTGTAAAAGAGAATCTATAAATGTGAGAGAGCCTGTGAAAAGGTGAGAAGTATCTACTGGGAGAGAATAAAGGGTAGCATGAGGAGATTTAGGAGGTGTGGAGATATTCTGGGAAGAGGTGGAGAGAATCAAGCAAAAGAGGTGGAGTGAATCAAGGAGAAATCAGTGGGAATAGATGCTTGGATGTAAACTCTATAAATTGAGGCATTGGCCTAATTAGAATTTGCTGGTTTTTGATTATCCATGCCTACATTAAGCTATCAGTTAATTGCTCACTGATCACGTCTTAATTATCATCTAATCTCTTTGTTAATGATGTGGATTCTAGCATTTGATCCACCATAGCTATAAATTTAATATATTATCAGAGCCTAGCCCTAGAATCCATCAATTTGTGAGCCCATTATCACTTGGCTAATTAGGATTAGTAGATAATTAAGATTTTTACCTCTTTTCAACTAGCTCTTTGCACCCCTAGCCAGTAGAGGGGCTTTATCTCCCTCCAGAAGCACTATTAGGGCAAATAATTCTAGGCAACCATAGCTAGCCATCCCATTCAAACAAAATCGCAAACCGCTAAGCGTAGCTGCCAATTTTTGCTAAATCGATGGCGCCACATTTCTGAAGGAGAAATGAGATCTCTACTACTCCAGATCAAATGGCTATAATTCCTCTTGGCCCTAGTGGTTTTCAAGGGTGCTCTACAAGCTGGTGAAGACAGATTTTGATTTGATCAAGTCTACAGTGAGATCTAAGCTCTTCATCAAATCTACAGGTGACTTTGGTAAAACAGAGATTAAGCATTCAATGTTTGGTCAAATCTTGTCTTTCTTGGCTTAATTCTCTACTAGACTAATTGCCATTGATAGCCTTGAAAGGATTTAAGCTCATTTGAACTCTAAGGCCTTAGATCTGGACTCCCCGCATTCTCTGTTTTCTGCACACAAAATAGATGATTAGTTTACTAATCAATGATTAATCAATACTAATCACTATTTTTCGATGCAATTACGGGTTCAAATCAACCATTGGTATCTGATACAGATCCCTATAATTTCAGATTGCAATTCGGAGATGGTTTGATACTCCAACCCTTCCGTACAGATTTGTTACCCTTGGTTTAATGTAATTTTTGGTGATTTTATGCTGATAAAGCTGTTGTAATCATCACCACCTAAACCTTATATTGAGTTGTATCTGCTCATGAGGAGAAATCTAAGGGGGCTAGTTGAGGGAAGAGATGAATGCAAAGAGGTGAGAGGGAAAAGTGAGTGGAAGAGGAGGATTGAAAAAGCATTGGGACTTATCGCACTCAGTTTAAATGATGAAATCATTCATCACATCACAAGGCTACAGTGGGCAAAAGATGCATTGGATGAACTCAAAAAATTATTTGGAACACAAGCAAAAAATTCAAAGATAAATCTGTTAATACAATTCTAGAAATTAGACATGAAGGAAAGTGAATCTTTAATCACACACTTGAACAAATATAAAAGCATTAAGCAACAACTGGCAGCTATTGGCAAAAAGACAGAAGATGATGAGGCACTAGCAGTGCTTCTGAAGAGTGTGGACAAAGGTGAATATGAAAACATTGTAGCAACACTAAAGAATGTACCTGAATTGAAGCTAAAAAAGATAGAAGGAGCTCTACTAGAGCAAGAGACCAGAGGCAAAGAGAAGAAATGGCTAGACTCAACAGCAGGAGAAAAAAAAAGCATTCTTTATCTGAGGAGGATTCTCTCGAGGATGAGGACAAGAAAGAGGTAGAGTAGGAGGAAGGACCATCACTTGCCAAAACTGTGGAAAAGCCAGGACACATGGCAAGAGACTGCTACAGCAAACCCAGTGGAGAAGAAACGACATCAACAAACTTCATGGAGGCTCCTAAGGAAGTGGAGTCAGATCATCTTTTCTGAGAGAGAGAGAGAGAGAGAGAGAGAGAGAGAGAGAGAGAGAGAGAGAAACCCTACAACCGAATGTAACCTACCCCAACAAGGTAAAACCACCTCTCAGCCACCGATGATGTCGGCCATGTGGTAGATGTATGTATAAGCACTTTGGTCAAGGTCACGGGCACTTGTAGTAGCCTTGGACACATAGAGAGAGAGAGTGTCAAGGACTATGAGTTTAGGGACTTGAGGCACTGGTCGCGGACTATCAAGTAAGAGGGAAACTTGGTATAGGGTCCAGGTGTGCTAGGAGTATTCACTTGAGGGGAGGTGTTGACATATACAAGTGAATAGGCTGTAAAAGAGAATCTATAAATGTGAGAGAGCCTGTGAAAAGGTGAGAAGTATCTACTGGAAGAGAATAAAGGGTAGCATGAGGAGATTTAGGAGGTGTGGAGATATTCTGGAAAGAGGTGGAGAGAATCAAGCAAAAGAGGTGGAGTGAATCAAGGAGAAATCAGTGGGAATAGATGCTTGGATGTAAACTCTATAAATTGAGGCATTGGCCTAATGAGAATTTGCTCGTTTTTCATTATCCATGTCTACATTAAGCTATCAGTTAATTGCTCACTGATCACGTCTTAATTATCATCTAATCTCTTTGTTAATGATGTGGATTCTAGCATTTAATCCACCATAGGTGCAAATTTAACATATTATCAGAGCCTAGCCCTAGAATCCATCAATTTGTGAGCCCATTATCACTTGGCTAATTAGGATTAGTAGATAATTAAGATTTTTACCTCTTTTCAACTAGCTCTTTGCACCCCTAGCCAGTAGAGGGGCTTGATCTCCCTCCAGAAGCACTATTAGGGCAAATAATTCTAGGCAACCATAGCTAGCCATCCCATTCAAACAAAATCGCAAACCGCCAAGCGTAGCTGCCAATTTTTGCTAAATCGCTGGCGCCACATTTCTGAAGGAGAAATGAGATCTCTACTACTCCAGATCAAATTGCTATAATTCCTCTTGGCCCTAGTGGTTTTCAAGGGTGCTCTACAACATGGTGAAGACAGATTTTGATTTGATCAAGTCTACAGTGAGATCTAAGCTCTTCATCAAATCTACAGGTGACTTTGGTAAAACAGAGATTAAGCATTCAATGTTTGGTCAAAATTCTCTACTAGACTAATTGCCATTGATAGCCTTGAAAGGATTTAAGCTCATTTGAACTCTAAGGCCTTAGATCTGGACTCCCCGCATACTCTGTTTTTTGCACACAAAATAGATGATTAGTTTACTAATCAATGATTAATCAATACTAATCACTATTTTTTGATGCAATTACGGTTTCAAATCAACCATTTGGTATCTGATACAGATCCCTATAATTTCAGATTGCAATTCGGAGATGGTTTGATACTCCAACCCTTCCGTACAGATTTGTTACCCTTGGTTTAATGTAATTTTTGGTGATTTTATGCTGATAAAGCTGTTGTAATCATCACCACCTAAACCTTATATTGAGTTGTAAATAATAGACATTGCCCTTGAATCTTGAAATTTGATTAAGAGGTAAGACCCCCGTCACATCCTCATGAGTACGGTGGCACAAGAGATAGCCAAATTTATGGGGAGCAGTTTTCAGACAAAAACCATGTATCTGCTCATGAGGAAATATCTGTGGGGGCTAGTTGAGGGAAGAGATGAATGCAAAGAGGTGAGAGGGAAAAATGAGTGGAAGAGGAGGATTGAAAAAGCATTGGGACTTATCGCACTCAGTTTAAATGATGAAATCATTCATCACATCACAAGGCTACAGTGGGCAAAAGATGCATTTGATGAACTCAAAAAATTATTTGGAACACAAGCAAAAAATTCAAAGATAAATCTGTTAATACAATTCTAGAAACTAGACATGAAGAAAAGTGAATCTTTAATCACACACTTGAACAAATATAAAAGCATTAAGCAACAACTGGCAGCTATTGGCAAAAAGACAGAAGATGATGAGGCACTAGCAGTGCTTCTGAAGAGTGTGGACAAAGGTGAATATGAAAACATTGTAGCAACACTAAAGAATGTACCTGAATTGAAGCTAAAAAAGATAGAAGGAGCTCTACTAGAGCAAGAGACCAGAGGCAAAGAGAAGAAATGGCTAGACTCAACAGCAAGAGAAAAAAAAGCATTCTTTACCTGAGGAGGATTCTCTCGAGGACGAGGACGAGAAAGAGGTAGAGTAGGAGGAAGGACCATCACTTGCCAAAACTGTGGAAAAGCCAGGACACATGGCAAGAGACTACTACAGCAAACCCAGTGGAGAAGAAACGACATCAACAAACTTCATGGAGGCTCCTAAGGAAGTGGAGTCAGATCATCTTTTCTGAGAGAGAGAGAGAGAGAGAGAGAGAGAGAGAGAGAGAGAGAGAGAGAGAGAGAGAGAGAGAGAGAGAGAAACCCTACAACCGAATGTAACCTGCCCCAACAAAGTAAAACCACCTCTCAGCCACCGATGATGTCGGCCATGTGGTAGATGTATGTATGAGCACTTTGGTCAAGGTCACGGGCACTTGTAGTAGCCTTGGACACATAGAGAGAGAGAGTGTCAAGGACTATGAGTTTAGGGACTTGAGGCACTGGTCGCGGACTATCAAGTAGGAGGGAAACTTGGTATAGGGTCCAGGTGTGCTAGGAGTATTCACTTGAGGGGAGGTGTTGACATATACAAGTGAATAGGCTGTAAAAGAGAATCTATAAATGTGAGAGAGCCTGTGAAAAGGCGAGAAGTATCTACTGGGAGAGAATAAAGGGTAGCATGAGGAGATTTAGGAGGTGTGGAGATATTCTGGGAAGAGGTGGAGAGAATCAAGCAAAAGAGGTGGAGTGAATCAAGGAGAAATCAGTGGGAATAGATGCTTGGATGTAAACTCTATAAATTGAGGCATTGGCCTAATGAGAATTTGCTCGTTTTTCATTATCCATGCCTACATTAAGCTATCAGTTAATCGCTCACTGATCACGTCTTAATTATCATCTAATCTCTTTGTTAATGATGTGGATTCTAGCATTTGATCCACCATAGCTGCAAATTTAACATATTATCAGAGCCTAGCCCTAGAATCCATCAATTTGTGAGCCCATTATCACTTGGCTAATTAGGATTAGTAGATAATTAAGATTTTTACCTCTTTTCAACTAGCTCTTTGCACCCCTAGCCAGTAGAGGGGCCTTGATCTCCCTCCAGAAGCACTATTAGGGCAAATAATTCTAGGCAACCATAGCTAGCCATCCCATTCAAACAAAATCGCAAACCGCCAAGCGTAGCTGCCAATTTTTGCTAAATCGCTGGCGCCACATTTCTGAAGGAGAAATGAGATCTCTACTACTCCAGATCAAATTGCTATAATTCCTCTTGGCCCTAGTGGTTTTCAAGGGTGCTCTACAAGCTGGTGAAGACAGATTTTGATTTGATCAAGTCTACAGTGAGATCTAAGCTCTTCATCAAATCTACAGGTGACTTTGGTAAAACAGAGATTAAGCATTCAATGTTTGGTCAAATCTTGTCTTTCTTGGCTTAATTCTCTACTAGACTAATTGCCATTGATAGCCTTGAAAGGATTTAAGCTCATTTGAACTCTAAGGCCTTAGATCTGGACTCCCCGCATATTCTGTTTTTTGCACACAAATTAGATGGTTAGTTTACTAATCAATGATTAATCAATACTAATCACTATTGTTCAGTGCAATTACATGTTCAAATCAACCATTTGGTATCTGATACAGATCCCTATAATTTTAAATTGCAATTCGGAGATGGTTCAATACTCCAACCCTTCCGTACAGATTTGTTACCCTTGGTTTAATGTAATTTTTGGTGATTTTATGCTGATAAAGCTGTTGTAATCATCACCACCTAAACCTTATATTGAGTTGTAAAAGGGTAGACATTGCCCTTGAATCTTGAAATTTGATCAAGAGGTAAGATCCCCATCACATCATCATGAGTACGGCGGCACAAGAGATAGCCAAATTTATGGGGAGCAGTTTTACACATGGCAGACAAAAACCATGTATCTGCTCATGAGGAAAAATCTGTGGGGGCTAGTTGAGGGAAGAGATGAATGCAAAGAGGTGAGAGGGAAAAATGAGTGGAAGAGGAGGATTGAAAAAGCATTGGGACTTATCGCACTCAGTTTAAATGATGAAATCATTCATCACATCACAAGGATACAGTGGGCAAAAGATGCATTGGATGAACTTAAAAAATTATTTGGAACACAAGCAAAAAAATTCAAAGATAAATCTGTTAATACAATTCTAGAAATTAGACATGAAGGAAAGTGAATCTTTAATCACACACTTGAACAAATATAAAAGCATTAAGCAACAACTGGCAGCTATTGGCAAAAAGACAGAAGATGATGAGGCACTAACAGTGCTTCTGAAGAGTGTGGACAAAGGTGAATATGAAAACATTGTAGCAACACTAAAGAATGTACCTGAATTGAAGCTAAAAAAGATAGAAGGAGCTCTACTAGAGCAAGAGACCAGAGGCAAAGAGAAGAAATAGCTAGACTCAACAGCAAGAGAAAAAAGCATTCTTCACCTGAGGAGGATTCTCTCGAGAACGAGGACGAGAAAGAGGTAGAGTACGAGGAAGGACCATCACTTGCAAAAACTGTGGAAAAGCCAGGACACATGGCAAGAGACTGCTACAGCAAACCCAGTGGAGAAGAAACGACATCAACAAACTTCATGGAAGCTCCTAAGGAAGTGGAGTCAGATCATCTTTTCTGAGAGAGAGAGAGAGAGAGAGAGAGAGAGAGAGAGAGAGAGAGAGAGAGAGAGAGAGAGAGAGAGAGAGAGAGAGAGAGAGAGAGAACCCTACAACGGAATGTAACCTGCCCCAACAAAGTAAAACCACCTCTCAGCCACCGATGATGTCGGCCATGTGGTAGATGTATGTATGAGCACTTTGGTCAAGGTCACGGGCACTTGTAGTAGCCTTGGACACATAGAGAGAGAGAGTGCCAAGGACTATGAGTTTAGGGACTTGAGGCACTGGTCGCGGACTATCAAGTAAGAGGGAAACTTGGTATAGGGTCCAGGTGTGCTAGGAGTATTCACTTGAGGGGAGGTGTTGACATATACAAGTGAATAGGCTGTAAAAGAGAATCTATAAATGTGAGAGAGCCTGTGAAAAGGTGAGAAGTATCTACTGGGAGAGAATAAAGGGTAGCATGAGGAGATTTAGGAGGTGTGGAGATATTCTGGCAAGCAGTGGAGAGAATCAAGCAAAAGAGGTGGAGTGAATCAAGGAGAAATCAGTGGGAATAGATGCTTGGATGTAAACTCTATAAATTGAGGCATTGGCCTAATGAGAATTTGCTGGTTTTTGATTATCCATGCCTACATTAAGCTATCAGTTAATTGCTCACTGATCACGTCTTAATTATCATCTAATCTGTTTGTTAATGATCTCGATTCTAGCATTTGATCCACCATAGCTGCAAATTTAACATATTATCAGAACCTAGCCCTAGAATCCATCAATTTGTGAGCCCATTATCACTTGGCTAATTAGGATTAGTAGATAATTAAGATTTTTACCTCTTTTCAACTAGCTCTTTGCACCCCTATAGCCAGTAGAGGGGCTTGATCTCCCTCCAGAAGCACTATTAGGGCAAATAATTCTAGGCAACCATAGCTAGCCATCCCATTCAAACAAAATCGCAAACCGCCAAGCGTAGCTGCCAATTTTTGCTAAATCGCTGGCGCCACATTTCTGAAGGAGAAATGAGTTCTCTACTACTCCAGATCAAATTGCTGTAATTCCTCTTGGCCCTAGTGGTTTTCAAGGGTGCTCTACAAGCTGGTGAAGACAGATTTTGATTTGATCAAGGCTACAGTGAGATCTAAGCTCTTCATCAAATCTACAGGTGACTTTGGTAAAACAGAGATTAAGCATTCAATGTTTGGTCAAATCTTGTCTTTCTTGGCTTAATTCTCTACTAGACTAATTGCCATTGATAGCCTTGAAAGGATTTAAGCTCATTTGAACTCTAATTCCTTAGATCTGGACTCCCCACATACTCTGTTTTTTGCACACAAATTAGATGGTTAGTTTACTAATCAATGATTAATCAATACTAATCACTATTTTTCAGTGCAATTACGGGTTCAAATCAACCATTTGGTATCTCATACAGATCCCTATAATTTCAAATTGCAATTCGGAGATGGTTCAATACTCCAACCCTTCCGTACAGATTTGTTACCCTTGGTTTAATGTAATTTTTGGTGATTTTATGCTGATAAAGCTGTTGTAATCATCACCACCTAAACCTTATATTGAGTTGTAAAAGGGTAGACATTGCCCTTGAATCTTGAAATTTGATCAAGAGGTAAGATCCCCTTCACATCATCATGAGTACGGCGGCACAAGAGATAGCCAAATTTATGGGGAGCAGTTTTACACATGGCAGACAAAAACCATGTATCTGCTCATGAGGAAAAATCTGTGGGGGCTAGTTGAGGGAAGAGATGAATGCAAAGAGGTGAGAAGGAAAATTGAGTGGAAGAGGAGGATTGAAAAAGCATTGGGACTTATCGCACTCAGTTTAAATGATGAAATCATTCATCACATCACAAGGATACAGTGGGCAAAAGATGCATTGGATGAACTTAAAAAATTATTTGGAACACAAGCAAAAAAATTCAAAGATAAATCTGTTAATACAATTCTAGAAATTAGACATGAAGGAAAGTGAATCTTTAATCACACACTTGAACAAATATAAAAGCATTAAGCAACAACTGGCAGCTATTGGCAAAAAGACAGAAGATGATGAGGCACTAGCAGTGCTTCTGAAGAGTGTGGACAAAGGTGAATATGAAAACATTGTAGCAACACTAAAGAATGTACCTGAATTGAAGCTAAAAAAGATAGAAGGAGCTCTACTAGAGCAAGAGACCAAAGGCAAAGAGAAGAAATAGCTAGACTCAACAGCAGGAGAAAAAAAAGCATTCTTCACCTGAGGAGGATTCTCTCGAGAACGAGGACGAGAAAGAGGTAGAGTACGAGGAAGGACCATCACTTGCCAATATGTGGAAAAGCCAGGACACATGGCAAGAGACTGCTACAGCAAACCCAGTGGAGAAGAAACGACATCAACAAACTTCATGGAAGCTCCTAAGGAAGTGGAGTCAGATCATCTTTTCTAAGAGAGAGAGAGAGAGAGAGAGAGAGAGAGAGAGAGAGAGAGAGAGAGAGAAACCCTACAACGGAATGTAACCTGCCCCAACAAAGTAAAACCACCTCTCAGCCACCGATGATGTCGGCCATGTGGTAGATGTATGTATGAGCACTTTGGTCAAGGTCACGGGCACTTGTAGTAGCCTTGGACACATAGAGAGAGAGTGTGTCAAGGACTATGAGTTTAGGGACTTGAGGCACTGGTCGCGGACTATCAAGTAAGAGGGAAACTTGGTATAGGGTCCAGGTGTGCTAGGAGTATTCACTTGAGGGGAGGTGTTGACATATACAAGTGAATAGGCTGTAAAAGAGAATCTATAAATGTGAGAGAGCCTGTGAAAAGGTGAGAAGTATCTACTGGGAGAGAATAAAGGGTAGCATGAGGAGATTTAGGAGGTGTGGAGATATTCTGGGAAGAGGTGGAGAGAATCAAGCAAAAGAGGTGGAGTGAATCAAGGAGAAATCAATGGGAATAGATGCTTGGATGTAAACTCTATAAATTGAGGCATTGGCCTAATGAGAATTTGCTGGTTTTTGATTATCCATGCCTACATTAAGCTATCAGTTAATTGCTCACTGATCACGTCTTAATTATTATCTAATCTGTTTGTTAATGATCTCGATTCTAGCATTTGATCCACCATAGCTGCAAATTTAACATATTATCAGAACCTAGCCCTAGAATCCATCAATTTGTGAGCCCATTATCACTTGGCTAATTAGGATTAGTAGATAATTAAGATTTTTACCTCTTTTCAACTAGCTCTTTGCACCCCTATAGCCAGTAGAGGGGCTTGATCTCCCTCCAGAAGCACTATTAGGGCAAATAATTCTAGGCAACCATAGCTAGCCATCCCATTCAAACAAAATCGCAAACCGCCAAGCGTAGCTGCCAATTTTTGCTAAATCGCTGGCGCCACATTTCTGAAGGAGAAATGAGATCTCTACTACTCCAGATCAAATTGCTATAATTCCTCTTGGCCCTAGTGGTTTTCAAGGGTGCTCTACAAGCTGGTGAAGACAGATTTTGATTTGATCAAGTCTACAGTGAGATCTAAGCTCTTCATCAAATCTACAGGTGACTTTGGTAAAATAGAGATTAAGCATTCAATGTTTGGTCAAATCTTGTCTTTGTTGGCTTAATTCTCTACTAGACTAATTGCCATTAAAAGCCTTGAAAGGATTTAAGCTCATTTGAACTCTAAGGAAAGATCTGGACTCCCCGCATACTCTGTTTTCTGCACACAAAATAGATGATTAGTTTACTAATCAATGATTAATCAATACTAATCACTATTTTTTCGGTGCAATTACGGGTTCAAATCAACCATTTGGTATCTGATACAGATCCCTATAATTTCAGATTGCAATTCCGAGATGGTTTGATACTCCAACCCTTCCCTATAGATTTGTTACCCTTGGTTTAATGTAATTTTTGGTGATTTTATGCTGATAAAGCTGTTGTAATCATCACCACCTAAACCTTATATTGAGTTGTAAAAGGGTAGACATTGCCCTTGAATCTTGAAATTTGATCAAGATGTAAGACCCCCTTCACATCATCATGAGTACGGTGGCACAAGAGATAGCCAAATTTATGGGGAGCAGTTTTACACATGGCAGACAAAAGCCATGTATCTGCTCATGAGGAAAAATCTGTGGGGGCTAGTTGAGGGAAGAGATGAATGCAAAGAGGTGAGAAGGAAAATTGAGTGGAAGAGGAGGATTGAAAAAGCATTGGGACTTATCGCACTCAGTTTAAATGATGAAATCATTCATCACATCACAAGGCTACAGTGGGCAAAAGATGCATTGGATGAACTCAAAAAATTATTTGGAACACAAGCAAAAAATTCAAAGATAAATCTGTTAATACAATTCTAGAAATTAGACATGAAGGAAAGTGAATCTTTAATCACACACTTAAACAAATATAAACGCATTAAGCAACACAACTGGCAGCTATTGGCAAAAAGACAGAAGATGATGAGGCACTAGCAGTGCTTCTGAAGAGTGTGGACAAAGGTGAATATGAAAACATTGTAGCAACACTAAAGAATGTACCTGAATTGAGGCTAAAAAAGATAGAAGGAGCTCTACTAGAGCAAGAGACCAGAGGCAAAGAGAAGAAATGGCTAGACTCAACAGCAGGAGAAAAAAAAGCATTCTTCACCTGAGGAGGATTCTCTCGAGGGACGACGACGAGAAAGAGGTAGAGTACGAGGAAGGACCATCACTTGCCAAAACTGTGGAAAAGCCAGGACACATGGCAAGAGACTGCTACAGCAAACCCAGTGGAGAAGAAACGACATCAACAAACTTCATGGAGGCTCCTAAGGAAGTGGAGTCAGATCATCTTTTCTGAGAGAGAGAGAGAGAGAGAGAGAGAGAGAGAGAGAGAGAGAGAGAGAGAGAGACCCTACAACCGAATGTAACCTGCCCCAACAAAGTAAAACCACCTCTCAGCCATCGATGATGTCGGCCATGTGGTAGATGTATGTATGAGCACTTTGGTCAAGGTCACGGGCACTTGTAGTAGCCTTGGACACATAGAGACAGAGAGTGTCAAGGACTATGAGTTTAGGGACTTGAGGCACTGGTCGCGGACTATCAAGTAAGAGGGAAACTTGGTATAGGGTCCAGGTGTGCTAGGAGTATTCAATTGAGGGGAGGTGTTGACATATACAAGTGAATAGGCTGTAAAAGAGAATCTATAAATGTGAGAGAGCCTGTGAAAAGGTGAGAAGTATCTACTGGGAGAGAATAAAGGGTAGCATGAGGAGATTTAGGAGGTGTGGAGATATTCTGGGAAGAGGTGGAGAGAATCAAGCAAAAGAGGGGGAGTGAATCAAGGAGAAATCAGTGGGAATACATGCTTGGATGTAAACTCTATAAATTGAGGCATTGGCCTAATGAGAATTTGCTAGTTTTTTATTATCCATGCCTACATTAAGCTATCAGTTAATTGCTCACTGATCACGTCTTAATTATCATCTAATCTCTTTGTTAATGATGTGGATTCTAGCATTTGATCCACCATAGGTGCAAATTTAACATATTATCAGAGCCTAGCCCTAGAATCCATCAATTTGTGAGCCCATTATCACTTGGCTAATTAGGATTAGTAGATAATTAAGATTTTTACCTCTTTTCAACTAGCTCTTTGCACCCCTAGCCAGTAGAGGGGCTTGATCTCCCTCCAGAAGCACTATAAGGGCAAATAATTCTAGGCAACCATAGCTAGCCATCCCATTCAAACAAAATCGCAAACCGCCCAGCGTAGCTGCCAATTTTCGCTAAATCGCTGGTGCCACATTTCTCAAGGAGAAATGAGATCTCTACTAGTCCAGATCAAATTGCTATAATTCCTCTTGGCCCTAGTGGTTTTCAAGGGTGCTCTACAAGCTGGTGAAGACAGATTTTGATTTGATCAAGTCTACAGTGAGATCTAAGCTCTTCATCAAATCTATAGGTGACTTTGGTAAAACAGAGATTAAGCATT
The DNA here is from genome assembly GCF_041138505.1 of Cibotium barometz. Taxonomy (NCBI): domain Eukaryota; kingdom Viridiplantae; phylum Streptophyta; class Polypodiopsida; order Cyatheales; family Cibotiaceae; genus Cibotium; species Cibotium barometz. The sequence continues at coordinate 4,352,275 of NC_141047.1, forward strand.
CAATGTTTGGTCAAACCTTGTCTTTCTTGGCTTATATCTCTACTAGACTAACTGCCATTGATAGCCTTGAAAGGATTTAAGCTCATTTGAACTCTAAGGCCTTAGATCTGGACTCCCCGCATACTCTCTTTTTTGCACACAAAATAGATGATTAGTTTACTAATCAATGATTAATCAATACTAATCACTATTTTTCAGTGCAATTACGGGTTCAAATCAACCATTTGGTATCTGATACAGATCCCTATAATTTCAGATTGCAATTCGGAGATGGTTTGATACTCCAACCCTTCCGTACAGATTTGTTACCCTCGGTTTAATGTAATTTTTGGTGATTTTATGCTGATAAAGCTGTTGTAATCATCACCACCTAAACCTTATATTGAGTTGTAAAAGGGTAGACATTGCCCTTGAATCTTGAAATTTGATCAAGAGGTAAGACCCCCTTCACATCATCATGAGTACGGCGGCACAAGAGATAGCCAAATTTATGGGGAGCAGTTTTCAGACAAAAACCATGTATCTGCTCATGAGGAAAAATCTGTGGGGGCTAGTTGAGGGAAGAGATGAATGCAAAGAGGTGAGAGGGAAAAATGAGTGGAAGAGGAGGATTGAAAAAGCATTGGGACTTATCGCACTCAGTTTAAATGATGAAATCATTCATCACATCACAAGGATACAGTGGGCAAAAGATGCATTGGATGAACTCAAAAAATTATTTGGAACACAAGCGAAAAATTCAAAGATAAATCTGTTAATACAATTCTAGAAATTAGACATGAAGGAAAGTGAATCTTTAATCACACACTTGAACAAATATAAAAGCATTAAGCAACAACTGGCAGCTATTGGCAAAAAGACAGAAGATGATGAGGCACTAACAGTGCTTCTGAAGAGTGTGGACAAAGGCGAATATGAAAACATTGTAGCAACACTAAAGAATGTACCTGAATTGAAGCTAAAAAAGATAGAAGGAGCTCTACTACAGCAAGAGACCAGAGGCAAAGAGAAGAAATAGCTAGACTCAACAGCAAGAGAAAAAAAGCATTCTTCACCTGAGGAGGATTCTCTCGAGAACGAGGACGAGAAAGAGGTAGAGTACGAGGAAGGACCATCACTTGCCAAAACTGTGGAAAAGCCAGGACACATGGCAAGAGACTGCTACAGCAAACCCAGTGGAGAAGAAACGACATCAACAAACTTAATGGAAGCTCCTAAGGAAGTGGACTCAGATCATCTTTTCTGAGAGAGAGAGAGAGAGAGAGAGAGAGAGAGAGAGAGAGAGAGAGAGAAACCCTACAACGGAATGTAACCTGCCCCAACAACGTAAAACCACCTCTCAGCCACCGATGATGTCGGCCATGTGGTAGATGTATGTATGAGCACTTTGGTCAAGGTCACGGGCACTTGTAGTAGCCTTGGACACATAGAGAGAGAGAGTGTCAAGGACTATGAGTTTAGGGACTTGAGGCACTGGTCGCGGACTATCAAGTAAGAGGGAAACTTGGTATAGGGTCTAGGTGTGCTAGGAGTATTCACTTGAGGGGAGGTGTTGACATATACAAGTGAATAGGATGTAAAAGAGAATCTATAAATGTGAGAGAGCCTGTGAAAAGGTGAGAAGTATCTACTGGGAGAGAATAAAGGGTAGCATGAGGAGATTTAGGAGGTGTGGAGATATTCTCGGAAGAGGTGGAGAGAATCAAGCAAAAGAGGTGGAGTGAATCAAGGAGAAATCAGTGGGAATAGATGCTTGGATGTAAACTCTATAAATTGAGGCATTGGCCTAATGAGAATTTGCTGGTTTTTGATTATCCATGCCTACATTAAGCTATCAGTTAATTGCTCACTAATCACGTCTTAATTATCATCTAATCTCTTTGTTAATGATGTGGATTCTAGCATTTGATCCACTCCATAGCTGCAAATTTAACATATTATCAGAGCCTAGCCCTAGAATCCATCAATTTGTGAGCCCATTATCACTTGGCTAATTAGGATTAGTAGATAATTAAGATTTTTACCTCTTTTCAACTAGCTCTTTGCACCCCTAGCCAGTAGAGGGGCTTGATCTCCCTCCAGAAGCACTATTAGGGCAAATAATTCTAGGCAACCATAGCTAGCCATCCCATTCAAACAAAATCGCAAACCGCCAAGCGTAGCTGTCATGTAAGATTCCTCCCCCACCCCCTTTTTGATGTCTAGTATCTTTCCCTGTAATCAATCCCTCTTCAGAAATATAAAGACCTTGTTTCTATCTGTTTTAGCCTAGAGAGAGAAAAATATTCTAGAGAGAGAATATTCAGATTTTGAATATTTTTGGATAGAAAAATATCTCTTCTAATTTCAGATGAGTTCCCCTGAAACAGAAATTCAAAAAGAATTTTCCAATGTGCAATTGGAATTAATTGAAAATAGCTATAAAGAACCTTAGCCTAAGGGTCTAGATTTTCAGAAATCTTTAGACTATGGTCCAATTAAGGTTCCTATGGACCAATAGCATCAATCCATGTGTAGGGAGGAGATAAATCCAACTTGTAAAAAGAAAATACCCAAAAATGAGTAAATGCTCACATGAGGTGAAGGGTTGAAAATGTACAAGGATTATTAGTAAAAAACTATGAGCAATATTAAAAATATGACATATGTAAGGAAGGGGAATTCTTTAAAGGAGGTGCATATTTCACATAAGATGAAGAGTTGAAAATGTACAAGGATTATTAGTAAAAAACTATGAGCAATATTAAAAATATGACATATGTAAGGAAGGGGAATTCTTTAAAGGAGGTGCATATTTCACATAAGATGAAGAGTTGAAAATGTACAAGGTTTATTAGTAAAAAAAAAACTATGAGCAATATTAAAATGATTCCATTATGACACATATGTAAGGAAGGGGAGTTCTTTAAAGGAGGTGCATATTTCACATGCTTGAATGAGTTTTAAACTCATAAAAATTGAGATATTTCATCTCTCCTCTCTCCTCATTCAAGTCTAGTTCCAAAAAGTTAGCTTAACTGATCTAAAAATGGTCAAATATTGACCAAACTGATTTAGAAAATTCTAGAATCAGTTTGTTTGGTTAGGAGCTCAATTTTTCCTATAAATAGAAGCCTCCCCCTTGTTGAAAAATATATAGTGTTTATGCATCGTTACTCTACTCCACCTAAGCCAGAAACTGTGAATTCATTTAATAATTCACTAGTTTTTGGAGCTTCCCTCTTTCTTCAATCCCCATTAGTGGCTCCATCAACATACTTAACCAATTGATTGGTTGGGGGCCTCTACCGTGAACAAAGAATCAAGCAATTTGTAAGGTAATTAGTAAATATTGCTCTTTTCTATAATTTCTCAATGTTTCTCTCTTCTCAACCCCTCTCAAGCTTGAGAAGCTTAATTGGTATGGTTTTTTAAATGCTATTGAAGTTAATTGGTGAATAGTAGTGAAGAGTTACATAATTTAATAAATGCTATTGAAGTTAATTTCCATTTATGTTTAAATTCTAATGGTTTTTATGTAATTTCTCTCTCTCACTCAAGAAATGGTCATACTCATGACCCATTCTCAATCCAAAAGAAGCTTTTCATAAAGCTTTTCCTTAATCCAAGATTAAACTATGCTTGAGGCCAAATTAATGGTTTTTTTTCTATGCTTTTAGTTTATGCATATTGATGATTTAATCCATTATGGATTAATAATCCAATTAGAGATCATTTTAATTATTTCCTTAATGATAAGCTTTATCCCTTAGAAAAATTGAGATTTATCAGTCATAGCAGCGGAGCTATGGCAAAATTTTTATAAAAATTATGCATAAAATAATTTCATTCAAAGTATAAAAAGAGGACTTCCTACCATATTCTAGGAATTATCATCCTAGACTAATTGAAAGAATTTCATTATAATCATGGAGAAATTGAATTTTTATATTATGCATGAAGAATAAATTTTTATATCAAAAGTGTTACTTTTATCATTTTTATTTACATGCATAAAAGTATGCATAATGGATAAATTTTTATATCAAAAGTGTTACTTTTATCATTTTTATTTACATGCATAGAAGTATGCATAATGGATAAATTTTTATATCAAAAGTGTTACTTTTATCATTTTTATTTTCATGCATAGAAGTATGCATAATGGATAAATTTTTATATCAAAAGTGTTACTTTTAGCATAATTGAATTTCATGCATAGAGGTATGCATAAGAGATGAATATTTTATTATAAAAGTGTTACTTTTACAATAATTAAAATTCATGCATATAGAGGTATGCATAAGAGATGACTATTTTATTATGAAAGTGTTACTTTTAGCATAATTGAATTTCATGCATAGAGGTATGCATAAGAGATGATTATTTTATTATAAAAGTGTTACTTTTAGTATAATTAAATTTCATGTATAGAAGTATGCATAAAAGATATGGGAAGCGATAAGATATGATAAGATGCATATAAGATGAGTTAAGATGTGATAAGATGTGTATGGGATGAGATAAGAAGTGTATGAGATGAGATAAGATGTATATGGGTTGTGATAGGGTGAGAATGGAGGTGATATAAAAGATTAGATATGAAGGCATATGGGGTTATATGAATGGGAATGTGAAAATGGATGTATGTATGTGGATGTGTGGATGTGGAGATGGGAGTGTGGATGTATGCATGTGAAAATGGATGTATGCATGAAGATGTATATGCATAGATGTGAATGTGGATGTAGACGTGGTTGTATAGAAGTGAATGTGGAATGTGGATATGGATGTATGTATGTATGTGGATGTAGATGTGGATGTATAGATGTGAATGGGAATATAGATGTGGATATAGATGTGAATGTGAATGTAGATGTGGATGTATGTGAATGTGGATGTAGATGTGGTTGTATAGATGTGAATGTGGAACGTGGATGTGGATGTATGTATGTATGTGGATATGGATGTATGAATGAGGACGTGATAGTGGATGTATGCATGTGGATGTGGATGTATGAATGAGGACGTGATAGTGGATGTATGCATGTGGATGTGGATGTATGGATGTGGATATGGATGTGTATGTATGAATGTGGATATGGGATGTGGATGTATAAATGAGGATGTGAAAATGGAGGTAAGCATGTAGATGTGGATGTATGGATGTGAATGTGGATGTGGATGTGGATGTATGGATGTGAATATATGATATGTGATGTGAAGAAATCTGAAGTGAAGAGATGGAAAATGATGTGATTGGATGAGTACACATATAAATGGAATGAGGAATAAGTAATGTGGATTATATGAGGGATAATGTGGAAAAATTAGAGTTAATATAGAAATTGTATTTGTAAACTGTTTGTAAATGCTGTTTGTAAATGGCTGTTTTATGTCAAGAATGCTGGGAAAGCATTTTGACCGTCTTGTGATTAAGGTCGTGGAGACCTAACTGATAAAGTTGCAACTGCTGACGGAGAGTCAATGGAGGACGTCTCGCGTAGCAAGGTCGGCCGAGGTCTTGACCAGCCTCGGTTCGATTAAAATGGTGAGCTTCCGGTACGGTGGATGAGGGACCAAGGAAGCGGCCTATGAGTGAAGCGCTAGGTCACCTGCGAAGGATCCTAGAGGGTGCTGACCATACGGTGCTCGGGCTCTGGGTCGCCTAGGATACCCACGCGTGCGTCGAGGAAGATATTGGAACAAGGAGTAAGAGTTGTTTTCTGGAACCGGGCATGGATCTGGTTGACTGACCTTGCTGGTCCTCAACGGATGAGTCCATGGCTCTTTTATATGGATCTGTTGGTTGATCTTGCTGATCTTCAACGAGAGTCCATCTTGATAAGTGATTATATTGTTGAGTATTATGGGCTAGGAACTATGGAAACGGCCCCTGTGTGGACAGGTGGTGAGCGTTCTAGTTGCCAATGATGCCATAGATACTCTGATGAAGGAATGATGGGAAATTATGAATCAACTGGATAAATTGGGAGATTGTGATCAGTGGTACTATGGTTTCATTAAAAGATTGTTTTAAAGTTAGTTGATGCTAAGAAAAAGGCAATTTTCATATTGGGTGTGTAAGTGGTGTGGCTAGTTTTATGTTTGCATGAAATTCCGGCTAGGGGGCCTTGGAACTCTTTTCCTTGGTACCCGGGACAAAACCTAACCAAATTCCAAATTGGATCCCATCACTACAGTGGTTGGGCGGTTGGCTAACCCATGGGATCGGATGGGGTTAGGCTGGACTGATGGATCCGTAAACCGAGACTCAATTTCTGTTATTACGATAGATGAAGTAAGTCCTGGATAGTAATTGTTCTATGGATAGGAATCAACGGCTGTGCCTCTTGATGGGGAAAAAAGCGTTGATCCCAATGATCCAAGTGCAAGTTTCTTCCTTGATCCGACTGAGTATCTTTATAGGTGCAGTTGGATCAGCGTGATCAGTAATGATCTTGACTACGTTAGAGTAAAAAATTATCCTGGTGGAATCGCCCGTGCTTTCCGGGTAAGGGAAGTTTTTTCCGGGTTCGGTTTTGGAAAAACCGACGGATTAGTCTCTTGTCCGGATATCCGTGGACGAGGCCCCGAATGTGGGACCCCTGTCCCGTGCGAGAAGTGCTACTTCCGCTGCCAGTACCCGAATCCGTTGCTCGGTGGGAACAGGGGGACCTCACAGTTGGTATCAGAGCATTTGGTTAATAAAGATCAACTGAGAAGACAAATATGTCAAAAATTTATCAAGAAACACAAAAAGGTTATAATTGTGTGATATAATTCATACAATTTGATATTCAAACTGAAATTCGTAATTTGGTAATTGGGTCTTCAGATAGAAGTACCGCAATTATATAGAATCCCTGACTTGCTTGAGGCCTAGACATGATGGTATTTACCTTATAATTCCAAGAGCCACGACTACCCGTATATACCGAGAGTATACTGCAGCTCTTTACTGACAGTATATACGAGTAAATCTAAGACTTGAAATTATAAGCGTTAATGCTATCCAGATGATGAATTCGAATGTGGTTGATATGATTTTTAATTCTGTTTGAGAATTGATGAATTGAATTGGATTCTGATTGAAAATTCTGATTGAAAAATGATGATTTCTGAAATTAGTTGAAATATAAAAATCTGAACAAAACCACAATGAGATGAATGGGACGAGTCCCTGTGATGATATTCATAACTAGAATGATGATAATGAATTCAGCAAATCACTATGAGATTAGTGGGTTGTGCTGTCAGATTGCTGCTGTTAATACTTGATCGGTAGATCAAGTTAAGGGATGTCAAATTAAGGACTTGCTTGACTGAATTTCCGTGGAGGAATGTTCCGAAGGAAACTTTTTGGTCTAATGGACCATTATCATGTTAAAGATATGAATGATATAATCTGAATGAATTGTTATTTAATGATGAGTTCTATATAAGGGATATTTATCCTAGTGTTCTGTTGGGTTGACCAGAATATAAGGAACCCCAGAATAAAATTGGATCTTAAGAAAAAGAGCTGTCCTCTACCTTGCGAGATGAGGACATCTCGCACTTTTTAAGTGGGGTAGAATGTAAGATTCCTCCCCAACCTTCGAGGTATACAGGAGTAAGAATCTCCCTTTCTGATCTTATAATTATTCCCTCTCTAAAATAAAAGAAAGTTTCTGTTTAAAAAAGGAAGACCCTTTTCCTAGAATACTTCTCAGGAGTCACGCCTATTTTAAGGATTCAGAACAATGAGTTCAGAAGTGAAAATCGGTGTTTTGGATACCAAGGTTTTGGTTTTCATTCGAGTACGGCCCAAAAGAAGTTCTTTATCTATTGGGGAGTTTAAGAAGTTATCCCCCAGATATTGTGAGCCTTATATCTGAATTCAATAAAAGTAGGTGACTTAGCCTACAAGCTTCTTTTATCTCTTCATCTCAAAATTCTTAATGCCTTCTATAGAAAAATGTGTCAAACCCAAATCATGGAAAGACGGTAAAACTTCAGTGACAAGTTACCGTTGGCTTCTAAGTTACGCTAGCTCCTTCCTTTATATAAGTCGTAACTTTTACTTGTCGCTCACAGTAATCTTACTTCCATCGATCTCCTTTCTTTCCTAATCTCCTTCATGGCTTGGCAACAAGAATTAGTTTTATCCATAATGATTCCTCACCTTCAAGACGCAAACGAATCTGTGAAGAAGGATTTTATAGAGCAGTATGAGCGCTCACTTTTCCCTCACTTGGGAACTTCTGTAGCGCAAACCAAATGGCGGACCTATCAAAACATAACTAGGGTAACACCCTGGGGTCAGCAGCACTTTCGTAACAATGTCCGCTTGGCCATGGTTATTGAAGCTTTGGGTTTGGGTCCCCGATACTACTGCGTCATGAGATCAAGGCATCCTGGGTTTTCTGAGCGGGTCTTCTTACTGGCGTGTTTTCTTCCTCATGAGAAGATATGCCTTTACCCCGTTTTTGGCTTGCCTCTCAGAGGTCCTTTTGTTAGATCACCTCATACCACTGAGATAGGTGCAGCAATAACCAACAGAATTATTTCCATAGATGAGTTACCTTATACTTGTGCAGCTTGTGAGGACTGCTTTTGTGATCATATGATGGACGGGCTTATGGAAGTGTAAAGAGTTCTTCTATCTTTACTGTATAAGTTTCGAGAATGAATAAAGTTTAAATCTTGTTCTTATTTTTAATCTTGCTCTCTTTAAGACGTTTCTTGGTGGTTAATCTTGATTAAAATTTTTCTCTAAGTCTCATATTCGTGCATCTTGCGAAATTATCCCAGTTTGCGAGATGAGGACATCTCGCATTTTTTAAGTGGGGTAGAATGTAAGATTCCTCCCCCACCCCCTTTTTGATGTCTAGTATCTTTCCCTGTAATCAATCCCTCTTCAGAAATATAAAGACCTTGTTTCTATCTGTTTTAGCCTAGAGAGAGAAAAATATTCTAGAGAGAGAATATTCAGATTTTGAATATTTTTGGATAGAAAAATATCTCTTCTAATTTCAGATGAGTTCCCCTGAAACAGAAATTCAAAAAGAATTTTCCAATGTGCAATTGGAATTAATTGAAAATAGCTATAAAGAACCTTAGCCTAAGGGTCTAGATTTTCAGAAATCTTTAGACTATGGTCCAATTAAGGTTCCTATGGACCAATAGCATCAATCCATGTGTAGGGAGGAGATAAATCCAACTTGTAAAAAGAAAATACCCAAAAATGAGTAAATGCTCACATGAGGTGAAGGGTTGAAAATGTACAAGGATTATTAGTAAAAAACTATGAGCAATATTAAAAATATGACATATGTAAGGAAGGGGAATTCTTTAAAGGAGGTGCATATTTCACATAAGATGAAGAGTTGAAAATGTACAAGGATTATTAGTAAAAAACTATGAGCAATATTAAAAATATGACATATGTAAGGAAGGGGAATTCTTTAAAGGAGGTGCATATTTCACATAAGATGAAGAGTTGAAAATGTACAAGGTTTATTAGTAAAAAAAAAACTATGAGCAATATTAAAATGATTCCATTATGACACATATGTAAGGAAGGGGAGTTCTTTAAAGGAGGTGCATATTTCACATGCTTGAATGAGTTTTAAACTCATAAAAATTGAGATATTTCATCTCTCCTCTCTCCTCATTCAAGTCTAGTTCCAAAAAGTTAGCTTAACTGATCTAAAAATGGTCAAATATTGACCAAACTGATTTAGAAAATTCTAGAATCAGTTTGTTTGGTTAGGAGCTCAATTTTTCCTATAAATAGAAGCCTCCCCCTTGTTGAAAAATATATAGTGTTTATGCATCGTTACTCTACTCCACCTAAGCCAGAAACTGTGAATTCATTTAATAATTCACTAGTTTTTGGAGCTTCCCTCTTTCTTCAATCCCCATTAGTGGCTCCATCAACATACTTAACCAATTGATTGGTTGGGGGCCTCTACCGTGAACAAAGAATCAAGCAATTTGTAAGGTAATTAGTAAATATTGCTCTTTTCTATAATTTCTCAATGTTTCTCTCTTCTCAACCCCTCTCAAGCTTGAGAAGCTTAATTGGTATGGTTTTTTAAATGCTATTGAAGTTAATTGGTGAATAGTAGTGAAGAGTTACATAATTTAATAAATGCTATTGAAGTTAATTTCCATTTATGTTTAAATTCTAATGGTTTTTATGTAATTTCTCTCTCTCACTCAAGAAATGGTCATACTCATGACCCATTCTCAATCCAAAAGAAGCTTTTCATAAAGCTTTTCCTTAATCCAAGATTAAACTATGCTTGAGGCCAAATTAATGGTTTTTTTTCTATGCTTTTAGTTTATGCATATTGATGATTTAATCCATTATGGATTAATAATCCAATTAGAGATCATTTTAATTATTTCCTTAATGATAAGCTTTATCCCTTAGAAAAATTGAGATTTATCAGTCATAGCAGCGGAGCTATGGCAAAATTTTTATAAAAATTATGCATAAAATAATTTCATTCAAAGTATAAAAAGAGGACTTCCTACCATATTCTAGGAATTATCATCCTAGACTAATTGAAAGAATTTCATTATAATCATGGAGAAATTGAATTTTTATATTATGCATGAAGAATAAATTTTTATATCAAAAGTGTTACTTTTATCATTTTTATTTACATGCATAAAAGTATGCATAATGGATAAATTTTTATATCAAAAGTGTTACTTTTATCATTTTTATTTACATGCATAGAAGTATGCATAATGGATAAATTTTTATATCAAAAGTGTTACTTTTATCATTTTTATTTTCATGCATAGAAGTATGCATAATGGATAAATTTTTATATCAAAAGTGTTACTTTTAGCATAATTGAATTTCATGCATAGAGGTATGCATAAGAGATGAATATTTTATTATAAAAGTGTTACTTTTACAATAATTAAAATTCATGCATATAGAGGTATGCATAAGAGATGACTATTTTATTATGAAAGTGTTACTTTTAGCATAATTGAATTTCATGCATAGAGGTATGCATAAGAGATGATTATTTTATTATAAAAGTGTTACTTTTAGTATAATTAAATTTCATGTATAGAAGTATGCATAAAAGATATGGGAAGCGATAAGATATGATAAGATGCATATAAGATGAGTTAAGATGTGATAAGATGTGTATGGGATGAGATAAGAAGTGTATGAGATGAGATAAGATGTATATGGGTTGTGATAGGGTGAGAATGGAGGTGATATAAAAGATTAGATATGAAGGCATATGGGGTTATATGAATGGGAATGTGAAAATGGATGTATGTATGTGGATGTGTGGATGTGGAGATGGGAGTGTGGATGTATGCATGTGAAAATGGATGTATGCATGAAGATGTATATGCATAGATGTGAATGTGGATGTAGACGTGGTTGTATAGAAGTGAATGTGGAATGTGGATATGGATGTATGTATGTATGTGGATGTAGATGTGGATGTATAGATGTGAATGGGAATATAGATGTGGATATAGATGTGAATGTGAATGTAGATGTGGATGTATGTGAATGTGGATGTAGATGTGGTTGTATAGATGTGAATGTGGAACGTGGATGTGGATGTATGTATGTATGTGGATATGGATGTATGAATGAGGACGTGATAGTGGATGTATGCATGTGGATGTGGATGTATGAATGAGGACGTGATAGTGGATGTATGCATGTGGATGTGGATGTATGGATGTGGATATGGATGTGTATGTATGAATGTGGATATGGGATGTGGATGTATAAATGAGGATGTGAAAATGGAGGTAAGCATGTAGATGTGGATGTATGGATGTGAATGTGGATGTGGATGTGGATGTATGGATGTGAATATATGATATGTGATGTGAAGGAATCTGAAGTGAAGAGATGGAAAATGATGTGATTGGATGAGTACACATATAAATGGAATGAGGAATAAGTAATGTGGATTATATGAGGGATAATGTGGAAAAATTAGAGTTAATATAGAAATTGTATTTGTAAACTGTTTGTAAATGCTGTTTGTAAATGGCTGTTTTATGTCAAGAATGCTGGGAAAGCATTTTGACCGTCTTGTGATTAAGGTCGTGGAGACCTAACTGATAAAGTTGCAACTGCTGACGGAGAGTCAATGGAGGACGTCTCGCGTAGCAAGGTCGGCCGAGGTCTTGACCAGCCTCGGTTCGATTAAAATGGTGAGCTTCCGGTACGGTGGATGAGGGACCAAGGAAGCGGCCTATGAGTGAAGCGCTAGGTCACCTGCGAAGGATCCTAGAGGGTGCTGACCATACGGTGCTCGGGCTCTGGGTCGCCTAGGATACCCACGCGTGCGTCGAGGAAGATATTGGAACAAGGAGTAAGAGTTGTTTTCTGGAACCGGGCATGGATCTGGTTGACTGACCTTGCTGGTCCTCAACGGATGAGTCCATGGCTCTTTTATATGGATCTGTTGGTTGATCTTGCTGATCTTCAACGAGAGTCCATCTTGATAAGTGATTATATTGTTGAGTATTATGGGCTAGGAACTATGGAAACGGCCCCTGTGTGGACAGGTGGTGAGCGTTCTAGTTGCCAATGATGCCATAGATACTCTGATGAAGGAATGATGGGAAATTATGAATCAACTGGATAAATTGGGAGATTGTGATCAGTGGTACTATGGTTTCATTAAAAGATTGTTTTAAAGTTAGTTGATGCTAAGAAAAAGGCAATTTTCATATTGGGTGTGTAAGTGGTGTGGCTAGTTTTATGTTTGCATGAAATTCCGGCTAGGGGGCCTTGGAACTCTTTTCCTTGGTACCCGGGACAAAACCTAACCAAATTCCAAATTGGATCCCATCACTACAGTGGTTGGGCGGTTGGCTAACCCATGGGATCGGATGGGGTTAGGCTGGACTGATGGATCCGTAAACCGAGACTCAATTTCTGTTATTACGATAGATGAAGTAAGTCCTGGATAGTAATTGTTCTATGGATAGGAATCAACGGCTGTGCCTCTTGATGGGGAAAAAAGCGTTGATCCCAATGATCCAAGTGCAAGTTTCTTCCTTGATCCGACTGAGTATCTTTATAGGTGCAGTTGGATCAGCGTGATCAGTAATGATCTTGACTACGTTAGAGTAAAAAATTATCCTGGTGGAATCGCCCGTGCTTTCCGGGTAAGGGAAGTTTTTTCCGGGTTCGGTTTTGGAAAAACCGACGGATTAGTCTCTTGTCCGGATATCCGTGGACGAGGCCCCGAATGTGGGACCCCTGTCCCGTGCGAGAAGTGCTACTTCCGCTGCCAGTACCCGAATCCGTTGCTCGGTGGGAACAGGGGGACCTCACAGTATTTTATGCATAATTTTTATAAAAATTTTGCCATAGCTCCGCTGCTATGACTGATAAATCTCAATTTTTCTAAGGGATAAAGCTTATCATTAAGGAAATAATTAAAATGATCTCTAATTGGATTATTAATCCATAATGGATTAAATCATCAATATGCATAAACTAAAAGCATAGAAAAAAAACCATTAATTTGGCCTCAAGCATAGTTTAATCTTGGATTAAGGAAAAGCTTTATGAAAAGCTTCTTTTGGATTGAGAATGGGTCATGAGTATGACCATTTCTTGAGTGAGAGAGAGAAATTACATAAAAACCATTAGAATTTAAACATAAATGGAAATTAACTTCAATAGCATTTATTAAATTATGTAACTCTTCACTACTATTCACCAATTAACTTCAATAGCATTTAAAAAACCATACCAATTAAGCTTCTCAAGCTTGAGAGGGGTTGAGAAGAGAGAAACATTGAGAAATTATAGAAAAGAGCAATATTTACTAATTACCTTACAAATTGCTTGATTCTTTGTTCACGGTAGAGGCCCCCAACCAATCAATTGGTTAAGTATGTTGATGGAGCCACTAATGGGGATTGAAGAAAGAGGGAAGCTCCAAAAACTAGTGAATTATTAAATGAATTCACAGTTTCTGGCTTAGGTGGAGTAGAGTAACGATGCATAAACACTATATATTTTTCAACAAGGGGGAGGCTTCTATTTATAGGAAAAATTGAGCTCCTAACCAAACAAACTGATTCTAGAATTTTCTAAATCAGTTTGGTCAATATTTGACCATTTTTAGATCAGTTAAGCTAACTTTTTGGAACTAGACTTGAATGAGGAGAGAGGAGAGATGAAATATCTCAATTTTTATGAGTTTAAAACTCATTCAAGCATGTGAAATATGCACCTCCTTTAAAGAACTCCCCTTCCTTACATATGTGTCATAATGGAATCATTTTAATATTGCTCATAGTTTTTTTTTTACTAATAAACCTTGTACATTTTCAACTCTTCATCTTATGTGAAATATGCACCTCCTTTAAAGAATTCCCCTTCCTTACATATGTCATATTTTTAATATTGCTCATAGTTTTTTACTAATAATCCTTGTACATTTTCAACTCTTCATCTTATGTGAAATATGCACCTCCTTTAAAGAATTCCCCTTCCTTACATATGTCATATTTTTAATATTGCTCATAGTTTTTTACTAATAATCCTTGTACATTTTCAACCCTTCACCTCATGTGAGCATTTACTCATTTTTGGGTATTTTCTTTTTACAAGTTGGATTTATCTCCTCCCTACACATGGATTGATGCTATTGGTCCATAGGAACCTTAATTGGACCATAGTCTAAAGATTTCTGAAAATCTAGACCCTTAGGCTAAGGTTCTTTATAGCTATTTTCAATTAATTCCAATTGCACATTGGAAAATTCTTTTTGAATTTCTGTTTCAGGGGAACTCATCTGAAATTAGAAGAGATATTTTTCTATCCAAAAATATTCAAAATCTGAATATTCTCTCTCTAGAATATTTTTCTCTCTCTAGGCTAAAACAGATAGAAACAAGGTCTTTATATTTCTAAAGAGGGATTGATTACAGGGAAAGATACTAGACATCAAAAAGGGGGTGGGGGAGGAATCTTACATTCTACCCCACTTAAAAAATGCGAGATGTCCTCATCTCGCAAACTGGGATAATTTCGCAAGATGCACGAATATGAGACTTAGAGAAAAATTTTAATCAAGATTAACCACCAAGAAACGTCTTAAAGAGAGCAAGATTAAAAATAAGAACAAGATTTAAACTTTATTCATTCTCGAAACTTATACAGTAAAGATAGAAGAACTCTTTACACTTCCATAAGCCCGTCCATCATATGATCACAAAAGCAGTCCTCACAAGCTGCACAAGTATAAGGTAACTCATCTATGGAAATAATTCTGTTGGTTATTGCTGCACCTATCTCAGTGGTATGAGGTGATCTAACAAAAGGACCTCTGAGAGGCAAGCCAAAAACGGGGTAAAGGCATATCTTCTCATGAGGAAGAAAACACGCCAGTAAGAAGACCCGCTCAGAAAACCCAGGATGCCTTGATCTCATGACGCAGTAGTATCGGGGACCCAAACCCAAAGCTTCAATAACCATGGCCAAGCGGACATTGTTACGAAAGTGCTGCTGACCCCAGGGTGTTACCCTAGTTATGTTTTGATAGGTCCGCCATTTGGTTTGCGCTACAGAAGTTCCCAAGTGAGGGAAAAGTGAGCGCTCATACTGCTCTATAAAATCCTTCTTCACAGATTCGTTTGCGTCTTGAAGGTGAGGAATCATTATGGATAAAACTAATTCTTGTTGCCAAGCCATGAAGGAGATTAGGAAAGAAAGGAGATCGATGGAAGTAAGATTACTGTGAGCGACAAGTAAAAGTTACGACTTATATAAAGGAAGGAGCTAGCGTAACTTAGAAGCCAACGGTAACTTGTCACTGAAGTTTTACCGTCTTTCCATGATTTGGGTTTGACACATTTTTCTATAGAAGGCATTAAGAATTTTGAGATGAAGAGATAAAAGAAGCTTGTAGGCTAAGTCACCTACTTTTATTGAATTCAGATATAAGGCTCACAATATCTGGGGGATAACTTCTTAAACTCCCCAATAGATAAAGAACTTCTTTTGGGCCGTACTCGAATGAAAACCAAAACCTTGGTATCCAAAACACCGATTTTCACTTCTGAACTCATTGTTCTGAATCCTTAAAATAGGCGTGACTCCTGAGAAGTATTCTAGGAAAAGGGTCTTCCTTTTTTAAACAGAAACTTTCTTTTATTTTAGAGAGGGAATAATTATAAGATCAGAAAGGGAGATTCTTACTCCTGTATACCTCGAAGGTTGGGGAGGAATCTTACATGTCAATTTTCGCTAAATCGCTGGTGCCACATTTCTCAAGGAGATATGAGATCTCTACTACTCCAGATCAAATTGCTATAATTCCTCTTGGCCCTAGTGGTTTTCAAGGGTGCTCTACAAGCTGGTGAAGACAGATTTTGATTTGATCAAGTCTACAGTGAGATCTAAGCTCTTCATCAAATCTATAGGTGACTTTGGTAAAACAGAGATTAAGCATTCAATGTTTGGTCAAATCTTGTCTTTCTTGGCTTAATTCTCTACTAGACTAACTGTCATTGATAGCCTTGAAAGGATTTAAGCTCATTTGAACTCTAAGGCCTTAGATCTGGACTCCCCGCATACTCTGTTTTTTGCACACAAAATAGATGATTAATTTACTAATCAATGATTAATCAATACTAATCACTATTTTTCAGTGCAATTACGGGTTCAAATCAACCATTTGGTATTTGATACAGATCCCTATAATTTCAGATTGCAATTCGAAGATGGTTTGATACTCCAACCCTTTCCGTACAGATTTGTTACCCTCGGTTTAATGTAATTTTTGGTGATTTTATGCTGATAAAGCTGTTGTAATCATCACCACCTAAACCTTATATTGAGTTGTAAAAGGGTAGACATTGCCCTTGAATCTTGAAATTTGATCAAGAGGTAAGACCCCCTTCACATCATCATGGGTACGGCGGCACAAGAGATAGCCAAATTTATGGGGAGCAGTTTTACACATGGCAGACAAAAACCATGTATCTGCTCATGAGGAAAAATCTGTGGGGGCTAGTTGAGGGAAGAGATGAATGCAAAGAGGTGAGAGGGAAAAATGAGTGGAAGAGGAGGATTGAAAAAGCATTGGGACTTATCGCACTCAGTTTAAATGATGAAATCATTCATCACATCACAAGGATATAGTGGGCAAAAGATGCATCGGATGAACTCAAAAAATTATTTGGAACACAAGCAAAAAATTCAAAGATAATTCTGTTAATACAATTCTAGAAATTAGACATGAAGGAAAGTAAATCTTTAATCACACACTTGAACAAATATAGAAGCATTAAGCAACAACTGGCAGCTATTGGCAAAAAGACAGAAGATGATGAGGCACTAGCAGTGCTTCTGAAGAGTGTAAACAAAGGTGAATATGAAAACATTGTAGCAACACTAAAGAATGTACCTGAATTGAAGCTAAAAAAAATAGAAGGAGCTCTACTAGAGCAAGAGACCAGAGGTAAGAAGAAGAAATGGCTAGACTCTATAGCAGGAGAAAAACAAGCATTCTTCACCTGAGGAGGATTCTCTCGAGGACGAGGACGAGAAAGAGGTAGAGTACGAGGAAGGACCATCACTTGCCAAAACTGTGGAAAAGCCAGGACACATGGCAAGAGACTGCTACAGCAAACCCAGTGGAGAAGAAACGACATCAACAAACTTCATGGAGGCTCCTAAGGAAGTGGAGTCAGATCATCTTTTCTGAGAGAGAGAGAGAGAGAGAGAGAGAGAGAGAGAGAGAGAGAGAGAGAGAGAGAGAGAGAGAGAGAGAGAGAGAGAGAGAGAACCCTACAACCGAATGTAACCTGTCCCAACAAAGTAAAACCACCTCTCAGCCACCGATGATGTCGGCCATGTGGTAGATGTATGTATGAGCACTTTGGTCAAGGTCACGGGCACTTGTAGTAGCCTTGGACACATAGAGAGAGAGAGTGTCAAGGACTATGAGTTTAGGGACTTGAGGCACTTGTCGCGGACTATCAAGTAAGAGGGAAACTTAGTATAGTGTCCAGGTATAGTGTCCAGGTGTGCTAGGAGTATTCACTTGAGGGGAGCTGTAGGCTCCTAAGGAAGTGGAGTTAGATCATCTTTTCTGAGAGAGAGAGAGAGAGAGAGAGAGAGAGAGAGAGAGAGAGAGAGAGAGAGAGAGAGAGAGAAACCCTACAACCGAATGTAACCTGCCCCAACAAAGTAAAACCACCTCTCAGCCACCGATGATGTTGGCCATGTGGTAGATGTATGTATGAGCACTTTGGTCAAGGTCACAGGCACTTGTAGTAGCCTTGGACACATAGAGAGAGAGAGTGTCAAGGACTATGAGTTTACAGACTTGAGGCACTGGTCGCGGACTATCAGAGCCTAGCCCTAGAATCCATCAATTTGTGAGCCTATTATCACTTGGCTAATTAGGATTAGTGGATAATTAAGATTTTTACCTCTTTTCAACTAGCTCTTTGCACCCCTAGACAGTAGAGGGGCTTGATCTCCCTCCAGAAGCACTATTAGGGAAAATAATTCTAGGCAACCATAGCTAGCCATCCCATTCAAACAAAATCGCAAACCGCCAAGCGTAGCTGCCAATTTTTGCTAAATCGCTTGTGCCACATTTCTGAAGGAGAAATGAGATCTCTACTACTCCAGATCAAATTGCTATAATTTCTCTTGGCCCTAGTGGTTTTCAAGGGTTCTCTACAACATGGTGAAGACAGATTTTGATTTGATCAAGTCTACAGTGAGATCTAAGCTCTTCATCAAATCTACAGGTGACTTTGGTAAAACAGAGATTAAGCATTCAATGTTTGGTCAAATCTTGTCTTTCTTAGCTTAATTCTCTACTAGACTAATTGCCATTGATAGCCTTGAAAGGATTTAAGCTCATTTGAACTCTAAGGCCTTAAATCTGGACTCCCCGCATACTCTGTTTTTTGCACACAAATTAGATGATTAGTTTACTAATCAATGATTAATCAATACTAATCACTATTTTTCAGTGCAATTACGGGTTCAAATCAACCATTTGGTATCTGATACAGCTCCCTTTAATTTCAGATTGCAATTCTGAGATGGTTTGATACTCCAACCCTTCCGTACAGATTTGTTACCCTAGGTTTAATGTAATTTTTGGTGATTTTATGCTGATAAAGCTATTGTAATCATCACCACCTAAACCTTATATTGAGTTGTAAAGCTGTTGTAATCATCACCACCTAAACCTTATATTGGGTAGACAATGCCCTTGAATCTTTAAATTTGATTAAGAGGTAAGATCCCCTTCACATCATCATGAGTACGGTGGCACAAGAGATAGCCAAATTTAAGGGGAGCAGTTTTACACATGGCAGACAAAAACCATGTATCTGCTCATGAGGAAAAATCTGCGGGGGCTAGTTGAGGGAAGAGATGAATGTAAAGAGGTGAGAGGGAAAAATGAGTGGAAGAGGAGGATTGAAAAAGCATTGGGACTTATCGCACTCAGTTTAAATGATGAAATCATTCATCACATCACAAGGATACAGTGGGCAAAAGATGCATTGGATGAACTTAAAAAATTATTTGGAACACAAGCAAAAATTCAAAGATAAATCTGTTAATACAATTCTAGAAATTAGACATGAAGGAAAGTGAATCTTTAATCACACACTTGAACAAATATAAAAGCATTAAGCAACAACTGTCAGCTATTGGCAAAAAGACAGAAGATGATGAGGCACTAACAGTGCTTCTGAAGAGTGTGGACAAAGGTGAATATGAAAACATTGTAGCAACACTAAAGAATGTACCTGAATTGAAGCTAAAAAAGATAGAAGGAGCTGTACTAGAGCAAGAGACCAGAGGCAAAGAGAAGAAATGGCTAGACTCAACAGCACGAGAAAAAAAAGCATTCTTCACCTGAGGAGGATTCTCTCGAGGACGAGGACGAGAAAGAGGTAGAGTACGAGGAAGGACCATCACTTGCCAAAACTGTGGAAAAGCCAGGACACATGGCAAGAGACTGCTACAGCAAACCCAGTGGAGAAGAAACGACATCAACAAACTTCATGGAAGCTCCTAAGGAAGTGGAGTCAGATCATCTCTTCTGAGAGAGAGAGAGAGAGAGAGAGAGAGAGAGAGAGAGCGAGAGAGAGAGAGAGAGAGAGAGAGAGAGAGAGAGAGAGAGAGAGAGAGAAACCCTACAACCGAATGTAACCTGCCCCAACAAAGTAAAACCACCTCTCAGCCACCGATGATGTTGGCCATGTGGTAGATGTATGTATGGGCACTTTGGTCAAGGTCACGGGCACTTGTAGTAGCCTTGGACACATAGAGAGAGAGAGTGTCAAGGACTATGAGTTTAGGGACTTGAGGCACTGGTCGCGGACTATCAAGTAAGAGGGAAACTTGGTATAGGGTCCAGGTGTGCTAGGAGTATTCACTTGAGGGGAGGTGTTGACATATACAAGTGAATAGACTGTAAAAGAGAATCTATAAATGTGAGAGCCCCTGTGAAAAGGTGAGAAGTATCTACTGGGAGAGAATAAAGGGTAGCATGAGGAGATTTAGGAGGTGTGGAGATATTCTGGGAAGAGGTGGAGAGAATCAAGCAAAAGAGGTGGAGTGAATCAAGGAGAAATCAGTGGGAATAGATGCTTGGATGTAAACTCTATAAATTGAGGCATTGGCCTAATGAGAATTTGGTCGTTTTTCATTATCCATGCCTACATTAAGCTATCAGTTAATTGCTCACTGATCACATCTTAATTATCATCTAATCTCTTTGTTAATGATGTGGATTCTAGCATTTGATCCACCATAGGTGCAAATTTAACATATTATCAGAGCCTAGCCCTAGAATCCATCAATTTGTGAGCCCATTATCACTTGGCTAATTAGGATTAGTAGATAATTAAGATTTTTACCTCTTTTCAACTAGCTCTTTGCACCCCTAGCCAGTAGAGGGGCTTGATCTCCCTCCAGGGCAAATAATTCTAGGCAACCATAGCTAGCCATCCCATTCAAACAAAATCGCAAACCGCCAAGCGTAGCTGCCAATTTTTGCTAAATCGCTGGCGCCACATTTCTGAAGGAGAAATGAGATCTCTACTACTCCAGATCAAATTGCTATAATTCCTCTTGGCCCTAGTGGTTTTCAAGGGTGCTCTACAACATGGTGAAGACAGATTTTGATTTGATCAAGTCTACAGTGAGATCTAAGCTCTTCATCAAATCTACAGGTGACTTTGGTAAAACAGAGATTAAGCATTCAATGTTTGGTCAAATCTTGTCTTTCTTGGCTTAATTCTCTACTAGACTAATTGCCATTGATAGCCTTGAAAGGATTTAAGCTCATTTGAACTCTAAGGCCTTAGATCTGAACTCCCCGCATACTCTGTTTTTTGCACATAAAATAGATGATTAGTTTACTAATCAATGATTAATCAATACTAATCACTATTTTTCGGTGCAATTACGGGTTCAAATCAACCATTTGGTATCTGATACAGATCCCTATAATTTCAGATTGCAATTCCGAGATGGTTTGATACTCCAACTCTTCCGTACAGATTTGTTACCCTTGGTTTAATGTAATTTTTGGTGATTTTATGCTGATAAAGCTGTTGTAATCATCACCACCTAAACCTTATATTGAGTTGTAAAAGGGTAGACATTGCCCTTGAATCTTGAAATTTGATCAAGATGTAAGACCCCCTTCACATCATCATGAGTACGGCGGCACAAGAGATAGCCAAATTTATGGGGAGCAGTTTTACACATGGCAGACAAAAGCCATGTATCTGCTCATGAGGAAAAATCTGTGGGGGCTAGTTGAGGGAAGAGATGAATGCAAAGAGATGAGAGGGATAAATGAGTGGAAGAGGAGGATTGAAAAAGCATTGGGACTTATCGCACTCAGTTTAAATGATGAAATCATTCATCACATCACAAGGATACAGTGGGCAAAAGATGCATTGGATGAACTTAAAAAATTATTTGGAACACAAGCAAAAAATTCAAAGATAAATCTGTTAATACAATTCTAGAAATTAGACATGAAGGAAAGTGAATCTTTAATCACACACTTGAACAAATATAAAAGCATTAAGCAACAACTGGTAGCTATTGGCAAAAAGACAGAAGATGATGAGGCACTAACAGTGCTTCTGAAGAGTGTGGACAAAGGTGAATATGAAAACATTGTAGCAACACTAAAGAATGTACCTGAATTGAAGCTAAAAAAGATAGAAGGAGCTCTACTAGAGCAAGAGACCAGAGGCAAAGAGAAGAAATGGCTAGACTCAACAGCACGAGAAAAAAAAGCATTCTTCACCTGAGGAGGATTCTCTCGAGGACGAGGACGAGAAAGAGGTAGAGTACGAGGAAGGACCATCACTTGCCAAAACTGTGGAAAAGCCAGGACACATGGCAAGAGACTGCTACAGCAAACCCAGTGGAGAAGAAACGACATCAACAAACTTCATGGAAACTCCAAAGGAAGTGGAGTCAGATCATCTTTTCTGAGAGAGAGAGAGAGAGAGAGAGAAAGAGAGAGAGAGAGAAACCCTACAACCGAATGTAACCTGCCCCAACAAAGTAAAACCACCTCTCAGCCACCGATGATGTCGGCCATGTGGTAGATGTATGTATGAGCACTTTGGTCAAGGTCACGGGCACTTGTAGTAGCCTTGGACACATAGAGAGAGAGAGTGTCAAGGACTATGAGTTTAGGGACTTGAGGCACTGGTCGCGGACTATCAAGTAAGAGGAAAACTTGGTATAGGGTCCAGGTGTGCTAGGAGTATTCACTTGAGGGGAGGTGTTGACATATACAAGTGAATAGGCTGTAAAAGAGAATCTATAAATGTGAGAGAGCCTGTGAAAAGGTGAGAAGTATCTACTGGGAGAGAATAAAGGGTAGCATGAGGAGATTTAGGAGGTGTGGAGATATTCTGGCAAGCACTGGAGAGAATCAAGCAAAAGAGGTGGAGTGAATCAAGGAGAAATCAGTGGGAATAGATGCTTGGATGTAAACTCTATAAATTGAGGCATTGGCCTAATGAGAATTTGCTGGTTTTTGATTATCCATGCCTACATTAAGCTATCAGTTAATTGCTCACTGATCACGTCTTAATTATCATCTAATCTGTTTGTTAATGATCTCGATTCTAGCATTTGATCCACCATAGCTGCAAATTTAACATATTATCAGAACCTAGCCCTAGAATCCATCAATTTGTGAGCCCATTATCACTTGGCTAATTAGGATTAGTAGATAATTAAGAATTTTACCTCTTTTCAACTAGCTCTTTGCACCCCTAGCCAGTAGTGGGGCTTGATCTCCCTCCAGAAGCACTATTAGGGCAAATAATTCTAGGCAACCATAGCTAGCCATCCCATTCAAACAAAATTGCAAACCGCCAAGCGTAGCTACCAATTTTTGCTAAATCGCTGGCGCCACATTTCTGAAGAAGAAATGAGATCTCTACTACTCTAGATCAAATTGCTATAATTCCTCTTGGTCCTAGTGGTTTTCAAGGGTGCTCTACTGAAGACAGATTTTGATTTGATCAAGTCTAAAGTGAGATCTAAGCTCTTCATCAAATCTACAGGTGACTTTGGTAAAACAGAGATTAAGCATTCAATGTTTGGTCAAATCTTGTCTTTCTTGGCTTAATTCTCTACTAGACTAATTGCCGTTGATAGCCTTGAAAGGATTTAAGCTCATTTGAACTCTAAGGCCTTAGATCTGGACTCCTCGCATACTCTGTTTTCTGCACACAAAATAGATGATTAGTTTACTAATCAATGATTAATCAATACTAATCACTATTTTTCAGTGCAATTACGGGTTCAAATCAACCATTTGGTATCTGATACAGATCCCTATAATTTCAGATTGCAATTCGGAGATGGTTTGATACTCCAACCCTTCTATATAGATTTGTTACCCTTGGTTTAATGTAATTTTTGGTGATTTTATGCTGATAAAGCTGTTGTAATCATCACCACCTAAACCTTATATTGAGTTGTAAAAGGGTAGACATTGCCCTTGAATCTTGAAATTTGATCAAGAGGTAAGACCCCCTTCACATCATCATGAGTACGGCGGCACAAGAGAGCCAAATTTATGGGGAGCAATTTTACACATGGCAGACAAAAACCATGTATCTGCTCATGAGGAAAAATCTGTGGGGGCTAGTTGAGGGAAGAGATGAATGCAAAGAGGTGAGAGGGAAAAATGAGTGGAAGAGGAGGATTGGAAAAGCATTGGGACTTATTGCACTCAGTTTAAATGATGAAATCATTCATCACATCACAAGGATACAGTGGGCAAAAGATGCATTGGATGAACTCAAAAAATTATTTGGAACACAAGCAAAAAATTCAAAGATAAATCTGTTAATACAATTCTAGAAATTTGAATTGAAGGAAAGTGAATCTTTAATCACACACTTGAACAAATATAAAAGCATTAAGCAACAACTGGCAGCTATTGGCAAAAAGACAGAAGATGATGAGGCACTAACAGTGCTTCTGAAGAGTGTGGACAAAGGTGAATATGAAAACATTGTAGCAACACTAAAGAATGTACCTGAATTGAAGCTAAAAAGGATAGAAGGAGCTCTACTAGAGCAAGAGACCAGAGGCAAAGAGAAGAAATGGCTAGACTCAACAGCAGGAGAAAAAAAAGCATTCTTCACTTGAGGAGGATTCTCTCGAGGATGAGGACGAGAAAGAGGTAGAGTACGAGGAAGGACCATCACTTGCCAAAACTGTGGAAAAGCCAGGACACATGGCAAGAGACTGCTACAGCAAACCCAGAGGAGAAGAAACGACATCAACAAACTTCATGGAGGCTCCTAAGGAAGTGGAGTCAGATCATCTTTTCTGAGAGAGAGAGAGAGAGAGAGAGAGAGAGAGAGAGAGAGAGAGACCCTACAACGGAATGTAACCTGCCCCAACAAAGTAAAACCACCTCTCAGCCACCGATGATATCGGCCATGTGGTAGATGTATGTATGAGCACTTTGGTCAAGGTCACGGGCACTTGTAGTAGCCTTGGACACATAGAGAGAGAGAGTGTCAAGGACTATGAGTTTAGGGACTTGAGGCACTGGTCGCGGACTATCAAGTAAGAGGGAAACTTGGTATAGGGTCTAGGTGTGCTAGGAGTATTCACTTGAGGGGAGGTGTTGACATATACAAGTGAATAGACTGTAAAAGAGAATCTATAAATGTGAGAGCCCCTGTGAAAAGGTGAGAAGTATCTACTGGGAGAGAATAAAGGGTAGCATGAGGAGATTTAGGAGGTGTGGAGATATTCTGGGAAGAGGTGGAGAGAATCAAGCAAAAGAGGGGGAGTGAATCAAGGAGAAATCAGTGGGAATACATGCTTGGATGTAAACTCTATAAATTGAGGCATTGGCCTAATGAGAATTTGCTGGTTTTTGATTATCCATGCCTACATTAAGCTATCAGTTAATTGCTCACTGATCACGTCTTAATTATCATCTAATCTCTTTGTTAATGATGTGGATTCTAGCATTTGATCCACCATAGCTGCAAATTTAACATATTATCAGAGCCTAGCCCTAGAATCTATCAATTTGTGAGCCCATTATCACTTGGCTAATCAGGATTAGTAGAGAAGATTTTTACCTCTTTTCAACTAGCTCTTTGCACCCCTAGAGGGGCTTGATCTCCCTCCAGAAGCACTATTAGGGCAAATAATTCTAGGCAACCATAGCTAGCCATCCCATTCAAACAAAATCGCAAACCGCCAAGTGTATCTGCCAATTTTTGCTAAATCGTTGGCGCCACATTTCTGAAGGAGAAATGAGATCTCTACTACTCCAGATCAAATTGCTATAATTCCTCCTGGCCCTAGTGGTTTTCAAGGGTCTCTACAAGCTGGTGAATCCAGATTTTGATTTGATCAAGTCTACAGTGAGATCTAAGCTCTTCATCAAATCTATAGGTGACTTTGGTAAAACAGAGATTAAGCATTCAATGTTTGGTCAAATCTTGTCTTTCTTGGCTTAATTCTCTACTAGACTAATTGCCATTGATAGCCTTGAAAGGATTTAAGCTCATTTGAACTCTAAGGCCTTAGATCTGGACTCCCCGCATACTCTGTTTTCTGCACACAAAATAGATGATTAGTTCACTAATCAATGATTAATCAATACTAATCACTATTTTTCGGTGCAATTACGGGTTCAAATCAACCATTTGGTATCTGATACAGATCCCTATAATTTCAGATTGCAATTCGGAGATGGTTTGATACTCCAACCCTTCCGTACAGATTTGTTACCCTTGGTTTAATGTATTTTTTGGTGATTTTATGCTGATAAAGCTGTTGTAATCATCACCACCTAAACCTTATATTGAGTTGTAAAAGGGTAGACATTGCCCTTGAATCTTGAAATTTGATCAAGAGGTAAGACCCCCTTCACATCATCATGAGTACGGCGGCACAAGAGATAGCCAAATTTATGGGGAGCAATTTTACACATGGCAGACAAAAACCATGTATCTGCTCATGAGGAAAAATCTGTGGGGGCTAGTTGAGGGAAGAGATGAATGCAAAGAGGTGAGAGGGAAAAATGAGTGGAAGAGGAGGATTGAACAAGCATTGGGACTTATCGCACTCAGTTTAAATGATGAAATCATTCATCACATCACAAGGATACAGTGGGCAAAAGATGCATTGGATGAACTCAAAAAATTATTTGGAACACAAGCAAAAAATTCAAAGATAAATCTGTTAATACAATTCTAGAAATTAGACATGAAGGAAAGTGAATCTTTAATCACACACTTGAACAAATATAAAAGCATTAAGCAACAACTGGCAGCTATTGGCAAAAAGACAGAAGATGATGAGGCACTAACAGTGCTTCTGAAGAGTGTGGACAAAGGTGAATATGAAAACATTGTAGCAACACTAAAGAATGTACCTAAAGTTAACCTAAAAAGGATAGAAGGAGCTCTACTAGAGCAAGAGACCAGAGGCAAAGAGAAGAAATGGCTAGACTCAACAGCAGGAGAAAAAAAAGCATTCTTCACTTGAGGAGGATTCTCTCGAGGACGAGGACGAGAAAGAGGTAGAGTACGAGGAAGGACCATCACTTGCCAAAACTGTGGAAAAGCCAGGACACATGGCAAGAGACTGCTACAGCAAACCCAGAGGAGAAGAAACGACATCAACAAACTTCATGGAGGCTCCTAAGGAAGTGGAGTCAGATCATCTTTTCTGAGAGAGAGAGAGAGAGAGAGAGAGAGAGAGAGAGAGAGACCCTACAACGGAATGTAACCTGCCCCAACAAAGTAAAACCACCTCTCAGCCACCGATGATGTCGGCCATGTGGTAGATGTATGTATGAGCACGTTGAAAAAGGTCACGGGCACTTGTAGAAGCCTTGGACACATAGAGAGAGAGAGTGTCAAGGACTATGAGTTTAGGGACTTGAGGCACTGGTCGCGGACTATCAAGTAAGAGGGAAACTTGGTATAGGGTCTAGGTGTGCTAGGAGTATTCACTTGAGGGGAGGTGTTGACATATACAAGTGAATAGGCTGTAAAAGAGAATCTATAAATGTGAGAGAGCCTGTGAAAAGGTGAGAAGTATCTACTGGGAGAGAATAAAGGGTAGCATGAGGAGATTTAGGAGGTGTGGAGATATTCTGGGAAGAGGTGGAGAGAATCAAGCAAAAGAGGGGGAGTGAATCAAGGAGAAATCAGTGGGAATACATGCTTGGATGTAAACTCTATAAATTGAGGCATTGGCCTAATGAGAATTTGCTGGTTTTTTATTATCCATGCCTACATTAAGCTATCAGTTAATTGCTCACTGATCACGTCTTAATTATCATCTAATCTCTTTGTTAATGATGTGGATTCT
The DNA here is from genome assembly GCF_041138505.1 of Cibotium barometz. NCBI lineage: Eukaryota > Viridiplantae > Streptophyta > Polypodiopsida > Cyatheales > Cibotiaceae > Cibotium > Cibotium barometz. Next base: position 4,380,152 of record NC_141047.1, read on the forward strand.
AGCATTTGATCCACCATAGCTGCAAATTTAACATATTATCAGAGCCTAGCCCTAGAATCCATCAATTTGTGAGCCCATTATCACTTGGCTAATTAGGATTAGTAGATAATTAAGATTTTTACCTCTTTTCAACTAGCTCTTTGCACCCCTAGCGAGTAGAGGGGCTTGATCTCCCTCCAGAAGCACTATTAGGGCAAATAATTCTAGGCAACCATAGCTAGCCATCCCATTCAAACAGAATCGCAAACCGCCAAGCGTAGCTGCCAATTTTTGCTAAATCGCTGGCGCCACATTTCTGAAGGAGAAATGAGATCTCTACTACTCCAGATCAAATTGCTATAATTCCTCTTGGCCCTAGTGGTTTTCAAGGGTCTCTACAAGCTGGTGAAGCCAGATTTTGATTTGATCAAGTCTACAGTGAGATCTAAGCTCTTCATCAAATCTATAGGTGACTTTGGTAAAACAGAGATTAAGCATTCAATGTTTGGTCAAACTTGTCTTTCTTGGCTTAATTCTCTACTAGACTAATTGCCATTGATAGCCTTGAAAGGATTTAAGCTCATTTGAACTCTAAGGCCTTAGATCTGGACTCCCCGCATACTCTGTTTTTTGCACACAAAATAGATGATTAGTTTACTAATCAATGATTAATCAAGACTAATCACTATTTTTCGGTGCAATTACGGGTTCAAATCAACCATTTGGTATCTGATACAGATCCCTATAATTTCAGATTGCAATTCGGAGATGGTTTGATACTCCAACCCTTCCGTACAGATTTGTTACCCTTGGTTTAATGTAATTTTTGGTGATTTTATGCTGATAAAGCTGTTGTAATCATCACCACCTAAACCTTATATTGAGTTGTAAAAGGGTAGACATTGCCCTTGAATCTTGAAATTTGATCAAGAGGTAAGACCCCCTTCACATCATCATGAGTACGGCGGCACAAGAGATAGCCAAATTTATGGGGAGCAATTTTACACATGGCAGACAAAAACCATGTATCTGCTCATGAGGAAAAATCTGTGGGGGCTAGTTGAGGGAAGAGATGAATGCAAAGAGGTGAGAGGGAAAAATGAGTGGAAGAGGAGGATTGAAAAAGCATTGGGACTTATCGCACTCAGTTTAAATGATGAAATCATTCATCACATCACAAGGATACAGTGGGCAAAAGATGCATTGGATGAACTCAAAAAATTATTTGGAACACAAGCAAAAAATTCAAAGATAAATCTGTTAATACAATTCTAGAAATTAGACATGAAGGAAAGTGAATCTTTAATCACACACTTGAACAAATATAAAAGCATTAAGCAACAACTGGCAGCTATTGGCAAAAAGACAGAAGATGATGAGGCACTAACAGTGCTTCTGAAGAGTGTGGACAAAGGTGAATATGAAAACATTGTAGCAACACTAAAGAATGTACCTAAATTGAAGCTAAAAAGGATAGAAGGAGCTCTACTAGAGCAAGAGACCAGAGGCAAAGAGAAGAAATGGCTAGACTCAACAGCAGGAGAAAAAAAAGCATTCTTCACTTGAGGAGGATTCTCTCGAGGACGAGGACGAGAAAGAGGTAGAGTACGAGGAAGGACCATCACTTGCCAAAACTGTGGAAAAGCCAGGACACATGGCAAGAGACTGCTACAGCAAACCCAGAGGAGAAGAAACGACATCAACAAACTTCATGGAGGCTCCTAAGGAAGTGGAGTCAGATCATCTTTTCTGAGAGAGAGAGAGAGAGAGAGAGAGAGAGACCCTACAACGGAATGTAACCTGCCCCAACAAAGTAAAACCACCTCTCAGCCACCGATGATGTCGGCCATGTGGTAGATGTATGTATGAGCACTTTGGTCAAGGTCACGGGCACTTGTAGTAGCCTTGGACACATAGAGAGAGAGAGTGTCAAGGACTATGAGTTTAGGGACTTGAGGCACTGGTCGCGGACTATCAAGTAAGAGGGAAACTTGGTATAGGGTCTAGGTGTGCTAGGAGTATTCACTTGAGGGGAGGTGTTGACATATACAAGTGAATAGGCTGTAAAAGAGAATCTATAAATGTGAGAGAGCCTGTGAAAAGGTGAGAAGTATCTACTGGGAGAGAATAAAGGGTAGCATGAGGAGATTTAGGAGGTGTGGAGATATTCTGGGAAGAGGTGGAGAGAATCAAGCAAAAGAGGAGGAGTGAATCAAGGAGAAACCAGTGGGAATACATGCTTGGATGTAAACTCTATAAATTGAGGCATTGGCCTAATGAGAATTTGTTGGTTTTTGATTATCCATGCCTACATTAAGCTATCAGTTAATTGCTCACTAATCACATCTTAATTATCATCTAATCTCTTTGTTAATGATGTGGATTCTAGCATTTGATCCACCATAGCTGCAAATTTAACATATTATCAGAGCCTAACCCTAGAATCTATCAATTTGTGAGCCCATTATCACTTGGCTAATCAGGATTAGTAGAGAAGATTTTTACCTCTTTTCAACTAGCTCTTTGCACCCCTAGCCAGTAGAGGGGCTTGATCTCCCTCCAGAAGCACTATTAGGGCAAATAATTCTAGGCAACCATAGCTAGCCATCCCATTCAAACAAAATCGCAAACCGCCAAGCGTAGCTGCCAATTTTTGCTAAATCGCTGGCGCCACATTTCTGAAGGAGAAATGAGATCTCTACTACTCCAGATCAAATTGCTATAATTCCTCTTGGCCCTAGTGGTTTTCAAGGGTCTCTACAAGCTGGTGAAGCCAGATTTTGATTTGATCAAGTCTACAGTGAGATCTAAGCTCTTCATCAAATCTATAGGTGACTTTGGTAAAACAGAGATTAAGCATTCAATGTTTGGTCAAACTTGTCTTTCTTGGCTTAATTCTCTACTAGACTGATTGCCATTGATAGCCTTGAAAGGATTTAAGCTCATTTGAACTCTAAGGCCTTAGATCTGGACTCCCCGCATACTCTGTTTTCTGCACACAAAATAGATGATTAGTTTACTAATCAATGATTAATCAATACTAATCACTATTTTTCGGTGCAATTACGGGTTCAAATCAACCATTTGGTATCTGATACAGATCCCTATAATTTTAGATTGCAATTCGGAGATGGTTTGATACTCCAACCCTTCCGTACAGATTTGTCACCCTTGGTTTAATGTAATTTTTGGTGATTTTATGCTGATAAAGCTGTTGTAATCATCACCACCTAAACCTTATATTGAGTTGTAAAAGGGTAGACATTGCCCTTGAATCTTGAAATTTGATCAAGAGGTAAGACCCCTTCACATCATCATGAGTACGGTGGCACAAGAGATAGCCAAATTTAAGGGGAGCAGTTTTACACATGGCAGACAAAAACCATGTATCTGCTCATGAGGAAAAATCTGTGGGGGCTAGTTGAGGGAAGAGATGAATGCAAAGAGGTGAGAGGGAAAAATGAGTGGAAGAGGAGGATTGAAAAAGCATTGGGACTTATCGCACTCAGTTTAAATAATGAAATCATTCATCACATCACAAGGATACAGTGGGCAAAAGATGCATTGGATGAACTCAAAAAATTATTTGGAACACAAGCAAAAAATTCAAAGATAAGTCTGTTAATACAATTCTAGAAATTAGACATGAAGGAAAGTGAATCTTTAATCACACACTTGAACAAATATAAAAGCATTAAGCAACAACTGGCAGCTATTGGCAAAAAGACAGAAGATGATGAGGCACTAATAGTGCTTCTGAAGAGTGTGGACAAAGGTGAATATGAAAACATTGTAGCAACACTAAAGAATGTACCTGAATTGAAGCTAAAAAGGATAGAAGGAGCTCTACTAGAGCAAGAGACCAGAGGCAAAGAGACGAAATGGCTAGACTCAACAGCAGGAGAAAAAAAAGCATTCTTCACCTGAGGAGGATTCTCTCGAGGACGAGGACGAGAAAGAGGTAGAGTACGAGGAAGGACCATCACTTGCCAAAACTGTGGAAAAGCCAGGACACATGGCAAGAGACTGCTACAGCAAACCCAGAGGAGAAGAAACGACATCAACAAACTTCATGGAGGCTCCTAAGGAAGTGGAGTCAGATCATCTTTTCTGAGAGAGAGAGAGAGAGAGAGAGAGAGAGAGAGAGAGAGAGAGAGAGAGAGAGAGAGAGAGAGACCCTACAACCGAATGTAACCTGCCCCAACAAAGTAAAACCACCTCTCAGCCACCGATGATGTCGGCCATGTGGTACATGTATGTATGAGCACTTTGGTCAAGGTCACGGGCACTTGTAGTAGCCTTGGACACATAGAGAGAGAGAGAGTGTCAAGGACTATGAGTTTAGGGACTTGAGGCACTGGTCGCGGACTATCAAGTAAGAGGGAAACTTGGTATAGGGTCCAGGTGTGCTAGGAGTATTTACTTGAGGGGAGGTGTTGACATATACAAGTGAATAGGCTGTAAAAGAGAATCTATAAATGTGAGAGAGCCTGTGAAAAGGTGAGAAGTATCTACTGGGAGAGAATAAAGGGTAGCATGAGGAGATTTAGGAGGTGTGGAGATATTCTGGGAAGAGGTGGAGAGAATCAAGCAAAAGAGGGAGAGTGAATCAAGGAGAAATCAGTGGGAATAGATGCTTGGATGTAAACTCTATAAATTGAGGCATTGGCCTAATGAGAATTTGCGGGTTTTTGATTATCCATGCCTACATTAAGCTATCAGTTAATTGCTCACTAATCATGTCTTAATTATCATCTAATCTCTTTGTTAATGATGTGGATTCTAGCATTTGATCCACCATAGGTGCAAATTTAACATATTATCAGAGCCTAGCCCTAGAATCCATCAATTTGTGAGTCCATTATCACTTGGCTAATCAGGATTAGTAGAGAAGATTTTTATCTCTTTTCAACTAGCTCTTTGCACCCCTAGCCAGTAGAGGGGCTTGATCTCCCTCCAGAAGCACTATTAGGGCAAATAATTCTAGGCAACCATAGCTAGCCATCCCATTCAAACAAAATCGCAAACCGCCAAGCGTAGCTGCCAATTTTTGCTAAATCGCTGGCGCCACATTTCTGAAGGAGAAATGAGATCTTTACTACTCCAGATCAGATTGCTATAATTCCTCTTGGCCCTAGTGGTTTTCAAGGGTCTCTACAAGCTGGTGAAGCCAGATTTTGATTTGATCAAGTCTACAGTGAGATCTAAGCTCTTCATCAAATCTACAGGTGACTTTGGTAAAACAGAGATTAAGCATTCAATGTTTGGTCAAATCTTGTCTTTCTTGGCTTAATTCTCTACTAGACTAATTGCCATTGATAGCCTTGAAAGGATTTAAGCTCATTTGAACTCTAAGGCCTTAGATCTGGACTCCCCGCATACTCTGTTTTCTGCACACAAAATAGATGATTAGTTTACTAATCAATGATTAATCAAGACTAATCACTATTTTTCGGTGCAATTACGGGTTCAAATCAACCATTTGGTATCTGATACAGATCCCTATAATTTCAGATTGCAATTCGGAGATGGTTTGATACTCCAACCCTTCCGTACAGATTTGTTACCCTTGGTTTAATGTAATTTTTGGTGATTTTATGCTGATAAAGCTGTTGTAATCATCACCACCTAAACCTTATATTGAGTTGTAAAAGGGTAGACATTGCCCTTGAATCTTGAAATTTGATCAAGAGGTAAGACCCCCTTCACATCATCATGAGTACGGCGGCACAAGAGATAGCCAAATTTATGGGGAGCAGTTTTACACATGGCAGACAAAAACCATGCATCTGCTCATGAGGAAAAATCTGTGGGGGCTAGTTGAGGGAAGAGATGAATGCAAAGAGGTGAGAGGAAAAAATGAGTGGAAGAGGAGGATTCAAAAAGCATTGGGACTTATCGCACTCAGTTTAAATGATGGAATCATTCATCACATCACAAGGATACAGTGGCAAAAGATGCATTGGATGAACTCAAAAAATTATTTAGAATACAAGCAAAAAATTCAAAGATAAATCTGTTAATACAATTCTAGAAATTAGACATGAAGGAAAGTGAATCTTTAATAACACACTTGAACAAATATAAAAGCATTAAGCAACAACTGGCAGCTATTGGCAAAAAGACAGAAGATGATGAGGCACTAACAGTGCTTCTGAAGAGTGTGGACAAAGGGGAATATAAAAACATTGTAGCAACACTAAAGAATGTACCTGAATTGAAGCTAAAGAAGATAGAAGGAGCTCTACTAGAGCAAGAGACCAGAGGCAAAGAGAAGAAATGGCTAGACTCAACAGCAGGAGAAAAAAAAGCATTCTTCACCTGAGGAGGATTCTCTCGAGGACGAGGACAAGAAAGAGGTAGAGTACGAGGAAGGACCATCACTTGCCAAAACTGTGGAAAAGCCAGGACAGATGGCAAGAGACTGCTACAGCAAACCTAGTAGAGAAGAAACGACATCAACAAACTTCATGGAGGCTCCTAAGGAAGTGGAGTCAGATCATCTTTTCTGAGAGAGAGAGAGAGAGAGAGAGAGAGAGAGAGAGAGAGAGAGAGAGAGAGAGAGAGAGAGAGAGAGAGAGAAACCCTACAACCGAATGTAACCTGCCCCAACAAAGTAAAACCACCTTTCAGCCACCGATGATGTCGGCCATGTGGTAGATGTATGTATGAGCACTTTGGTCAAGGTCACGGGCACTTGTAGTAGCCTTGGACACATAGAGAGAGAGAGTGTCAAGGACTATGAGTTTAGGGACTTGAGGCACTGGTCGCGGACTATCCAGTAAGAGGGAAACTTGGTATAGGGTCCAGGTATGCTAGGAGTATTCACTTGAGGGGAGCTGTTGACATATACAAGTGAATAGGCTGTAAAAGAGAATCTATAAATGTGAGAGAGCCTGTGATGAAAAGGTGAGAAGTATCTACTGGGAGAGAATAAAGGGTAGCATGAGGAGATTTAGGAGGTGTGGAGATATTCTGGGAAGAGGTGGAGAGAATCAAGCAAAAGAGGTGGAGTGAATCAAGGAGAAATCAGTGGGAATAGATGCTTGGATGTAAACTCTATAAATTGAGGCATTGGCCTAATGAGAATTTGCTGGTTTTTGATTATCCATGCCTACATTAAGCTATCAGTTAATTGCTCACTAATCACGTCTTAATTATCATCTAATCTCTTTGTTAATGATGTGGATTCTAGCATTTGATCCACCATAGGTGCAAATTTAACATATTATCAGAGCCTAGCCCTACAATCCATCAATTTGTGAGCCCATTATCACTTGGCTAATTAGGATTAGTAGATAATTAAGATTTTTACCTCTTTTCAACTAGCTCTTTGCACCCCTAGCCAGTAGAGGGGCTTGATCTCCCTCTAGAAGCACTATTAGGGCAAATAATTCTAGGCAACCATAGCTAGCCATCCCATTCAAACAAAATCGCAAACCGCCAAGCGTAGCTGCCAGTTTTTGCTAAATCGCTGGTGCCACATTTCTCAAGGAGAAATGAGATCTCTACTACTCCAGATCAAATTGGCCCTAGTGGTTTTCAAGGGTGCTCTACAAGCTGGTGAAGACAGATTTTGGCCCTAGTGGTTTTCAAGGGTGCTCTACAAGCTGGTGAAGACAGATTTTGATTTGATCAAGTCTACAGTGAGATCTAAGCTCTTCATCAAATCTATAGGTGACTTTGGTAAAACAGAGATTAAGCATTCAATGTTTGGTCAAATCTTGTCTTTCTTGGCTTAATTCTCTACTAGACTAACTGCCATTGATAGCCTTGAAAGGATTTAAGCTCATTTGAACTCTAAGGCCTTAGATCTGGACTCCCCGCATACTCTGTTTTTTGCACACAAAATAGATGATTAGTTTACTAATCAATGATTAATCAATACTAATCATTATTTTTCAGTGCAATTACGGGTTCAAATCAACCATTTGGTATCTGATACAGATCCCTATAATTTCAGATTGCAATTCGGAGATGGTTTGATACTCCAACCCTTCCGTACAGATTTGTTACCCTTGGTTTAATGTAATTTTTGGTGATTTTATGCTGATAAAGCTGTTGTAATCATCACCACCTAAACCTTAGATTGAGTTGTAAAAGGGTAGACACTGCCCTTGAATCTTGAAATTGGATCAAGAGGTAAGACCCCCTTCACATCATCATGAGTACGGCGGCACAAGAGATAGCCAAATTTATGGGGAGCAGTTTTACACATGGTAGACAAAAACCATGTATCTGCTCATGAGGAAAAATCTGTGGGGGCTAGTTGAGGGAAGAGATGAATGCAAAGAGGTGAGAGGGAAAAATGAGTGGAAGAGGAGGATTGAAAAAGCATTGGGACTTATCGCACTCAGTTTAAATGATGAAATCATTCATCACATCACAAGGATACAGTGGGCAAAAGATGCATTGGATGAACTCAAAAAATTATTTGGAACACAAGCAAAAAATTCAAAGATAATTCTGTTAATACAATTCTAGAAATTAGACATGAAGGAAAGTGAATCTTTAATCACACACCTGAACAAATATAAAAGCATTAAGCAACAACTGGCAGCTATTGGCAAAAAGACAGAAGATGACGAGGCACTAGCAGTGCTTCTGAAGAGTGTAAACAAAGGTGAATATGAAAACATTGTAGCAACACTAAAGAATGTACCTGAATTGAAGCTAAAAAAGATAGAAGGAGCTCTACTAGAGCAAGAGACCAGAGATAAAAAGAAGAAATGGCTAGACTCTACAGCAGGAGAAAAAAAAGCATTCTTCACCTGAGGAGGATTCTCTCGAGGACGAGGACGAGAAAGAGGTAGAGTAGGAGGAAGGACCATCACTTGCCAAAACTGTGGAAAAGCCAGGACACATGGCAAGAGACTGCTACAGCAAACCCAGTGGAGAAGAAACGACATCAACAAACTTCATGGAGGCTCCTAAGGAAGTGGAGTCAGATCATCTTTTCTGAGAGAGAGAGAGAGAGAGAGAGAGAGAGAGAGAGAGAGAGAGAGAGAGAGAGAGAAACCCTACAACCGAATGTAACCTGCCCCAACAAAGTAAAACCACCTCTCAGCCACCGATGATGTCGGCCATGTGGTAGATGTATGTATGGGCACTTTGGTCAAGGTCACGGGCACTTGTAGTAGCCTTGGACACATAGAGAGAGAGAGTGTCAAGGACTATGAGTTTAGGGACTTGAGGCACTGGTCGCGGACTATCAAGTAAGAGGGAAACTTAGTATAGTGTCCAGGTGTGCTACGAGTATTCACTTGAGGGGAGCTATAGGCTCCTAAGGAAGTGGAGTTAGATCATCTTTTCAGAGAGAGAGAGAGAGAGAGAGAGAGAGAGAGAGAGGTAGAGAGAGAAACCCTACAACCGAATGTAACCTGCCCCAACAAAGTAAAACCACCTCTCAGCCACCGATGATGTCGGCCATGTGGTAGATGTATGTATGAGCACTTTGGTCAAGGTCACGGGCACTTGTAGTAGCCTTGGACACATATAGAGAGAGAGTGTCAAGGACTATGAGTTTACGGACTTGAGGCACTGGTCGCGGACTATCAGAGCCTAGCCCTAGAATCCATCAATTTGTGAGCCCATTATCACTTGGCTAATTAGGATTAGTAGATAATTAAGATTTTTACCTCTTTTCAACTAGCTCTTTGCACCCCTAGCTAGTAGAGGGGCTTGATCTCCCTCTAGAAGCACTATTAGGGCAAATAATTCTAGGCAACCATAGTTAGCCATCCCATTCAAACAAAATCGCAAATCGCCAAGCGTAGCTGCCAATTTTTGCTAAATCGCTGGCGCCACATTTCTGAAGGAGAAATGAGATCTCTACTACTCCAGATCAAATTGCTATAATTCCTCTTGGCCCTAGTGGTTTTCAAGGGTTCTCTACAAGCTGGTGCAGACAGATTTTGATTTGATCAAGTCTACAGTGAGATCTAAGCTCTTCATCAAATCTACAGGTGACTTTGGTAAAACAGAGATTAAGCATTCAATGTTTGGTCAAATCTTGTCTTTCTTAGCTTAATTCTCTACTAGACTAATTGCCATTGATAGCCTTGAAAGGATTTAAGCTCATTTGAACTCTAAGGCCTTAAATCTGGACTCCCCGCATACTCTGTTTTTTGCACACAAATTAGATGATTAGTTTACTAATCAATGATTAATCAATACTAATCACTATTTTTCAGTGCAATTACGGGTTTAAATCAACCATTTGGTATCTGATACAGATCCCTATAATTTCAAATTACAATTCGGAGATGGTTCAATACTCCAACCCTTCCGTGCAGATTTGTTACCCTTGGTTTAATGTAATTTTTGGTGATTTTATGCTGATAAAGCTGTTGTAATCATCACCACCTAAACCTTATATTGAGTTGTAAAGATGTTCTAATCATCACCAGCTCAACCTTATATTGGGTAGACATTGCCCTTGAATCTTGAAATTTGATCAAGAGGTAAGATCCCCTTCACATTATCATGAGTACGGCGGCACAAGAGATAGCCAAATTTATGGGGAGCAGTTTTGCACATGGCAGACAAAAACCATGTATCTGCTCATGAGGAAAAATCTGTGGGGGCTAGTTGAGGGAAGAGATGAATGGAAAGAGGTGAGAGGGAAAAATGAGTGGAAGAGGAGGATTGAAAAAGCATTGGGACTTATCGCACTCAGTTTAAATGATGAAATCATTCATCACATCACAAGGCTACAGTGGACAAAAGATGCATTGGATGAACTCAAAAAATTATTTGGAACACAAGCAAAAATTCAAAGATAAATCTGTTAATACAATTCTAGAAATTAGACATGAAGGAAAGTGAATCTTTAATCACACACTTGAACAAATATAAAAGCATTAAGCAACAACTGTCAGCTATTGGCAAAAAGACAGAAGATGATGAGGCACTAACAGTGCTTCTGAAGAGTGTGGACAAAGGCGAATATGAAAACATTGTAGCAACACTAAAGAATGTACATGAATTGAAGCTAAAAAAGATAGAAGGAGCTCTACTAGAGCAAGAGACCAGAGGCAAAGAGAAGAAATGGCTAGACTCATAGCACGAGAAAAAAAAGCATTCTTCACCTGAGGAGGATTCTCTCGAGGACGAGGACGAGAAAGAGGTAGAGTACGAGGAAGGACCATCACTTGCCAAAACTGTGGAAAAGCCAGGACACATGGCAAGAGACTGCTACAGCAAACCCAGTGGAGAAGAAACGACATCAACAAACTTCATGGAAACTCCTAAGGAAGTGGAGTCAGATCATCTTTTCTGAGAGAGAGAGAGAGAGAGAGAAAGAGAGAGAGAGAGAGAGAGAGAGAGAGAGAGAGAGAGAGAGAGAGAGAGAGAGAGAGAGAGAGAGAGAGAGAGAGAGAGAGAGAGAAACCCTACAACCGAATGTAACCTGCCCCAACAAAGTAAAACAACCTCTCAGCCACCGATGATGTCGGCCATGTGGTAGATGTATGTATGGGCACTTTGGTCAAGGTCACGGGCACTTGTAGTAGCCTTGGACACATAGAGAGAGAGAGAGTGTCAAGGACTATGAGTTTAGGGACTTGAGGCACTGGTCGCGGACTATCAAGTAAGAGGGAAACTTGGTATAGGGTCCAGGTGTGCTAGGAGTATTCACTTGAGGGGAGGTGTTGACATATACAAGTGAATAGGCTGTAAAAGAGAATCTATAAATGTGAGAGCCCCTGTGAAAAGGTGAGAAGTATCTACTGGGAGAGAATAAAGGGTAGCATGAGGAGATTTAGGAGGTGTGGAGATATTCTGGGAAGAGGTGGAGAGAATCAAGCAAAAGGAATCAAGGAGAAATCAGTGGGAATACATGCTTGGATGTAAACTCTATAAATTGAGGCATTGGCCTAATGAGAATTTGCTGGTTTTTGATTATCCATGCCTACATTAAGCTATCAGTTAATTGCTCACTGATCACGTCTTAATTATCATCTAATCTCTTTGTTAATGATGTGGATTCTAGCATTTGATCCACCATAGCTGCAAATTTAACATATTATCAGAGCCTAGCCCTAGAATCCATCAATTTGTGAGCCCATTATCACTTGGCTAATTAGGATTAGTAGATAATTAAGATTTTTACCTCTTTTCAACTAGCTCTTTGCACCCCTAGCCAGTAGAGGGGCTTGATCTCCCTCCAGAAGCACTATTAGGGCAAATAATTCTAGGCAACCATAGCTAGCCATCCCATTCAAACAAAATCGCAAACCGCCAAGCGTAGCTGCCAATTTTTGCTAAATCGCTGGCGCCACATTTCTGAAGGAGAAAAGAGATCTCTACTACTCCAGATCAAATTGCTATAATTCCTCTTGGCCCTAGTGGTTTTCAAGGGTGCTCTACAACATGGTGAAGACAGATTTTGATTTGATCAAGTCTACAGTGAGATCTAAGCTCTTCATCAAATCTACAGGTGACTTTGGTAAAACAGAGATTAAGCATTCAATGTTTGGTCAAATCTTGTCTTTCTTGGCTTAATTCTCTAGTAGACTAATTGCCATTGATAGCCTTGAAAGGATTTAAGCTCATTTGAACTCTAAGGCCTTAGATTTGAACTTCCCGCATACTCTGTTTTTTGCACATAAAATAGATGATTAGTTTACTAATCAATGATTAATCAATACTAATCACTATTTTTCAGTACAATTACCTATTCAAATCAACCATTTGGTATCTGCTACAGATTCCTATAATTTTAGATTGCAATTCGGAGATGGTTTGATACTCCAACCCTTCCGTACAGATTTGTTACCCTTGGTTTAATGTAATTTTTGGTGATTTTATGCTGATAAAGCTGTTGTAATCATCACCACCTAAACCTTATATTGAGTTGTAAAAGGGTAGACATTGCCCTTGAATATTGAAATTTGATCAAGATGTAAGACCCCCTTCACATCATCATGAGTACGGCGGCACAAGAGATAGCCAAATTTATGGGGAGCAGTTTTACACATGGCAGACAAAAGCCATGTATCTGCTCATGAGGAAAAATCTGTGGGGGCTAGTTGAGGGAAGAGATGAATGCAAAGAGGTGAGAGGGAAAAATGAGTGGAAGAGGAGGATTGAAAAAGCATTGGGACTTATCGCACTCAGTTTAAATGATGAAATCATTCATCACATCACAAGGATACAGTGGGCAAAAGATGCATTGGATGAACTTAAAAAATTTTTTGGAACACAAGCAAAAAATTCAAAGATAAATCTGTTAATACAATTCTAGAAATTAGACATGAAGGAAAGTGAATCTTTAATCACACACTTGAACAAATATAAAAGCATTAAGCAACAACTGGCAGCTATTGGCAAAAAGACAGAAGATGATGAGGCACTAACAGTGCTTCTGAAGAGTGTGGACAAAGGTGAATATGAAAAAATTGTAGCAACACTAAAGAATGTACCTTAATTGAAGCTAAAAAGGATAGAAGGAGCTCTACTAGAGCAAGAGACCAGAGGCAAAGAGAAGAAATGGCTAGACTTAACAGCAGGAGAAAAAACAAGCATTCTTCACCTGAGGAGGATTCTCTCGAGGACGAGGACGAGAAAGAGGTAGAGTACGAGGAAGGACCATCACTTGCCAAAACTGTGGAAAAGCCAGGACACATGGCAAGAGACTGCTATAGCAAACCCAGAGGAGAAGAAACGACATCAACAAACTTCATGGAGGCTCCTAAGGAAGTGGAGTCAGATCATCTTTTCTGAGAGAGAGAGAGAGAGAGAGAGAGAGAGAGAGAGAGAGAGAGAGAGACCCTACAACCGAATGTAACCTGCCCCAACAAAGTAAAACCACCTCTCAGCCACCGATGATGTCGGCCATGTGGTAGATGTATGTATGAGCACTTTGGTCAAGGTCACGGGCACTTGTAGTAGCCTTGGACACATAGAGAGAGAGAGTGCAAGGACTATGAGTTTAGGGACTTGAGGCACTGGTCGCGGACTATCAAGTAAGAGGGAAACTTGGTATAGGGTCCAGGTGTGCTAGGAGTATTCACTTGAGGGGAGGTGTTGACATATACAAGTGAATAGGCTGTAAAAGAGAATCTATAAATGTGAGAGAGCTTGTGAAAAGGTGAGAAGTATCTACTCGGAGAGAATAAAGGGTAGCATGAGGAGATTTAGGAGGTGTGGAGATATTCTGGGAAGAGGTGGAGAGAATCAAGCAAAAGAGGGGGAGTGAATCAAGGAGAAATCAGTGGGAATAGATGCTTGGATGTAAACTCTATAAATTGAGGCATTGGCCTAATGAGAATTTGCGGGTTTTTGATTATCCATGCCTACATTAAGCTATCAGTGAATTGCTCACTAATCACGTCTTAATTATCATCTAATCTCTTTGTTAATGATGTGGATTCTAGCATTTGATCCACCATAGCTGCAAATTTAACATATTATCAGAGCCTAGCCCTAGAATCCATCAATTTGTGAGCCCATTATCACTTGGCTAATCAGGATTAGTAGAGAAGATTTTTACCTCTTTTCAACTAGCTCTTTGCACCCCTAGCCTGTAGAGGGGCTTGATCTCCCTCCAGAAGCACTATTAGGGCAAATAATTCTAGGCAACCATAGCTAGCCATCCCATTCAAACAAAATCGCAAACCGCCAAGCGTAGCTGCCAATTTTTGCTAAATTGCTGGCGCCACATTTCTGAAGGAGAAATGAGATCTCTACTACTCTAGATCAGATTGCTATAATTCCTCTTGGCCCTAGTGGTTTTCAAGGGTCTCTACAAGCTGGTGAAGCGAGATTTTGATTTGATCAAGTCTACAGTGAGATCTAAGCTCTTCATCAAATCTACAGGTGACTTTGGTAAAACAGAGATTAAGCATTCAATGTTTGGTCAAACTTGTCTTTCTTGGCTTAATTCTCTACTAGACTAATTGCCATTGATAGCCTTGAAAGGATTTAAGCTCATTTGAACTCTAAGGCCTTAGATCTGGACTCCCCGCATACTCTGTTTTTGTACACAAAATAGATGATTAGTTTACTAATCAATGATTAATCAAGACTAATCACTATTTTTCGGTGCAATTACGGGTTCAAATCAACCATTTGGTATCTGATACAGATCCCTATAATTTTAGATTGCAATTCGGAGATGGTTTGATACTCCAACCCTTCCGTACAGATTTGTTACCCTTGGTTAATGTAATTTTTGGTGATTTTATGCTGATAAAGCTGTTGTAATCATCACCACCTAAACCTTATATTGAGTTGTAAAAGGGTAGACATTGCCCTTGAATCTTGAAATTTGATCAAGAGGTAAGACCCCCTTCACATCATCATGAGTACGGCGGGCACAAGAGATAGCCAAATTTATGGGGAGCAGTTTTTACACATGGCAGACAAAAACCATGCATCTGCTCATGAGGAAAAAATCTGTGGGGGCTAGTTGAGGGAAGAGATGAATGCAAAGAGGTGAGAGGAAAAATGAGTGGAAGAGGAGGATTGAAAAAGCATTGGGACTTATCGCACTCAGTTTAAATGATGGAATCATTCATCACATCACAAGGATACAGTGGCAAAAGATGCATTGGATGAACTCAAAAAATTATTTGGAATACAAGCAAAAAATTCAAAGATAAATCTGTTAATACAATTCTAGAAATTAGACATGAAGGAAAGTGAATCTTTAATAACACACTTGAACAAATATAAAAGCATTAAGCAACAACTGGCAGCTATTGGCAAAAAGACAGAAGATGATGAGGCACTAACAGTGCTTCTGAAGAGTGTGGACAAAGGGGAATATAAAAACATTGTAGCAACACTAAAGAATGTACCTGAATTGAAGCTAAAGAAGATAGAAGGAGCTCTACTAGAGCAAGAGACCAGAGGCAAAGAGAAGAAATGGCTAGACTCAACAGCAGGAGAAAAAAAAGCATTCTTCACCTGAGGAGGATTCTCTCGAGGACGAGGACGAGAAAGAGGTAGAGTACGAGGAAGGATCATCACTTGCCAAAACTGTGGAAAAGCCAAGAAAAATGGCAAGAGACTGCTACAGCAAACCTAGTAGAGAAGAAATGACATCAACAAACTTCATGGAGGCTCCTAAGGAAGTGGAGTCAGATCATCTTTTCTGAGAGAGAAAGAGAGAGAGAGAGAGAGAGAGAGAGAGAGAGAGAGAGAGAGAGAGAGAGAGAGAGAGAGAGAGAGAAACCCTACAACGGAATGTAACCTGCCCCAACAAAGTAAAACCACCTCTCAGCCACCGATGATGTCGGCCATGTGGTAGATGTATGTATGAGCACTTTGGTCAAGGTCACGAGCACTTGTAGTAACCTTGGACACATAGAGAGAGAGAGTGTCAAGGACTATGTGTTTAGGGACTTGAGGCACTGGTCGCGGACTATCAAGTAAGAGGGAAACTTGGTATAGAGTCCAGGTGTGCTAGGAGTATTCACATGAGGGGAGGTGTTGACATATACAAGTGAATAGGCTGTAAAAGAGAATCTATAAATGTGAGAGAGCTTGTGAAAAGGTGAGAAGTATCTACTGGGAGAGAATAAAGGAGATATTCTGGGAAGAGGTGGAAGAGAATCAAGCAAAAGAGGTGGAGTGAATCAAGGAGAAATCAGTGGAATAGATGCTTGGATGTAAACTCTATAAATTGAGGCATTGGCCTAATGAGAATTTGTTGGTTTTTTGATTATCCATGCCTACATTTAAGCTATCAGTTAATTGCTCACTAATCACATCTTAATTATCATCTAATCTCTTTGTTAATGATGTGGATTCTAGCATTTGATCCACCATAGCTGCAAATCTAACATATTATCACAGCCTAGCCCTAGAATCCATCAATTTGTGAGCCCATTATCACTTGGCTAATTAGGATTAGTAGATAATTAAGATTTTTACCTCTTTTCAACTAGCTCTTTGCACCCCTAGCCAGTAGAGGGGCTTGATCTCCCTCCCGAAGCACTATTAGGGCAAATAATTCTAGGCAACCATAGCTAGCCATCCCATTTAAACAAAATCGCAAACCGCCAAGCATAGCTGCCAATTTTTGCTAAATCGCTGGCGCCACATTTCTGAAGGAGAAAACAGATCTCACATTTATAGATTCTCTTTTATAGCCTATTCACTTGTATATGTCAACACCTCCCCTCAAGTGAATACTCCTAGCACACCTGGACTTATACCAAGTTTCCCTCTTACTTGATAGTCCGCGACCAGTGCCTCAAGTCCCTAAACTCATAGTCCTTGACACACTCTCTCTCTATGTATCCAAGGCTACTACAAGTGCCCGTGACCTTGACCAAAGTGCTCATACATACATCTACAACATGGCCGACATCATCTGTGGCTGAGAGGTGGTTTTACTTTGTTGGGGCAGGTTACATTTGGTTGTAGGGTTTCTCTCTCTCTCTCTCTCTCTCTCTCTCTCTCTCTCTCTCAGAAAAGATGATCTGACTCCACTTCCTTAGGAGCCTTCCTTAGAAGGCTCCTAAGGAAGTGGAGTCAGATCATCTTTTTCTGAGAGAGAGAGAGAGAGAGAGAGAGAGAGAGAGAGAGAGAGAGAGAGAGAGAGAGAGAAACCCTACAACCGAATGTAACCTGCCCCAACAAAGTAAAACCACCTCTCAGCCACCGATGATGTCGGCCATGTGGTAGATGTATGTATGAGCACTTTGGTCAAGGTCACGGGCACTTGTAGTAGCCTTGGACACATAGAGAGAGAGAGAGTGTCAAGGACTATGAGTTTAGGGACTTGAGGCACTGGTCGCGGACTATCAAGTAAGAGGGAAACTTGGTATAGGGTCCAGGTGTGCTAGGAGTATTCACTTGAGGGGAGGTGTTGACATATACAAGTGAATATGCTGTAAAAGAGAATCTATAAATGTGAGAGAGCCTGTGAAAAGGTGAGAAGTATCTACTGGGAGAGAATAAAGGGTAGCATGAGGAGATTTAGGAGGTGTGGAGATATTCTGGGAAGAGGTGGAGAGAATCAAGCAAAAGAGGGGGAGTGAATCAAGGAGAAATCAGTGGGAATAGATGCTTGGATGTAAACTCTATAAATTGAGGCATTGGCCTAATGAGAATTTGCTGGTTTTTGATTATCCATGCCTACATTAAGCTATCACTTAATTGCTCACTAATCACGTCTTAATTATCATCTAATCTCTTTGTTAATGATGTGGATTCTAGCATTTGATCCACCATAGCTGCAAATTTAACATATTATCAGAGCCTAGCCATTTGTGAGCCCATTATCACTTGGCTAATTAGGATTAGTAGATAATTAAGATTTTCACCTCTTTTCAACTAGCTCTTTGCACCCCTAGCCAGTAGAGGGGCTTGATCTCCCTCCAGAATAATTCTAGGCAACCATAGCTAGCCATCCCATTCAAACAAAATCGCAAACCGCCAAGCGTAGCTGCCAATAAATCGCTGGCGCCACATTTCTGAAGGAGAAATGAGATCTCTACTACTCCAGATCAAATTGCTATAATTCCTCTTGGCCCTAGTGGTTTTCAAGGGTCTCTACAAGCTGGTGAAGCCAGATTTTGATTTGATGAAGTCTACAGTGAGATCTAAGCTCTTCATCAGATCTACAGTGACTTTGGTAAAACAGAGATTAAGCATTCAATGTTTGGTCAAATCTTGTCTTTCTTGGCTTAATTCTCTACTAGACTAATTGCCATTGATAGCCTTGAAAGGATTTAAGCTCATTTGAACTCTAAGGCCTTAGATCTAGACTCCCCGCATACTCTGTTTTTTGCACACAAAATAGATGATTAGTTTACTAATCAATGATTAATCAATACTAATCACTATTTTTCGGTGCAATTACGGGTTTAAATCAACCATTTGGTATCTGATACAGATCCCTATAATTTCAGATTGCAATTCGGAGATGGTTCAATACTCCGACCCTTCCGTACAGATTTGTTACCGTTGGTTTAATGTAATTTTTGGTGATTTTATGCTGATAAAGCTGTTGTAATCATCACCACCTAAACCTTATATTGAGTTGTAAAAGGGTAGACATTGCCCTTGAATCTTGAAATTTGATCAAGAGGTAAGACCCCCTTCACATCATCATGAGTACGGCGGCACAAGAGATAGCCAAATTTATGGGGAGCAGTTTTACACATGGCAGACAAAAACCATGTATCTGCTCATGAGGAAAAATCTGTGGGGGCTAGGGAAGAGATGAATGCAAAGAGGTGAGAGGGAAAAAATGAGTGGAAGAGGAGGATTGAAAAAGCATTGGGACTTATCGCACTCAGTTTAAATGATGAAATCATTCATCACATCACAAGGATACAGTGGGCAAAAGATGCATTGGATGAACTTAAAAAATTATTTGGAACACAAGCAAAAAATTTCAAAGATAAATCTGTTAATACAATTCTATAAATTAGACATGAAGGAAAGTGAATCTTTAATCACACACTTGAACAAATATAAAAGCATTAAGCAACAACTGGCAGCTATTGGCAAAAAGACAGAAGATGATGAGGCACTAACAGTGCTTCTGAAGAGTGTGGACAAAGGTGAGTATGAAAACATTGTAGCAATTAGACATGAAGGAAAGTGAATCTTTAATCACACACTTGAACAAATATAAAAGCATTAAGCAACAACTGGCAGCTATTGGCAAAAAGATAGAAGATGATGAGGCACTAACAGTGCTTCTGAAGAGTGTGGACAAAGGTGAGTATGAAAACATTGTAGCAACACTAAAGAGGGTACCTGAATTGAAGCTAAAAAAGATAGAAGGAGCTCTACTAGAGCAAGAGACCAGAGGCAAAGAGAAGAAATGGCTAGACTCAACAGCAGGAGAAAAAAAAGCATTCTTCACCTGAGGAGGATTCTCTCGAGGACGAGGACGAGAAAGAGGTAGAGTACGAGGAAGGACCATCACTTGCCAAAACTGTGGAAAAGCCAGGACACATGGCAATAGACTGCTACAGCAAACCCAGTGGAGAAGAAACGACATCAACAAACTTCATGGAAGCTCCTAAGGAAGTGGAGTCAGATCATCTTTTTCTGAGAGAGAGAGAGAGAGAGAGAGAGAGAGAGAGACCCTACAACCGAATGTAACCTGCCCCAACAAAGTAAAACCACCTCTCAGAGTGTCAAGGACTATGAGTTTAGGGACTTGAGGCACTGGTCGCGGGACTATCCAGTAAGAGGGAAACTTGGTATAGGTTCCAGGTGTGCTAGGAGTATTCACTTGAGGGGAGGTGTTGACATATACAAGTGAATAGGCTGTAAAAGAGAATCTATAAATGTGAGAGAGCCTGTGAAAAGGCGAGAAGTATCTACTGGGAGAGAATAAAGGGTAGCATGAGGAGATTTAGGAGGTGTGGAGATATTCTGGGAAGAGGTGGAGAGAATCAAGCAAAAGAGGTGGAGTGAATCAAGGAGAAATCAGTGGGAATAGATGCTTGGATGTAAACTCTATAAATTGAGGCATTGGCCTAATGAGAATTTGTTGGTTTTTGATTATCCATGCCTACATTAAGCTATCAGTTAATTGCTCACTGATCACGTCTTAATTATCATCTAATCTCTTTGTTAATGATGTGGATTCTAGCATTTGATCCACCATAGGTGCAAATTTAACATATTATCAGAGCCTAGCCCTAGAATCCATCAATTTGTGAGCGCATTATCACTTGGCTAATTAGGATTAGTAGATAATTAAGATTTTTACCTCTTTTCAACTAGCTCTTTGCACCCCTAGCCAGTAGAGGGGCTTGATCTCCCTCCAGAAGCACTATTAGGGCAAATAATTCTAGGCAACCATAGCTAGCCATCCCATTCAAACAAAATCGCAAACCGCCAAGCGTAGCCGCCAATTTTTGCTAAATCGCGCTGGCGCCACATTTCTGAAGGAGAAATGAGATCTCTACTACTCCAGATCAAATTGCTATAATTTCTCTTGGCCCTAGTGGTTTTCAACGGTGCTCTACAAGCTGGTGAAGACAGATTTTGATTTGATTAAGTCTACAGTGAGATCTAAGCTCTTCATCAAATCTACAGGTGACTTTGGTAAAACAGAGATTAAGCATTCAATGTTTGGTCAAATCTTGTCTTTCTTGGCTTAATTCTCTACTAGACTAATTGCCATTGATAGCCTTGAAAGGATTTAAGCTCATTTGAACTCTAAGGCCTTAGATCTGGACTCCCCGCATACTCTGTTTTTTGCACACAAAATAGATGATTAGTTTACTAATCAATGATTAATCAATACTAATCACTATTTTTCGGTGCAATTACGGGTTCAAATCAACCATTTGGTATCTGATACAGATCCCTATAATTTCAGATTGCAATTCCGAGATGGTTTGATACTCCAACCCTTCCGTACAGATTTGTTACCCTTGGTTTAATGTAAATTTTTGGTGATTTTATGCTGATAAAGCTGTTGTAATCATCACCACCTAAACCTTATATTGAGTTGTAAAAGGGTAGACATTGCCCTTGAATCTTGAAATTTGATCAAGAGGTAAGACCCCTTCACATCATCATGAGTACGGCGGCACAAGAGATAGCCAAATTTATGGGGAGCAGTTTTACACATGGCAGACAAAAACATGTATCTGCTCATGAGGAAAAATCTGTGGGGGCTAGTTGAGGGAAGAGATGAATGCAAAGAGGTGAGAGGGAAAAATGAGTGGAAGAGGAGGATTGAAAAAGCATTGGGACTTATCGCACTCAGTTTAAATGATGAAATCATTCATCACATCACAAGGATACAGTGGGCAAAAGATGCATTGGATGAACTCAAAAAAATTATTTGGAACACAAGCAAAAAATTCAAAGATAAATCTGTTAATACAATTCTAGAAATTAGACATGAAGGAAGTGAATCTTTAATAACACACTTGAACAAATATAAAAGCATTAAGCAACAACTGGCAGCTATTGGCAAAAAGACAGAAGATGATGAGGCACTAACAGTGCTTCTGAAGAGTGTGGACAAAGGGGAATATAAAAACATTGTAGCAACACTAAAGAATGTACCTGAATTGAAGCTAAAAAAGATAGAAGGAGCTCTACTAGAGCAAGAGACCAGAGGCAAAGAGAAGAAATGGCTAGACTCAACAGCAGGAGAAAAACAAGCATTCTTCACCTGAGGAGGATTCTCTCGAGGACGAGGACGAGAAAAGAGGTAGAGTACGAGGAAGGACCATCACTTGCCAAAACTGTGGAAAAGCCAGGACAAATGGCAAGAGACTGCTACAACAAACCCAGTAGAGAAGAAACGACATCAACAAACTTCATGGAGGCTCCTAAGGAAGTGGAGTCAGATCATCTTTTCTGAGAGAGAGAGAGAGAGAGAGAGAAACCCTACAACCGAATGTAACCTGCCCCAACAAAGTAAAACCACCTCTCAGCCACCGATGATGCAGCCATGTGGTAGATGTATGTATGAGCACTTTGGTCAAGGTCACGGGCACTTGTAGTAACCTTGGACACATAGAGAGAGATAGTGTCAAGGACTATGAGTTTGGGGACTTGAGGCACTGGTCGCGGACTATCAAGTAAGAGGGAAACTTGGTATAGAGTCCAGGTGTGCTAGGAGTATTTACATGAGGGGAGGTGTTGACATATACAAGTGAATAGGCTGTAAAAGAGAATCTATAAATGTGAGAGAGCCTGTGAAAAGGTGAGAAGTATCTACTGGGAGAGAATAAAGGAGATATTCTCGGAAGAGGTGGAGAGAATCAAGCAAAAGAGGTGGAGTGAATCAAGGAGAAATCAGTGGGAATAGATGCTTGGATGTAAACTCTATAAATTGAGGCATTGGCCTAATGAGAATTTGCTGGTTTTTGATTATCCATGCCTACATTAGGCTATCAGTTAATTGCTCACTAATCACGTCTTAATTATCATCTAATCTCTTTGTTAATGATGTGGATTCTAGCATTTGATCCACCATAGCTGCAAATTTAACATATTATCAGAGCCTAGCCCTAGAATCCATCAATTTGTGAGCCCATTATCACTTGGCTAATTAGGATTAGTAGATAATTAAGATTTTTACCTCTTTTCAACTAGCAGCTTCAATTCAGGTACATTCTTTAGTGTTGCTACAATGTTTTCATATTCACCTTTGTCCACACTCTTCAGGAGCACTGTTAGTGCCTTATCATCTTCTGCCTTTTTGCCAATAGCTGCCAGTTGTTGCTTAATGCTTTTATATTTGTTCAAGTGTGTGATTAAAGATTCACTTTCCTTCATATCTAATTTCTAGAATTGTATTAACAGATTTATCTTTGAATTTTTTGCTTGTGTGCAAAATAATTTTTTGAGTTCATCCAATGCATCGTCTGCCCACTGTATCCTTGTGATGTGATGAATGATTTCATCATTTAAACTGAGTGCGATAAGTCCCAATGCTTTTTCAATCCTCCTCTTCCACTCATTTTTCCCTCTCACCTCTGGGCATTCATCTCTTCCCTCAACTAGCCCCCACAGATTTTTCCTCATGAGCAGATACATGGTTTTTGTCTGCCATGTGTAAAACTGCTCCCCATAAATTTGGCTATCTCTTGTGCCGCCGTACTCATGATGATGTGAAGGGGGTCTTACCTCTTGATCCAATTTCAAGATTCAAGGGTAGTGTCTACCCTTTTACAACTCAATCTAAGGTTTAGGTGGTGATGATTACAACAGCTTTATCAGCATAAAATCACCAGAAATTACATTAAACCAAGGGTAACCAAACTGTACGGAAGGGTTGGAGTATCAAACCATCTCTGAATTGTAATTTGAAATTATAGGAATCTGTATCAGATACCCAATGGTTGATTTGAACCTAAAATTGCACTGAAAAATAGTGATTAGTGTTGATTAATTTTTGATTAGTAAATTAATCCTCTATTTTGTGTGCAAAAAAGAGAGTATGCGGGGAGTCTAGATCTAAGGCCTTAGAGTTCAAATGAGCTCAAATCCTTTCTCAAGGCCATCAATAGCAATTAGTCTAGTAGAGTATTAAGCCAAGAAGCACAAGATTTGACCAAACATTGAATGCTTAATCTCTGTTTTACCAGTCACTTGTAGATTTGATGAAGAGCTTGGATCTCACTATAAACTTGATAAAATCAAAATCTGTCTTCACTAGCTTGTAGAGCACCCTTGAAAACCCGTAGGGCCAAGAACAATTACAGCAATTTGATCTCGAGCAGCAGAGATCTCATTTCTCCTTTAGAAATGTGATGCCAGCAATTTAGCAAAAATTGGCTATGCTTGGCGGTTTACGATTTTGTTTGAATGGGATGGCTGGCTATGGTTGCCTAGAATTACTTGCCCTAATAGTGCTTCTGGAGGGAGATCAAGCCCCTCCACTGGCTGGGGGTGCAAAGAGTACACCTGGACCCTATACCATGTTTCTCTCTTACTTGATAGTCCGTGACCAGTTCCTCAAATCCCTAAACTCATAGTCCTTGACACTCTCTCTCTCTCTATGTGTCCAAGGCTACTACAAGTGCCCGTGACCTTGACCAAAGTTCTCACACATACATCTACCACATAGCTGACATCATCCATGGCTTAGAGGTGGTTTTACTTTGTTGGGGCAGGTTACATTGGGTTGTGGGGTTTCTCTCTCTCTCTCTCTCTCTGAAAAGATGATCTGACTCCACTTCGTTAGGAGCCTCCATGAAGTTTGCTGATGTCATTCCTTCTCCACTGTGTTTACTGTAGCAGTTTCTTGCCATGTGTCCTGAATTTCCATAGTTGTGGCAAGTGATGGTCCTTCGTTCTACTCTGCCTCTTCCTCTTCCTTCGTCCTACTCTGCCTCTTCCTCGTCCTCGAGAGAATCCTCCTCAGGTGAAGAATGCTTTTTCTTCTCCTGCTGTTGAGTCGAGTCATTTCTTCTCTTTGCCTCTGGTCTCTTGCTCTAGTAGAGCTCCTTCTATCTCTTATAGCTTCAATTCAGGTACATTCTTTAGTGTTGCTACAATGTTTTCATATTCACCTTTGTCCACACTCCTCAGAAGCATTGTTAGTGCCTCATCATCTTTTGCCTTTTTGCTAATAGCTGCTAGTTGTTGCTTAATGCTTTTATATTTGTTCAAGTGTGTGATTAAAGATTCACTTTCCTTCATATCTAATTTGTAGAATTGTATTAACAGATTTATCTTTGAATTTTTTGCTTGTGTGCCAAATAATTTTTTGAGTTCATCCAATGCATCTTTTGCCCACTCTATCCTTGTGATGTGATGAATGATTTCATCATTTAAACTGAGTGCAATAAGTCCCAATGCATCTTTTGCCCACTGTATCCTTGTGATGTGATGAATGCATTCATCATTTAAACTGAGTGCGATAAGTCCCAATGCCTTCTCAATCCTCCTCTTCCACTCATTTTCCCTCTCACCTCTGGGCATTCATCTCTTCCCTCAACTAGCCCCCAAAGATTTTTCCTCATGAGCAGATACATGGTTTTTGTCTGCCATGTGTAAAACTGCTCCCCATAAATTTGGCTCTCTTGTGCCGCCGTACTCACGATGATGTGAAGGGGGTCTTACCTCTTGATCCAATTTCAAGATTCAAGGGCAGTGTCTACCCTTTTACAACTCAATCTAAGGTTTAGGTGGTGATGATTACAATAGATTTATTAGTATAAAATCACCAGAAATTACATTAAACCAAGTGTAACAAATGGAGTATCAAACCATCTCCAAATTGTAATATGAAATTATAGGGATCTGTATAAGATACCAATGGTTGATTTGAACCCGCAATTGCACCGAAAAATAGTGATCAGTGCTGATTAATCATTGATTAATAAATTAATCCTCTATTTTGTGTGCAGAAATTAGAGTATGCGAGGAGTCCAGATCTAAGGCTTTAGAGTTCAAATGAGCTCAAATCCTTTCAAGGCCATCAATAGCAATTAGTCTAGTAGAGGATTAAGCCAAGAAACACAAGATTTGACCAAACAGTGAATGTTTAATCTCTGTTTTACCAAAGTCACCTATAGATATGATGAAGAGGTTGGATTTCACTGTAGACTTGATCAAATCAAAATCTGTCTTCACCAGCTTCTTGTAGAGCACCCTTGAAAACCCCTAGGGCCAAGAGGAATTAGAGCAATTTGATCTGGAGCAGCAGAGATCTCATTTCTCCTTCAGAAATGTGGCGCCAGCGATTTAGCAAAAATTGGCAGCTACGCTTGGCAGTTTGCGATTTTGTTTGAATGGGATGGGTGGCTATGGTTGCCTAGAATTACTTGCCCTAATAGTGCTTTTGGAGGGAGATCAAGCCCCTCCACTGGCTGGGGGTGCCGAGAGCTAGTCGAAAAGACGTAAAAATCTTAATTATCTACTAATCCTAATTAGCGAAGTGATAATGGGCTCACAAATTGATGGATTCTAGGGCTAGGCTCTGATAATATGTTAAATTTACAGCAGTGTGATGAGCTATGGTGGATTAAATGCTCGAATCAACATCATTAACAAAGAGATTAGATGATAATTAAGATGCGATTAGTGAGCAATTAACTAATAGCTTAATGTAGGCATGGATAATAAAAAACCAGCAAATTCTCATTAGGCCAATGCCTCAATTTATAGAGTTTACATCCAAGCATCTATTCCCACTGATTTCTCCTTGATTCACTCCACCTCTTTTGCTTGATTCTCTCCACCTCTTCCCAGAATATCTCCACACCTCCTAAATCTCCTCATGCTACCCTTTATTCTCTCCTAGTAGATACTTCTCACCTTTTCACAGGCTCTCTCACATTTATAGATTCTCTTTTACAGCCTATTCACTTGTATATGTCAACACCTCCCCTCAAGTGAATACTCCTAGCACACCTGGACCCTATACCAAGTTTCTCTCTTACTTGATAGTCCGCGACCAGTGCCTCAAGTCCCTAAACTCATAGTCCTTGACACTCTCTCTCTCTATGTGTCCAAGGCTACTACAAGTGCCTGTGACCTTGACCAAAGTGCTCACACATACATCTACCCCATGGCCGACAGCATCGGTGGTGGCTGAGAGGTGGTTTTACTTTGTTGGGACAGGTTACATTCGATTGTAGGGTCTCTCTCTCTCTCTCTCTCTCTCTCTCTCTCTCTCTCTCTCTCTCTCTCTCTCTCTCTCTCTCTCTCTCTCTCTCAGAAAAGATGATCTGACTCCACTTCCTTAGGAGCCTCCATGAAGTTTGCTGATGTCGTTTCTTCTCCACTAAATTTGCTGTAGCAGTCTCTTGCCATGTGTCATGGCTTTTCCACAGTTTTGGCAAGTGATGGTCCTTCCTCCTACTCTGCCTCTTCCTTGTCCTCGTCCTCGAGAGAATCCTCCTCAAGTGAAGAATGCTTTTTCTTCTCCTGCTGTTGAGTCCAGTCATTTCTTCTCTTTGCCTCTGGTCTCTTGCTCTAGTAGAGCTCCTTCTATCTCTTGTAGCTTTAATTCAGGTACATTCTTTAGTGTTGCTACAATGTTTTCATATTCACCTTTGTCCACACTCTTCAGAAGCACTGTTAGTGCCTCATCATCTTCTGCCTTTCTGCCAATAGTTGCTAGTTGTTGCTTAATGCTTTTATATTTGTTTAAGTGTGTGATTAAAGATTCACTTTCCTTCATATTTAATTTCTAGAATTGTTTTAACAGATTTATCTTTGAATTTTTTGCTTGTGTGTCAAATAATTTTTTGAGTTCATCCAATGCATCTTTTGCCCACTGTATCCTTGTGATGTGATGAATGATCTCATCATTTAAACTGAGTGCGATAAGTCCCAATGCTTTTTCAATCCTCCTCTTCCACTCATTTTTCCCTCTCACCTCTTTGCATTCATCTCTTCCCTCAATTGGCCTTACGGATTTTTCCTCATGAGCAGATACATGGTTTTTGTCTGCCATGTGTAAAATTGCTCCCCATAAATTTGGCTATCTCTTGTATCGCCGTACTCATGATGATGTGAAGGGGGTCTTACCTCTTGATCAAATTTCAAGATTCAAGGGTAATGTCTACCCTTTTAAACCTCAATCTAAGGTTTAGGTGGTGATGATTACAACAGATTTATCAGCATAAAATCACCAAAAATTACATTAAACCAAGGGTAACAAATCTATACAGAAGTGTTGGAGTATCAAACCATCTCCAAATTGCAATATGAAATTATAGGGATCTGTATCAGATACCCAATGGTTGATTTGAACCCGCAATTGCACCGAAAAATAGTGAAGAGTACTGATTAATCATTGATTAGTAAACTAATCGTCTATTTTGTGTGCAAAAAACAGAGTATGCGGGGAAGTCCACATCTAAGGCCTTGGAGTTCAAATGAGATCAAATCCTTTCAAGGCCATTAATAGCAATTAGTCTAGTAGAGTATTAAGCCAAGAAGAACAAGATTTGACCAAACATTGAATGCTTAATCTCTGTTTTACCAAAGTCACCTGTAGATTTTATGAAGAGCTTGGATCTCAGTGTAGACTTGATCAAATCAAAAATCTGTCTTCACCAGCTTGTAGAGCACCCTTGAAAACCCCTAGGGCCAAGAAGAATTACAGCAATTTGATCTCGAGCAGCAGAGATCTCATTTCTTCTTCAGAAATGTGGTGCCAGCAATTTAGCAAAAATTGGCTATGCTTGGCGGTTTGCGATTTTGTTTGAATGGGATGGCTGGCTATGGTTGCCTAGAATTACTTGCCCTAATAGTGCTTTTGGAGGGAGATCAAGCCCCTCCACTGGCTGGGGGTGCAAAGAGCTAGTTGAAAAGAGGTAAAAATCTTAATTATCTACTAATCCTAATTAGCCAAGTGATAATGGGCTCACAAATTGATGGATTCTAGGGCTGGGCTCTGATAATATGTTAAATTTGCAGCAATGTGATGAGCTATGGTGGATCAAATGCTAGAATCAACATCATTAACAAAGAGATTAGATGATAATTAAGATGTGATTAGTGAGGAACTAACTGATAGCTTAATGTAGGCATGGATAATCAAAAACCAGCAAATTCTCATCAGGCCAATGCCTCAATTTATAGAGTTTACATCTAAACTGAGTGCGATAAGTCCCAATGCTTTTTCAATCCTCCTCTTCCACTCATTTTTCCCTCTCACCTCTGGGCATTCATCTCTTCCCTCAACTAGCGCCCACAGATTTTTCCTCATGAGTAGATACATGGTTTTTGTCTGCCATGTGTAAAACTGCTCCCCATAAATTTGGCTCTCTTGTGCCGCCGTACTCATGATGATGTGAAGGGGGTCTTACCTCTTGATCCAATTTCAAGATTCAAGGGCAGTGTCTACCCTTTTACAACTCAATCTAAGGTTTAGGTGGTGATGATTACAATAGATTTATAAGCATAAAATCACCAGAAATTACATTAAACCAAGGGTAACAAAACTGTACGGAAGGGTTGGAGTATCAAACCATCTGTGAATTGCAATCTAAAATTATAGGGATCTATATCAGATACCCAATGGTTGATTTGAACCCGCAATTGCATCGAAAAATATTGATTAGTGTTGATTAATCATTGATTAGTAAATTAAATCTCTATTTTGTGTGCAGGAAACAGAGTATGCGGGGAGTCCAGATCTAAGGCCTTACAGTACAAATGAGCTAAAATCCTTTCAAGGCCATCAATAGCAATTAGTCTAGTAGAGTATTAAGCCAAGAAGAACAAGATTTGACCAAACATTGAATGCTTAATCTCTGTTTTACTAAAGTCACCTGTAGATTTTATGAAGAACTTGGATCTCAGTGTAGACTTGATCAAATCAAAATCTGTCTTCACCAGCTTGTAGAGCACCCTTGAAAACCCCTAGGGCCAAGAAGAATTACAGCAATTTGATCTCGAGCAGCAGAGATCTCATTTCTTCTTCAGAAATGTGGTGCCAGCAATTTAGCAAAAATTGGCTATGCTTGGCGGTTTGCGATTTTGTTTGAATGGGATGGCTGGCTATGGTTGCCTAGAATTACTTGCCCTAATAGTGCTTCTAGAGGGAGATCAAGCCCCTCCATTATCTGGGGGTGCAAAGGGCTAGTTGAAAAGAGGTAAAAATCTTAATTATCTACTAATTCTAATTAGCCAAGTGATAATGGGCTCACAAATTGATGGATTCTAGGGCTGGGCTCTAATAATATGTTAAATTTGCAGCAATGTGATGAGCTATGGTGGATCAAATGCTAGAATCAACATCATTAACAAAGAGATTAGATGATAATAAAGATGTGATTAGCTTAATATAGGCATGCTAGAATCAACATCATTAACAAAGAGACCAGATGATAATGAAGATGTAATCTATTCCCACTGATTTCTCCTTGATTCACTCCACCTCTTTTGTTGCTTGATTCTCTCCATCTCTTCCCAGAATATCTCCACACCACCTAAATCTCCTCATGCTACCCTTTATTCTCTCCTAGTAGATACTTCTCACATTTTCACAGGCTCTCTCACATTTACAGATTCTCTTTTACAGCCTCTTGCCAAGGGCTTGTTCCCACACACACCCTATTCACTTGTATATTTCAACACTTCCCCTCAAGTGAATACTCCTAGCACACCTGGACCCTATACCAAGTTTCCCTCCTGATAGTCCGCGACCAATGCCTCAAGTCCCTAAACTCATAGTCCTTGACACTCTCTTTCTCTATGTGTCCAAGGCTACTACAAGTGCCCGTGACCTTGACCAAAGTGCTCACACATACATCTACCACATGGCCAATATCATCGGTGGCTCAGAGGTGGTTTTACTTTGTTGGGGTAGGTTACATTGGGTTGTGGGGTTTTTCTCTCTCTCTCTCTCTCTCTCTCTCTCTCTCTCTCTCTCAGAAAAGATGATCTGAATCCACTTCCTAGGAGCCTCCATGAAGTTTGCTGATGTC
Source organism: Cibotium barometz (assembly GCF_041138505.1). Taxonomy (NCBI): domain Eukaryota; kingdom Viridiplantae; phylum Streptophyta; class Polypodiopsida; order Cyatheales; family Cibotiaceae; genus Cibotium; species Cibotium barometz. The sequence goes on from NC_141047.1 coordinate 4,410,970, forward strand.
GTTCCTTCTCCACTGGGTTTGCTGTATAGCAGTCTCTTGCCATGTGTCCTGGCTTTTCCACAGTTGTGGCAAGTGATGGTCCTTCCTCCTACTCTACCTCTTCCTCGTCCTCGTTCTCGAGAGAATCCTCCTCAGGTGAAGAATGATTTTTCTTCTCCTGCTGTTGAGTCCAGCCATTTCTTCTCTTTGCCTCTGGTCTCTTGCTCTAGTAGAGCTCCTTCTATCTCTTGTAGCTTCAATTCAGGTACATTCTTTAGTGTTGCTACAATGTTTTCATATTCACCTTTGTCCACACTCTTTAGAAGCACTGTTAGTGCCTCATCATCTTCTGTCTTTTTGCCAATAGCTGTCAGTTTGTTGCTTAATGCTTTTATATTTGTTCAAGTGTGTGATTAAAGATTCATTTTCCTTCATATCTAATCTCTAGAATTATATTAACAGATTTATCTTTGAATTTTTTGCTTGTGTGCCAAATAATTTTTTGAGTTCATCCAATGCATCTTTTCCCCTTTGTATTCTTGTGACGTGATGAATGATTTCATCATTTAACTGAGTGCAATAAGTCCCAATGCATCTTTTGCCTACTGTATCCTTGTGATGTGATGAATGCTTTCATCAGCGACGACGACGATAAGTCCCAATGCCTTTTCAATCCTCCTCTTCCACTCATTTTTCCCTCACCTCTGGGCATTCAGCTCTTCCCTCAACTAGCCCCCACAGATTTTTCCTCATGAGCAGATACATGATTTTTGTCTGCCATGTGTAAAAGTGCTCCCCATAAATTTGGCTATCTCTTGTGCCGTCGTACTCACGATGATGTGAAGGGAGTCTTACCTCTTGATCCAATTTCAAGATTCAAGGGCAGTGTCTAGCCTTTTACAACTCAATCTAAGGTTTAGGTGGTGGTGATTACAATAGATTTATCAGCATAAAATCACCAAAAATTACATTAAACCAAGGGTAACAAATGGAGTATCAAACCATCTCCGAATTGCAATCTGAAATTATAGGGATCTGTATCAGATACCAATGGTTGATTTGAACCCGCAATTGTACCGAAAAATAGTGATTAGTGCTCATGAATCATTGATTAGTAAATTAATCCTCTATTTTGTGTGCAAAAAATAGAGTATGCAAGGAGTCCAGATCTAAGGCCTTAGAGTTCAAATGAGCTCAAATCCTTTGAAGGCCATTAATAGCAATTAGTCTAGTAGAGGATTAAGCCAAGAAACATAAGATTTGACCAAACATTGAATGCTTAATCTTTGTTTTACCAAAGCAACCTGTAGATTTGATGAAGAGCTTGGATCTCATTGTAGACTTGATCAAATCAAAATCTGTCTTCACCAGCTTGTAGAGCACCCTTGAAAATCCCTAGGGTTAAGAGGAATTATAGCAATTTGATTTGGAGTAGCAGAGATCTCATTTCTCCTTCAGAAATGTGGCGCCAGCGATTTAGCAAAAATTGGCAGGCTACACTTGGCGGTTTGCGATTTTGTTTGAATGGGATGGCTAGCGATGGTTGCCTAGAATTACTTGCCCTAATAGTGCTTCTGGAGGGAGATCAAGCCCCTCCACTGGCAGTGTCTACTCTTTTACAACTTAATCTAAGGTTTAGGTGGTGATGATTACAACAGATTTATCAGCATAAAATCACCATAAATTACATTAAACCAAGGGTAACAAAACTGTATGGAAGGGTTGGAGTATCAAACCATCTTTGAATTGCAATCTGAAATTATAGGGATTTGTATCAGATACCCAATGGTTGATTTGGACCCGCAATTGTGTTGAGAAAACGTGGTGCTCATGCTAGATCAAGTGTGTGGAGAGGAGAGACTCAAAAAGTATAAGATTTAGGACACATGGCAAGAGACTGCTACAGCAAACCCAATGGAGAAGGAACGACATCAACAAACTTCATGGAGGCTCCTAAGGAAATGGAGTCAGATCATCTTTCCTCAGAGAGAGAGAGAGAGAGAGAGAGAGAGAGAGAGAAACCCCACAACCCAATGTAACTTGCCCCAAGTAAGTAAAAACACCTCTGAGCCACCGATGATGTCGGCCATGTGGTAGATGTATGTGTGAGCACTTTGGTCAAGGTCACGGGCACTTGTAGTAGCCTTGGGCACATAGAGAGAGAGAGAGAGTGTCAAGGACTATGAGTTTAGGGTTTTGAGGCACTGGTCGCGGACTATCAAGTAAGAGGGAAACTTGGTATAGTGTCCAGGTATGCTAGGAGTATTCACTTGAGGGGAGGTGTTGAAATATACAAGTGAATAGGGTGTGTGTGGGAACAAGCCCTTGGCAAGAGGTTGTAAAAGATAATCTGTAAATGTGAGAGAGCCTGTGAAAAGGGTAGCATGAGGAGATTCAGGAGGTGTGGAGATATTCTGGGAAGAGGTGGAGAGAATCAAGCAAAAGAGGTGGAGTGAATCAAGGAGAAATCGGTGGGAATAGATGTTCGGATGTAAACTCTATAAATTGAGGCATTGGATTATTGAAATTTGCTGGTTTTTGATTATCCATGCCTACATTAAGCTATCAGTTAATTGCTCACTAATCACGTTTTAATTATCATCTAATCTATTTGTTAATGATGTTGATTCTAGCATTTGATCCACCATAGCTCATCACATTACTGCAAATTTAACATATTATCAGAGCCTTGTCCTAGAATCCATCAATTTGTGAGCCCATTATCACTTGGCTAATTAGGATTAGTAGATAATTAAGATTTTTACCTCTTTTCAACTAGCTCTCTGCACCCACAGCCAGTGGAGGGGCTTGATCTCCCTCCAGAAGCACTATTAGGGCAAATAATTCTAGGCAACCATAGCCAGCCATCCCATTCAAACAAAATCGAAAACCGCCAAGTGTAGCTCTGCCAATTTTCGCTAAATCGCTGGCGCCACATTTCTAAAGGAGAAATGAGATCTCTGCTGCTCCAGATCAAATTGCTGTAATTCCTCTTGGGCCTAGGGGTTTTCAAGGGTGCTCTACAAGCTGGTGAAGATAGATTTTGATTTGATCAAGTCTAAAGTGAGATCCAAGTTTCTGGTGCAATTGCGGGTTCAAATCATCCATTGGGTATCTGATACATATCCCTGTAATTTTAGATTGCAATTTGGAGATGGTTTGATACTCCAATCCTTCCGTATAGATTTGTTACCCTTGGTTTAATGTAATTTTTGGTGATTTTATGCTGATAAATCTGTTGTAATCATCACCACCTAAACCTTAGTTAAAGGGCAGACACTGCCCTTGAATGTTGAAATTGGATCAAGAGGTAAGACCCCCTTCACATCATCTCATGAGTACGGTGGCACAAGAGATGGCCAAATTTATGGGGAGCAGTTTTACACATGGCAGACAAACACCATGTATCTGCTCATGAGGAAAAATCTGTGGGGGCTAGTTGAGGGAAGAGATGAATGCCCAGAGGTGAGAGGGAAAAATGAGTGGAAGAGGAGGATTGAAAAAGCATTGGGACTTATCGCACTCAGTTTAAATGATGAAATCATTCATCACATAACAAGGATACAGTGGGCAAAAGATACATTGGATGAACTCAAAAAATTATTTGGCACAAAAGCAAAAAATTCAAAGATAAATCTGTTAATACAATTCTACAAATTGATATGAAGGAAAGTGAATCCTTAATCACACACTTCAACAAATATAAAAGCATTAAGCAACAAACAACTGGCAGCTATTGGCAAAAAGGCAGAAGATGATGAGGCACTAACAGTGCTTCTGAAGAGTGTGGACAAAGGTGAATATGAAAACATTGTAGCAACACTAAAGAATGTACCTGAATTGAAGCTACAAGAGATAGAAGGAGCTCTACTAGAGCAAGAGACCAGAGGCAAAGAGAAAAAATGGCTGGACTCAACAGCAGGAGAAGAAAAAGCATTCTTCACTTGAGGAGGATTCTCTCGAGGACTAGGACGAGAAAGAGGCATAGTAGGAGGAAGGACCATCACTTGCCACAACTGTGGAAAAGCCAGGACACATGGCAAGAGACTGCTACAGGAAACCCAGTGGAGAAGGAACGACATCAGCAAACTTCATGGAGGCTCCTAATAAGGAAGTGGAGTCAGATCATCTTTTCTAAGAGAGAGAGAGAGAGAGAGAGAGAGAGAGAGAGAGAGAGAGAGAGAGAGAGAGAGAGAGAGAGAGAAACCCCACAACCCAATGTAACCTGCCCCAACAAAGTAAAACCATCTCTGAGCCATCGATGATGTCGGCCATGTGGTAGATGTATGTGTGAGCACTTTGGTCAAGGTCACGGGCACTTGTAGTAGCCTTGGACACACAGAGAGAGAGAGTGTCCAAGGACTATGAGTTTAGGGACTTGAGGCACTGGTCGCGGACTATCAAGTAAGAGGGAAACTTGGTATAGGGTCCAGGTGTGCTAGGAGTATTCACTTGAGGGGAGGTGTTGAAATATACAAGTGAATAGGGTGTGTGTGGGAACAAGCCCTTGGCAAGAGGCTATAAAAGAGAATCTGTAAATGTGAGAGAGCATGTGAAAAGGTGAGAAGCATCTACTGGGAGAGAATAAAGGGTAGCGTGAGGAGATTTAGGAGGTGTGGAGATATTCTGGGAAGAGGTGGAGAGAATCAAGCAAAAGAGGTGGAGTGAAACAAGGAGAAATCGGTGGGAATAGATGCTTGGATGTAAACTCTATAAATTGAGGCATTGGCCTAATGAGAATTTGTTGGTTTTTGATTATCCATGCCTACATTAAGCTATCAGTTAATTGCTCACTAATCACATCTTAATTATCATCTAATCTATAGAATATCTCCACACCTCCTAAATCTCCTCATGCTACCCTTTATTCTCTCCTAGTAGATACTTCTCACCTTTTCACAGGCTCACTCACATTTAGAGATTCTCTTTTACAGCCTCTTGCCAAGGGCTTGTTCCCACACACACCCTATTAACTTGTATATTTCAACACCTGAATACTCCTAGCACACCTGGACCCTATACCAAGTTTCCCTCATACTTGATAGTTCGCGACCAGTGCCTCAAGTCCCTAAACTCATAGTCATTGACACTCACTCTCTCTATGTGTCCAAGGCTACTACAAGTGCCCATGACCTTGACCAAAGTGCTCACACATACATCTACCACATGGCCGACATCATCGGTGGCTCAGAGGTGGTTTTACTTTGTTGGGGCAGGTTACATTGGATTGTAGGGTTTCTCTCTCTCTCTCTCTCTCTCTCTCTCTCTCTCTCTCTCTCTCTCTCTCTCTCTCTCTCTCTCTCTCTCTCAGAAAAGATGATCTGACTCCACTTCCTTAGGAGCCTCCATGAAGTTTGCTAATGTCGATCCTTCTCCACTGGGTTTGCTGGCAGTCTCTTGCCATGAAGTTTGCTAATGTCGTTCCTTCTCCACTGGGTTTGCTGTAATTCTTCTTGGCCCTAGGGGTTTTCAAGGGTGCTCTACAAGCTGGTGAAGACAGATTTTGATTTGTGATCAAGTCTACTGTACGATAAAAGCTCTTCATCAAATCTACAGGTGACTTTGGTAAAATAGAGATTAAGCATTCAATGTTTGGTCAAATCTTGTGCTTCTTAGCTTTATACTCTACTAGACTAATTGCTATTGATGGCCTTGAAAGGATTTGAGCTCATTTGAACTCTAAGGCCTTAGATCTGGACTCCCCGCATACTCTGTTTTCTGCACACAAAATAGAGGATTAATTTACTAATCAATGATTAATCAACACTAATCACTATTTTTTGGTGCAATTTATTAAGAGACTAAGGTTATGTAGAAGGGTGAGAGAAGGCTGTGAGTGTGAATGGACTTGAGGTCCACTAGTTCACCTATTTAAAGGTGAAGCCATGAGGCATTTTGTATGTGAGCAAAGCCTAGTTGTATTCATAAACAACTTTATATGGAAGATATTAATCTTGTACTTTTTGAGTTTTTCCTCTCCACGCACTTTATCTAGCATGAGCACCACGTTTTCTCAACATAGTATCTAGAGCTTAGGTGATTTGAACCATTTGTGGTGTAGAATAGGTCAAAAATATCCATTTTTTGCTTATCTTTCTTGTGTGAAGCTCAACCCTCTCATGGTGGAGGCCTTCCACAAGCTTGTAGAGGACATATTTCTCAGAGATTCCAACTAGGGAAGTGTTGAGGAGGTCTAGGCGAGCCACTTACGCTGGAGGTTTGCGATTTTGTTTGAATGGGATGGCTGGCTATGGTTGTCTAGAATTACTTGCCCTAATAGTGCTTCTGGAGGGAGATCAAGCCCCTCCACTAGCTGGGGGTGCAAAGAGCTAGTTGAAAAGACGTAAAAATCTTAATTATCTACTAATCCTAATTAGCCAAGTGATAATGGGCTCACAAATTGATGGATTCTAGGACTAGGCTCTGATAATATGTTAAATTTGCAGCAATCTGATGAGCTATGGTGAATCAAATGCTCGAATCAACATCATTAACAAAGAGATTAGATGATAATTAAGATATGATTAGTGAGCAATTAAGATATGATTAGTGAGCTATGGTGGATCAGATGGTGATGAGCTATGGTGGATCAAATGCTCGAATCAACATCATTAACAAAGAGATTAGATGATAATTAAGATATGATTAGTGAGCAATTAACTAATAGCTTAATGTAGGCATGGATAATCAAAAACCAGTAAATTCTCATTAGGCCAATGCCTCAATTTATAGAGTTTACATCCAAGCATCTATTCCCACTGATTTCTCCTTGATTCACTCCACCTCTTTTGCTTGATTCTCTCCACCTCTTCCCAGAATATCTTCACACCTCCTAAATCTCTCCTAGTAGATACTTCTCACCTTTTCATAGGCTCTCTCACATTTACAGATTCTCTTTTATAGCCTATTCACTTGTATATTTCAACACCTCCCCTCAAGTGAATACTCCTAGCACACCTGGACCCTATACCAAGTTTCCCTCTTACTTGATAGTTCGCGACCGGTGCCTCAAGTCCCTAAAGTCATAGTCCTTGACACTCTCTCTCTCTATATATGTGTCCAAGGCTACTATAAGTGCCTGTGACCTTGACCAAAGTGCTCACACATACATCTACCACATGGCCGACATCATCAGTGGCTCAGAGGTGGTTTTACTTTGTTGGGTCAGGTTACATTGGGTTGTAGGGTTTCTCTCTCTCTCTCTCTCTCTCTCTCTCTCTCTCTCTCTCTCTCTCTCTCAAAAGATGATCTGACTCTACTTCCTTAGGAGCCTCCATGAAGTTTGCTGATGTCATTCCTTCTCCACTGGGTTTGCTATAGCAGTCTCTTGCCATGTGTACTGGCTTTCCACAGTTGTGGCAAGTGATGGTCCTTCCTCTTACTCTCCCTCTTCCTCGTCCTCGTCCTCGAGAGAATCCTCCTCAGGTGAAGAATGCCTTTTCTTCTCCTGCTGTTGAGTCCAGCCATTTCTTCTCTTTGCCTCTGGTCTTTTGCTCTAGTAGAGCTCCTTATATCTCTTGTGGCTTCAATTCAGGTACATTCTTTGGTGTTGCTACAATGTTTTCATTTTCACCTTTGTCCAAACTCTTGAGGAGCACTGCTAGTGCCTCATCATCTTCTGGCTTTTTGCCAATAGCTGCCAGTTGTTGCTTAATGCTTTTATATTTGTTCAAGTGTGTGATTGAAGATTCACTTTCCTTCATATCTACTTTGTAGAATTGTATTAACAGATTTATCTTTGTATTTTTAGCTTGTGTGCCAAATAATTTTTTAAGTTCATCCAATGCATCTTTTGCCCACTGTATCCTTGTGATGTGATGAATGATTTCATCATTTAAACTGAGTGCGATAAGTCCTAATGCATCTTTTGCCCACTATATCCTTGTGATGTGATGAATGATTTCATCATTTAAACTGAGTGCGATAAGTCCCAATGCCTTTTCAATCCTTCTCTTCCACTCATTTTTTCCTCTCACATCTGGGCATTCATCTCTTCCCTCAACTAGCTCCCACAGATTTTTCCTCATGAGCAGATAACATGGTTTTTGTCTGCCATGTGTTAAACTACTTCCCATAAATTTGGCTCTCTTGTGCGGCGCCATAACTCATGATGATGTGAAGGGGGTCTTACCTCTTGATCAAATTTCAAGATTCAAAGGCAGTGTCTACCCTTTTACAACTCAATCTACGGTTTAGGTGGTGATGATTACAATATATTTATCAGCATAAAATCACCAAAAATTACATTAAACCAAGGGTAACAAATCTGTACGGAAGGGTTGGAGTATCAAACAATCTCCGAATTGCAATTTGAAATTATAGGTATCTGTATCAGATACCAATGGTTGATTAGAACCCGCAATTGCATCGAAAAATAGTGATTAGTGGTGCTGATTAATCATTGATTAGTAAATTAATCCTCTATTTTGTGTGCAAAAAACAGAGTATGTGGGGAGTCCAGATCTAAGGCCTTAGAGTTCAAATAAGCTCAAATCCTTTCAAGGCCATCAATAGCAATCAGTCTAGTAGAGGATTAAGCCAAGAAACACAAGATTTGACCAAACATTGAATGCTTTAAAGTGTTTTACAAAAGTGACCTGTAGATTTGATGAAGAGCTTGGATCTCACTGTAGACTTTAATCAAATAAAAATCTGTCTTCACCAGCTTGTAGAGCACCCTTGAAAACCCCTAGGGCCAAGAGGAATTACAACAATTTGATCTGGAGTAGTAGAGATCTCATTTCTCCTTCAGAAATGTGGCGCCAGCGATTTAGCAAAAATTGGCCACTTACGCTGGAGGTTTGCGATTTTGTTTGAATGGGATGGCTGGCTATGGTTGTCTAGAATTACTTGCCCTAATAGTGCTTCTGGAGGGAGATCAAGCCCCTCCACTAGCTGGGGGTGCAAAGAGCTAGTTGAAAAGACGTAAAAATCTTAATTATCTACTAATCCTAATTAGCCAAGTGATAATGGGCTCACAAATTGATGGATTCTAGGACTAGGCTCTGATAATATGTTAAATTTGCAGCAATCTGATGAGCTATGGTGAATCAAATGCTCGAATCAACATCATTAACAAAAAGATTAGATGATAATTAAGATATGATTAGTGAGCAATTAAGATATGATTAGTGAGCTATGGTGGATCAGATGGTGATGAGCTATGGTGGATCAAATGCTCGAATCAACATCATTAACAAAGAGATTAGATGATAATTAAGATATGATTAGTGAGCAATTAACTAATAGCTTAATGTAGGCATGGATAATCAAAAACCAGTAAATTCTCATTAGGCCAATGCCTCAATTTATAGAGTTTACATCCAAGCATCTATTCCCACTGATTTCTCCTTGATTCACTCCACCTCTTTTGCTTGATTCTCTCCACCTCTTCCCAGAATATCTTCACACCTCCTAAATCTCTCCTAGTAGATACTTCTCACCTTTTCATAGGCTCTCTCACATTTACAGATTCTCTTTTATAGCCTATTCACTTGTATATTTCAACACCTCCCCTCAAGTGAATACTCCTAGCACACCTGGACCCTATACCAAGTTTCCCTCTTACTTGATAGTTCGCGACCGGTGCCTCAAGTCCCTAAAGTCATAGTCCTTGACACTCTCTCTCTCTATATATGTGTCCAAGGCTACTATAAGTGCCTGTGACCTTGACCAAAGTGCTCACACATACATCTACCACATGGCCGACATCATCAGTGGCTCAGAGGTGGTTTTACTTTCTTGGGTCAGGTTACATTGGGTTGTAGGGTTTCTCTCTCTCTCTCTCTCTCTCTCTCTCTCTCTCTCTCTCTCTCTCTCTCTCTCAAAAGATGATCTGACTCTACTTCCTTAGGAGCCTCCATGAAGTTTGCTGATGTCATTCCTTCTCCACTGGGTTTGCTATAGCAGTCTCTTGCCATGTGTACTGGCTTTCCACAGTTGTGGCAAGTGATGGTCCTTCCTCTTACTCTCCCTCTTCCTCGTCCTCGTCCTCGAGAGAATCCTCCTCAGGTGAAGAATGCCTTTTCTTCTCCTGCTGTTGAGTCCAGCCATTTCTTCTCTTTGCCTCTGGTCTTTTGCTCTAGTAGAGCTCCTTATATCTCTTGTGGCTTCAATTCAGGTACATTCTTTGGTGTTGCTACAATGTTTTCATTTTCACCTTTGTCCAAACTCTTGAGGAGCACTGCTAGTGCCTCATCATCTTCTGGCTTTTTGCCAATAGCTGCCAGTTGTTGCTTAATGCTTTTATATTTGTTCAAGTGTGTGATTGAAGATTCACTTTCCTTCATATCTACTTTGTAGAATTGTATTAACAGATTTATCTTTGTATTTTTAGCTTGTGTGCCAAATAATTTTTTAAGTTCATCCAATGCATCTTTTGCCCACTGTATCCTTGTGATGTGATGAATGATTTCATCATTTAAACTGAGTGCGATAAGTCCTAATGCATCTTTTGCCCACTATATCCTTGTGATGTGATGAATGATTTCATCATTTAAACTGAGTGCGATAAGTCCCAATGCCTTTTCAATCCTTCTCTTCCACTCATTTTTTCCTCTCACATCTGGGCATTCATCTCTTCCCTCAACTAGCTCCCACAGATTTTTCCTCATGAGCAGATAACATGGTTTTTGTCTGCCATGTGTTAAACTACTTCCCATAAATTTGGCTCTCTTGTGCGGCGCCATAACTCATGATGATGTGAAGGGGGTCTTACCTCTTGATCAAATTTCAAGATTCAAAGGCAGTGTCTACCCTTTTACAACTCAATCTACGGTTTAGGTGGTGATGATTACAATATATTTATCAGCATAAAATCACCAAAAATTACATTAAACCAAGGGTAACAAATCTGTACGGAAGGGTTGGAGTATCAAACAATCTCCGAATTGCAATTTGAAATTATAGGTATCTGTATCAGATACCAATGGTTGATTAGAACCCGCAATTGCACCGAAAAATAGTGATTAGTGGTGCTGATTAATCATTGATTAGTAAATTAATCCTCTATTTTGTGTGCAAAAAACAGAGTATGCGGGGAGTCCAGATCTAAGGCCTTAGAGTTCAAATAAGCTCAAATCCTTTCAAGGCCATCAATAGCAATCAGTCTAGAAGAGGATTAAGCCAAGAAACACAAGATTTGACCAAACATTGAATGCTTTAAAGTGTTTTACAAAAGTGACCTACAAAAGTGACTTGTAGATTTGATGAAGAGCTTGGATCTCACTGTAGACTTTAATCAAATAAAAATCTGTCTTCACCAGCTTGTAGAGCACCCTTGAAAACCCCTAGGGCCAAGAGGAATTACAACAATTTGATCTGGAGTAGTAGAGATCTCATTTCTCCTTCAGAAATGTGGCGCCAGCGATTTAGCAAAAATTGGCCACTTACGCTGGGGAGGTTTGCGATTTTGTTTGAATGGGATGGCTGGCTATGGTTGTCTAGAATTACTTGCCCTAATAGTGCTTCTGGAGGGAGATCAAGCCCCTCCACTAGCTGGGGGTGCAAAGAGCTAGTTGAAAAGACGTAAAAATCTTAATTATCTACTAATCCTAATTAGCCAAGTGATAATGGGCTCACAAATTGATGGATTCTAGGACTAGGCTCTGATAATATGTTAAATTTGCAGCAATCTGATGAGCTATGGTGAATCAAATGCTCGAATCAACATCATTAACAAAGAGATTAGATGATAATTAAGATATGATTAGTGAGCAATTAAGATATGATTAGTGAGCTATGGTGGATCAGATGGTGATGAGCTATGGTGGATCAAATGCTCGAATCAACATCATTAACAAAGAGATTAGATGATAATTAAGATATGATTAGTGAGCAATTAACTAATAGCTTAATGTAGGCATGGATAATCAAAAACCAGTAAATTCTCATTAGGCCAATGCCTCAATTTATAGAGTTTACATCCAAGCATCTATTCCCACTGATTTCTCCTTGATTCACTCCACCTCTTTTGCTTGATTCTCTCCACCTCTTCCCAGAATATCTTCACACCTCCTAAATCTCTCCTAGTAGATACTTCTCACCTTTTCATAGGCTCTCTCACATTTACAGATTCTCTTTTATAGCCTATTCACTTGTATATTTCAACACCTCCCCTCAAGTGAATACTCCTAGCACACCTGGACCCTATACCAAGTTTCCCTCTTACTTGATAGTTCGCGACCGGTGCCTCAAGTCCCTAAAGTCATAGTCCTTGACACTCTCTCTCTCTATATATGTGTCCAAGGCTACTATAAGTGCCTGTGACCTTGACCAAAGTGCTCACACATACATCTACCACATGGCCGACATCATCAGTGGCTCAGAGGTGGTTTTACTTTGTTGGGTCAGGTTACATTGGGTTGTAGGGTTTCTCTCTCTCTCTCTCTCTCTCTCTCTCTCTCTCTCTCTCAAAAGATGATCTGACTCTACTTCCTTAGGAGCCTCCATGAAGTTTGCTGATGTCATTCCTTCTCCACTGGGTTTGCTATAGCAGTCTCTTGCCATGTGTACTGGCTTTCCACAGTTGTGGCAAGTGATGGTCCTTCCTCTTACTCTCCCTCTTCCTCGTCCTCGTCCTCGAGAGAATCCTCCTCAGGTGAAGAATTCCTTTTCTTCTCCTGCTTGTTGAGTCCAGCCATTTCTTCTCTTTGCCTCTGGTCTTTTGCTCTAGTAGAGCTCCTTATATCTCTTGTGGCTTCAATTCAGGTACATTCTTTGGTGTTGCTACAATGTTTTCATATTCACCTTTGTCCAAACTCTTGAGGAGCACTGCTAGTGCCTCATCATCTTCTGGCTTTTTGCCAATAGCTGCCAGTTGTTGCTTAATGCTTTTATATTTGTTCAAGTGTGTGATTGAAGATTCACTTTCCTTCATATCTCCTTTGTAGAATTGTATTAACAGATTTATCTTTGTATTTTTAGCTTGTGTGCCAAATAATTTTTTAAGTTCATCCAATGCATCTTTTGCCCACTGTATCCTTGTGATGTGATGAATGATTTCATCATTTAAACTGAGTGCGATAAGTCCTAATGCATCTTTTGCCCACTATATCCTTGTGATGTGATGAATGATTTCATCATTTAAACTGAGTGCGATAAGTCCCAATGCCTTTTCAATCCTTCTCTTCCACTCATTTTTCCCTCTCACATCTGGGCATTCATCTCTTCCCTCAACTAGCCCCCACAGATTTTTCCTCATGAGCAGATAACATGGTTTTTGTCTGCCATGTGTAAAACTACTTCCCATAAATTTGGCTCTCTTGTGCGGCGCCGTAACTCATGATGATGTGAAGGGGGTCTTACCTCTTGATCAAATTTCAAGATTCAAAGGCAGTGTCTACCCTTTTACAACTCAATCTACGGTTTAGGTGGTGATGATTACAATAGATTTATCAGCATAAAATCACCAGAAATTACATTAAACCAAGGGTAACAAATCTGTACGGAAGGGTTGGAGTATCAAACAATCTCCGAATTGCAATTTGAAATTATAGGTATCTGTATCAGTTACCAATGGTTGATTAGAACCCGCAATTGCACCGAAAAATAGTGATTAGTGGTGCTGATTAATCATTGATTAGTAAATTAATCCTCTATTTTGTGTGCAAAAAACAGAGTATGCGGGGAGTCCAGATCTAAGGCCTTAGAGTTCAAATAAGCTCAAATCCTTTCAAGGCCATCAATAGCAATCAGTCTAGTAGAGGATTAAGCCAAGAAACACAAGATTTGACCAAACATTGAATGCTTTAAAGTGTTTTACAAAAGTGACCTGTAGATTTGATGAAGAGCTTGGATCTCACTGTAGACTTTAATCAAATAAAAATCTGTCTTCACCAGCTTGTAGAGCACCCTTGAAAACCCCTAGGGCCAAGAGGAATTACAACAATTTGATCTGGAGTAGTAGAGATCTCATTTCTCCTTCAGAAATGTGGCGCCAGCGATTTAGCAAAAATTGGCCACTTACGCTGGGGAGGTTTGCGATTTTGTTTGAATGGGATGGCTGGCTATGGTTGTCTAGAATTACTTGCCCTAATAGTGCTTCTGGAGGGAGATCAAGCCCCTCCACTAGCTGGGGGTGCAAAGAGCTAGTTGAAAAGACGTAAAAATCTTAATTATCTACTAATCCTAATTAGCCAAGTGATAATGGGCTCACAAATTGATGGATTCTAGGACTAGGCTCTGATAATATGTTAAATTTGCAGCAATCTGATGAGCTATGGTGAATCAAATGCTCGAATCAACATCATTAACAAAGAGATTAGATGATAATTAAGATATGATTAGTGAGCAATTAAGATATGATTAGTGAGCTATGGTGGATCAGATGGTGATGAGCTATGGTGGATCAAATGCTCGAATCAACATCATTAACAAAGAGATTAGATGATAATTAAGATATGATTAGTGAGCAATTAACTAATAGCTTAATGTAGGCATGGATAATCAAAAACCAGTAAATTCTCATTAGGCCAATGCCTCAATTTATAGAGTTTACATCCAAGCATCTATTCCCACTGATTTCTCCTTGATTCACTCCACCTCTTTTGCTTGATTCTCTCCACCTCTTCCCAGAATATCTTCACACCTCCTAAATCTCTCCTAGTAGATACTTCTCACCTTTTCATAGGCTCTCTCACATTTACAGATTCTCTTTTATAGCCTATTCACTTGTATATTTCAACACCTCCCCTCAAGTGAATACTCCTAGCACACCTGGACCCTATACCAAGTTTCCCTCTTACTTGATAGTTCGCGACCAGTGCCTCAAGTCCCTAAAGTCATAGTCCTTGACACTCTCTCTCTATATATATGTGTCCACCAAGGCTACTATAAGTGCCTGTGACCTTGACCAAAGTGCTCACACATACATCTACCACATGGCCGACATCATCAGTGGCTCAGAGGTGGTTTTACTTTGTTGGGGCAGGTTACATTGGGTTGTAGGGTTTCTCTCTCTCTCTCTCTCTCTCTCTCTCTCTCTCTCTCTCTCTCTCTCTCTCTCAAAAGATGATCTGACTCTACTTCCTTAGGAGCCTCCATGAAGTTTGCTGATGTCATTCCTTCTCCACTGGGTTTGCTATAGCAGTCTCTTGCCATGTGTACTGGCTTTCCAGAGTTGTGGCAAGTGATGGTCCTTCCTCTTACTCTCCCTCTTCCTCGTCCTCGTCCTCGAGAGAATCCTCCTCAGGTGAAGAATGCCTTTTCTTCTCCTGCTGTTGAGTCCAGCCATTTCTTCTCTTTGCCTCTGGTCTTTTGCTCTAGTAGAGCTCCTTATATCTCTTGTGGCTTCAATTCAGGTACATTCTTTGGTGTTGCTACAATGTTTTCATATTCACCTTTGTCCAAACTCTTGAGGAGCACTGCTAGTGCCTCATCATCTTCTGGCTTTTTGCCAATAGCTGCCAGTTGTTGCTTAATGCTTTTATATTTGTTCAAGTGTGTGATTGAAGATTCACTTTCCTTCATATCTACTTTGTAGAATTGTATTAACAGATTTATCTTTGTATTTTTAGCTTATGTGCCAAATAATTTTTTAAGTTCATCCAATGCATCTTTTGCCCACTGTATCCTTGTGATGTGATGAATGATTTCATCATTTAAACTGAGTGCGATAAGTCCTAATGCATCTTTTGCCCACTATATCCTTGTGATGTGATGAATGATTTCATCATTTAAACTGAGTGCGATAAATCCCAATGCCTTTTCAATCCTTCTCTTCCACTCATTTTTCCCTCTCACATCTGGGCATTCATCTCTTCCCTCAACTAGCCCCCACAGATTTTTCCTCATGAGCAGATAACATGGTTTTTGTCTGCCATGTGTAAAACTACTTCCCATAAATTTGGCTCTCTTGTGCGGCGCCGTAACTCATGATGATGTGAAGGGGGTCTTACCTCTTGATCAAATTTCAAGATTCAAAGGCAGTGTCTACCCTTTTACAACTCAATCTACGGTTTAGGTGGTGATGATTACAATAGATTTATCAGCATAAAATCACCAGAAATTACATTAAACCAAGGGTAACAAATCTGTACGGAAGGGTTGGAGTATCAAACAATCTCCGAATTGCAATTTGAAATTATAGGTATCTGTATCAGTTACCAATGGTTGATTAGAACCCGCAATTGCACCGAAAAATAGTGATTAGTGGTGCTGATTAATCATTGATTAGTAAATTAATCCTCTATTTTGTGTGCAAAAAACAGAGTATGCGGGGAGTCCAGATCTAAGGCCTTAGAGTTCAAATAAGCTCAAATCCTTTCAAGGCCATCAATAGCAATCAGTCTAGTAGAGGATTAAGCCAAGAAACACAAGATTTGACCAAACATTGAATGCTTTAAAGTGTTTTACAAAAGTGACCTGTAGATTTGATGAAGAGCTTGGATCTCACTGTAGACTTTAATCAAATAAAAATCTGTCTTCACCAGCTTGTAGAGCACCCTTGAAAACCCCTAGGGCCAAGAGGAATTACAACAATTTGATCTGGAGTAGTAGAGATCTCATTTCTCCTTCAGAAATGTGGCGCCAGCGATTTAGCAAAAATTGGCCACTTACGCTGGAGGTTTGCGATTTTGTTTGAATGGGATGGCTGGCTATGGTTGTCTAGAATTACTTGCCCTAATAGTGCTTCTGGAGGGAGATCAAGCCCCTCCACTAGCTGGGGGTGCAAAGAGCTAGTTGAAAAGACGTAAAAATCTTAATTATCTACTAATCCTAATTAGCCAAGTGATAATGGGCTCACAAATTGATGGATTCTAGGACTAGGCTCTGATAATATGTTAAATTTGCAGCAATCTGATGAGCTATGGTGAATCAAATGCTCGAATCAACATCATTAACAAAGAGATTAGATGATAATTAAGATATGATTAGTGAGCAATTAAGATATGATTAGTGAGCTATGGTGGATCAGATGGTGATGAGCTATGGTGGATCAAATGCTCGAATCAACATCATTAACAAAGAGATTAGATGATAATTAAGATATGATTAGTGAGCAATTAACTAATAGCTTAATGTAGGCATGGATAATCAAAAACCAGTAAATTCTCATTAGGCCAATGCCTCAATTTATAGAGTTTACATCCAAGCATCTATTCCCACTGATTTCTCCTTGATTCACTCCACCTCTTTTGCTTGATTCTCTCCACCTCTTCCCAGAATATCTTCACACCTCCTAAATCTCTCCTAGTAGATACTTCTCACCTTTTCAGAGGCTCTCTCACATTTACAGATTCTCTTTTATAGCCTATTCACTTGTATATTTCAACACCTCCCCTCAAGTGAATACTCCTAGCACACTTGGACCCTATACCAAGTTTCCCTCTTACTTGATAGTTCGCGACCGGTGCCTCAAGTCCCTAAAGTCATAGTCCTTGACACTCTCTCTCTCTATATATGTGTCCAAGGCTACTATAAGTGCCTGTGACCTTGACCAAAGTGCTCACACATACATCTACCACATGGCCGACATCATCAGTGGCTCAGAGGTGGTTTTACTTTGTTGGGTCAGGTTACATTGGGTTGTAGGGTTTCTCTCTCTCTCTCTCTCTCTCTCTCTCTCTCTCTCTCTCTCTCTCTCTCTCTCAAAAGATGATCTGACTCTACTTCCTTAGGAGCCTCCATGAAGTTTGCTGATGTCATTCCTTCTCCACTGGGTTTGCTATAGCAGTCTCTTGCCATGTGTACTGGCTTTCCACAGTTGTGGCAAGTGATGGTCCTTCCTCTTACTCTCCCTCTTCCTCGTCCTCGTCCTCGAGAGAATCCTCCTCAGGTGAAGAATGCCTTTTCTTCTCCTGCTGTTGAGTCCAGCCATTTCTTCTCTTTGCCTCTGGTCTTTTGCTCTAGTAGAGCTCCTTATATCTCTTGTGGCTTCAATTCAGGTACATTCTTTGGTGTTGCTACAATGTTTTCATATTCACCTTTGTCCAAACTCTTGAGGAGCACTGCTAGTGCCTCATCATCTTCTGGCTTTTTGCCAATAGCTGCCAGTTGTTGCTTAATGCTTTTATATTTGTTCAAGTGTGTGATTGAAGATTCACTTTCCTTTATATCTACTTTGTAGAATTGTATTAACAGATTTATCTTTGTATTTTTAGCTTGTGTGCCAAATAATTTTTTAAGTTCATCCAATGCATCTTTTGCCCACTGTATCCTTGTGATGTGATGAATGATTTCATCATTTAAACTGAGTGCGATAAGTCCTAATGCATCTTTTGCCCACTATATCCTTGTGATGTGATGAATGATTTCATCATTTAAACTGAGTGCGATAAGTCCCAATGCCTTTTCAATCCTTCTCTTCCACTCATTTTCCCTCTCACATCTGGGCATTCATCTCTTCCCTCAACTAGCCCCCACAGATTTTTCCTCATGAGCAGATAACATGGTTTTTGTCTGCCATGTGTAAAACTACTTTCCATAAATTTGGCTCTCTTGTGCGGCGCCGTAACTCATGATGATGTGAAGGGGGTCTTACCTCTTGATCAAATTTCAAGATTCAAAGGCAGTGTCTACCCTTTTACAACTCAATCTACGGTTTAGGTGGTGATGATTACAATAGATTTATCAGCATAAAATCACCAGAAATTACATTAAACCAAGGGTAACAAATCTGTACGGAAGGGTTGGAGTATCAAACAATCTCCGAATTGCAATTTGAAATTATAGGTATCTGTATCAGATACCAATGGTTGATTAGAACCCGCAATTGCATCGAAAAATAGTGATTAGTGGTGCTGATTAATCATTGATTAGTAAATTAATCCTCTATTTTGTGTGCAAAAAATAGAGTATGCGGGGAGTCCAGATCTAAGGCCTTAGAGTTCAAATAAGCTCAAATCCTTTCAAGGCCATCAATAGCAATCAGTCTAGTAGAGGATTAAGCCAAGAAACACAAGATTTGACCAAACATTGAATGCTTTAAAGTGTTTTACAAAAGTGACCTGTAGATTTGATGAAGAGCTTGGATCTCACTGTAGACTTTAATCAAATAAAAATCTGTCTTCACCAGCTTGTAGAGCACCCTTGAAAACCCCTAGGGCCAAGAGGAATTACAACAATTTGATCTGGAGTAGTAGAGATCTCATTTCTCCTTCAGAAATGTGGCGCCAGCGATTTAGCAAAAATTGGCCACTTACGCTGGAGGTTTGCGATTTTGTTTGAATGGGATGGCTGGCTATGGTTGTCTAGAATTACTTGCCCTAATAGTGCTTCTGGAGGGAGATCAAGCCCCTCCACTAGCTGGGGGTGCAAAGAGCTAGTTGAAAAGACGTAAAAATCTTAATTATCTACTAATCCTAATTAGCCAAGTGATAATGGGCTCACAAATTGATGGATTCTAGGACTAGGCTCTGATAATATGTTAAATTTGCAGCAATCTGATGAGCTATGGTGAATCAAATGCTCGAATCAACATCATTAACAAAGAGATTAGATGATAATTAAGATATGATTAGTGAGCAATTAAGATATGATTCCTCAAGTCCCTAAAGTCATAGTCCTTGACACTCTCTCTCTCTATATATGTGTCCAAGGCTACTATAAGTGCCTGTGACCTTGACCAAAGTGCTCACACATACATCTACCACATGGCCGACATCATCAGTGGCTCAGAGGTGGTTTTACTTTGTTGGGTCAGGTTACATTGGGTTGTAGGGTTTCTCTCTCTCTCTCTCTCTCTCTCTCTCTCTCTCTCTCTCTCAAAAGATGATCTGACTCTACTTCCTTAGGAGCCTCCATGAAGTTTGCTGATGTCATTCCTTCTCCACTGGGTTTGCTATAGCAGTCTCTTGCCATGTGTACTGGCTTTCCACAGTTGTGGCAAGTGATGGTCCTTCCTCTTACTCTCCCTCTTCCTCGTCCTCGTCCTCGAGAGAATCCTCCTCAGGTGAAGAATGCCTTTTCTTCTCCTGCTGTTGAGTCCAGCCATTTCTTCTCTTTGCCTCTGGTCTTTTGCTCTAGTAGAGCTCCTTATATCTCTTGTGGCTTCAATTCAGGTACATTCTTTGGTGTTGCTACAATGTTTTCATTTTCACCTTTGTCCAAACTCTTGAGGAGCACTGCTAGTGCCTCATCATCTTCTGGCTTTTTGCCAATAGCTGCCAGTTGTTGCTTAATGCTTTTATATTTGTTCAAGTGTGTGATTGAAGATTCACTTTCCTTCATATCTACTTTGTAGAATTGTATTAACAGATTTATCTTTGTATTTTTAGCTTGTGTGCCAAATAATTTTTTAAGTTCATCCAATGCATCTTTTGCCCACTGTATCCTTGTGATGTGATGAATGATTTCATCATTTAAACTGAGTGCGATAAGTCCTAATGCATCTTTTGCCCACTATATCCTTGTGATTGATGAATGATTTCATCATTTAAACTGAGTGCGATAAGTCCCAATGCCTTTTCAATCCTTCTTTTCCCTCTCACATCTGGGCATTCATCTCTTCCCTCAACTAGCCCCCACAGATTTTTCCTCATGAGCAGATAACATGGTTTTTGTCTGCCATGTGTAAAACTACTTCCCATAAATTTGGCTCTCTTGTGCGGCGCCGTAACTCATGATGATGTGAAGGGGGTCTTACCTCTTGATCAAATTTCAAGATTCAAAGGTAGCGTCTACCCTTTTACAACTCAATCTACGGTTTAGGTGGTGATGATTATAATAGATTTATCAGCATAAAATCACCAGAAATTACATTAAACCAAGGGTAACAAATCTGTACGGAAGGGTTGGAGTATCAAACAATCTCCGAATTGCAATTTGAAATTATAGGTATCTGTATCAGATACAATGGTTGATTAGAACCCGCAATTTCATCGAAAAATAGTGATTAGTGGTGCTGATTAATCATTGATTAGTAAATTAATCCTCTATTTTGTGTGCAAAAAACAGAGTATGCGGGGAGTCCAGATCTAAGGCCTTAGAGTTCAAATAAGCTCAAATCCTTTCAAGGCCATCAATAGCAATCAGTCTAGTAGAGGATTAAGCCAAGAAACACAAGATTTGACCAAACATTGAATGCTTTAAAGTGTTTTACAAAAGTGACCTGTAGATTTGATGAAGAGCTTGGATCTCACTGTAGACTTTAATCAAATAAAAATCTGTCTTCACCAGCTTGTAGAGCACCCTTGAAAACCCCTAGGGCCAAGAGGAATTACAACAATTTGATCTGGAGTAGTAGAGATCTCATTTCTCCTTCAGAAATGTGGCGCCAGCGATTTAGCAAAAATTGGCCACTTACGCTGGAGGTTTGCGATTTTGTTTGAATGGGATGGCTGGCTATGGTTGTCTAGAATTACTTGCCCTAATAGTGCTTCTGGAGGGAGATCAAGCCCCTCCACTAGCTGGGGGTGCAAAGAGCTAGTTGAAAAGACGTAAAAATCTTAATTATCTACTAATCCTAATTAGCCAAGTGATAATGGGCTCACAAATTGATGGATTCTAGGACTAGGCTCTGATAATATGTTAAATTTGCAGCAATCTGATGAGCTATGGTGAATCAAATGCTCGAATCAACATCATTAACAAAGAGATTAGATGATAATTAAGATATGATTAGTGAGCAATTAAGATATGATTAGTGAGCTATGGTGGATCAGATGGTGATGAGCTATGGTGGATCAAATGCTCGAATCAACATCATTAACAAAGAGATTAGATGATAATTAAGATATGATTAGTGAGCAATTAACTAATAGCTTAATGTAGGCATGGATAATCAAAAACCAGTAAATTCTCATTAGGCCAATGCCTCAATTTATAGAGTTTACATCCAAGCATCTATTCCCACTGATTTCTCCTTGATTCACTCCACCTCTTTTGCTTGATTCTCTCCACCTCTTCCCAGAATATCTTCACACCTCCTAAATCTCTCCTAGTAGATACTTCTCACCTTTTCATAGGCTCTCTCACATTTACAGATTCTCTTTTATAGCCTATTCACTTGTATATTTCAACACCTCCCCTCAAGTGAATACTCCTAGCACACCTGGACCCTATACCAAGTTTCCCTCTTACTTGATAGTTCGCGACCAGTGCCTCAAGTCCCTAAAGTCATAGTCCTTGACACTCTCTCTCTCTCTATATGTGTCCAAGGCTACTATAAGTGCCTGTGACCTTGACCAAAGTGCTCACACATACATCATCATCGGTGGCTCAGAGGTGGTTTTACTTTGTTGGGGCAGGTTACATTGGGTTGTAGGGTTTCTCTCTCTCTCTCTCTCTCTCTCTCTCTCTGAAAATATGATCTGACTCCACTTCCTTAGGAGCCTCCATGAAGTTTGCTGATGTTGTTTCTTCTCCACTGGGTTTGTTGTAGCTGTCTCTTGCCATGTGTCTTGGCATTTCCACAGTTTTGGCAAGTGATTGTCCTTCCTCCTACTCTGCCTCTTCCTCATCCTCGTCCTCGAGAGAATCCTCCTCACGTGAAGAATGCTTTTTCTTCTCCTGCTATTGAGTCCAGCCATTTCTTCTCTTTGCCTCTGGTCTCTTGCTCTAGTAGAGCTCCTTCTATCTCTTGTAGCTTCAATTCAGGTACATTCTTTAGTGTTGCTACAATGTTTTCATATTCACCTTTGTCCAAACTCTTCAGAAGCACTGTTAGTGCCTCATCATCTTCTGCCTTTTTGCCAATAGCTGCCAGTTGTTGCTTAATGCTTTATATTTATTCAAGTGTGTGATTAAAGATTCACTTTCCTTTATATCTAATTTGTAGAATTGTATTAACAGATTTATCTTTGAATTTTTTGCTTGTGTGCCAAATAATTTTTTAAGTTCATCCAATGCATCTTTTGCCCACAGTATCCTTGTGATGTGATGAATGATTTCATCATTTAAACTGAGTGCGATAAGTCCCAATGCTTTTTCAATCCTCCTCTTCCACTCATTTTTCCCTCTCACCTCTGGGCATTCATCTCTTCCCTCAACTAGTCCCCACAGATTTTTCCTCAGAGCAGATACATGGTTTTTGTCTGCCATGTGTAAAACTGCTCCCCATAAGTTTGGCTATCTCTTGTGCCACCGTACTCATGATGATGATGTGAAGGGGGTCTCAACTCGATCAAATTTCAAGATTCAAGGGCAAACTCTACCCTTTTACAACTCAATCTAAGGTTTAGGTGGTGATGATTACAACAGATTTATCAGCATAAAATCACCAGAAATTACATTAAACCAAGGGTAACAAACCTGTACGGAAGGGTTGGAGTATCAAACCATCTTCGAATTGTAATCTGAAAATATAGGGATAGGGATCTGTATCAGATACCCAATGGTTGATTTGAACCTGCAATTGCACCGAAAAATAGTGATTAGTACTGATTAATCATTGATTAGTAAACTAATCCTCTATTTTGTGTGCAAAAAATAGAGTATGCATGGAGTCCAGATCTAAGGCCTTAGAGTTCAAATGAGCTCAAATCCTTTCAAGGCCATCAGTGGCAATTAGTCTAGTAGAGGATTAAGCCAAGAAATACAAGATTTGACCAAACATTTAATGCTTAATCTGTATTTAACCAAAGTCACCTGTAGATTTGATAAAGAGCTTGGATCTCACTGTAGACTTGATCAAATCAAAATCTGTCTTCACCATGTTGTAGAGCACCCTTGAAAACCTCTAGGGCTAAGAGGAATTAGAGCCATTTGATCTAGAGTAGCAGAGATCTCATTTCTCCTTCAGAAATGTGGCGCCAGCGATTTAGCGAAAATTGGCAGCTATGCTTGGCGGTTTGAGATTTTGTTTGAATGGGATGGCTGGCTATGGTTGCCTAGAAGTACTTGCCCTAATAGTGCTTCTGCAGGGAGATCAAGCCCCTCCACTGGCTGGGGGTGCAGTGAGCTAGTTGAAAAGAGGTAAAAATCTTAATTATCTACTAATCCTAATTAGCTAAGTGATAATGGGCTCACAAATTGAGAGATTCTAGGGCAAGGCTCTGATAATATATTAAATTTGGAGCAATGTGATGAGCTATGGTGGATCAAATGCTAGAATCAACATCATTAACAAAGAGATTAGATGATAATAAAGACGTGATTAGTGAGCAATTAATTGATAGCTTAATGTAGGCATGGATAATCAAAAACCAACAAATTCTCATCAGGCCAATGCCTCAATTTATAGAGTTTACATCCAAGCATCTATTCCCACTGATTTCTCTAATTTCTCCTTGATTCACTCCACCTATTCTGCATGATTCTCTCCACCTCTTCCTAGAATATCTCCACACCTCCTAAATCTCCTCATGCTACCCTTTATTCTCTCCCAATAGATACTTCTCACCTTTTCACAGGCTCACTCACATTCACAGATTCTCTTTTATAGCCTCTTGCCAAGGGCTTGTTCCCCACACACACCCTATTCACTTGTATATTTCAACACCTCCTCTCACGTGAATACTCCTAGCACACTTGGACCCTATACCAAGTTTCCCTCTTACTTGATAGTCCGCGACCAGTGCCTCAAGTCCCTAAACTCATAGTCCTTGACACACTCTCTCTCTCTCTCTCTCTCTATGTGTCTAAGGCTACTACCAGTGCCCGTGACCTTGACCAAAGTGCTCACACATACATCTACCACATGGACGACATAATGGCTCAGAGGTGGTTTTACTTTGTTGGGACAGGTTACATTGGGTTGCAGGGTTTCTCTCTCTCTCTCTCTCTCTCTCTCTCAGAAAAGATGATCTGACTCCACTTCCTTAGGAGCCTCCGTGAAGTTTGCTGATGTCTTTCCTTCTCCACTGGGTTTGTTGTAGTAGTCTCTTGCCATGTGTACTGGCTTTCCACAGTTGTGGCAAGTGATGGTCCTTCCTCTTACTCTCCTCTCCCTCTTCCTCGTCCTCGTCCTCGTCCTCATCCTCGTCCTCGAGAAATGCTTTTTCTTCTCTTGCTGTTGAGTCGAGCCATTTCTTCTCTTTGCCTCTAGTCTCTTGCTCTAGTAGAGCTCCTTATATCTCTTGTAGCTTCATTTCAGGTACATTCTTTAGTGTTGCTACAATGTTTTCATATTCACCTTTGTCCAAACTCTTCAGGAGCACTGCTAGTGCCTCATCATCTTTTGCCTTTTTGCCAATAGTTGCCAGTTGTTGCTTAATGCTTTTATATTTGTTCAAGTGTGTGATTAAAGATTCACTTTCCTTCATATCTAATTTGTAGAATTGTATTAACAGATTTATCTTTGAATTTTTTGCTTGTGTGCCAAATAATTTTTTGAGTTCATCCAATCCATCTTTTGCCCACTGTATCCTTGTGATGTGATGAATGATTTCATCATTTAAACTCAGTGCGATAAGTCCCAATGCTTTTTCAATCCTCCTCTTCCACTCATTTTTCCCTCTCACCTCTGGACATTCATCTCTTCCCTCAACTAGCCCCCACAAATTTTTCCTCATGAGCAGATACATGGTTTTTGTCTGCCATGTGTAAAACTGCTCCCCATAAATTTGGCTATCTCTTGTGCCACCGTACTCATGTGATGATGTGAAGGGGGTATTTCCTCTTGATCTAATTTAAAGATTCAAGGGCTGTGTCTACCCTTTTACAACTCAATCTAAGGTTTAGGTGGTGATGATTACAACAGATTTATCAGCATAAAATCACCAAAAATTACATTAAACCAAGGGTAACAAATCTGTATGGAAGGGTTGGAGTATCAAACCATCTCCGAATTGCAATCTGAAACTATAGGGATCTGTATCAGATACCCAATGGTTTATTTGAACCCTCAATTGCATAGTGATTAGTGCTGATTAATCATTGATTTTAGTAAATTATTCCTCTATTTTGTGTGCAAAAAACAGAGCATGCGGGGAGTCCAAATCTAAGGCTTTAGAGTTCAAATGAGCTCAAATCCTTTCAAGGCCATCAATAGCAATTAGTCTAGTAGAGGATTAAGCCAAGAAACACAAGATTTGACTAAACATTGAATGCTTAATCTCTGCTTTACCAAAGTCACCTGTAGAATTGATGAAGAGCTTGGATCTCACTTTAGACTTGATCAAATCAAAATCTGTCTTCACCAGCTTGTAGAGCACCCTTGAAAACCCCTAGGGCCAAGAAGAATTACAACAATTTGATCTGGAGCAGCAGAGATCTCATTTCTCCTTCAGAAATGTGGCGGTAGCGATTTAGCAAAAATTGGCAGCTACGCTTAGCGGTTTGCGATTTTGTTTGAATGGGATGGCTGGCCATGGTTGCCTAGAATTACTAGCCCTAATAGTTCTTCTGTAGGGAGATCAAGCCCCTCCACTGGCTAGGGGTGCAAAGAGCTAGTTGAAAAGACATAAAAATCTTAAATATCTACTAATCCTAATTAGCCAAGTGATAATGGGCTCACAAATTGATGGATTCTAGGGCTAGGCTCTGATAATATGTTAAATTTACAGCAATAGTCCAGCCATTTCTTCTCTTTGCCTCTGGTCTCTTGCTCTAGTAGAGCTCCTTCTATCTCTTGTAGCTTCAATTCAGGTACATTCTTTAGTGTTGCTACAATGTTTTTATATTCACCTTTGTCCAGACTCTTCAAGAGCACTGTTAGTGGCTTGTCATCTTCTGCCTTTTTGCCAATAGCTGCCAGTTGTTGCTTAATGCTTTTATATTTGTTCTAGTGTGTGATTAAAGATTCACTTTCCTTCATATCTAATTTGTTGAAATTTGAGCATAATGATAAGCTATGGTGGATCAAACACTAGAATCAACATCATTAACAAAGTGATTTTAGCAAATAATTAAGATATAATTAGTGGGTAATTAGCAAATAGATTAATGTAGGCATGGATACTCAAAAACCAGCAAATTTTCATTAGGGCTATGCCTCAATTTATAGAGTTCACATCAAGCATCAAATCCCATTGATTTCTCCATGATTCACTCCCAGAATATCTCCACCTCTTGCCTGATTCTCTTCACCTCTTCTCTTTTCCCTGAATATCTCCCAGAATAACTCCACACTCCTAAATTCTCTCATGCTACCCTTTATTCTCTCCCAGTAGATTCTTCTCACCTTTTCACAGGTTCTTTTACAATTACATCTCCTCTTTTACAGCCTCTAACCAAGGGCTTGTTCCCGCACACACCCTATTCACTTGTATATTTCAACACCTCCCCTCAAGTGAATAATCCTAGCACACCTGGGCCCTATACCAAATTTCCCTCTTACTTGATAGCCTGCGACCAGTGCCTCAAGTCCCTAAACTCCATAGTCCTTGACACTCTCTCTCTCTATGTGTCCAAGGCTACTATAAGTGCCCGCGACCTTGACTAAAGTGCTCACACATACATTTACCATGTGGCCTACATCATCGGTGGCTCAAAGGTGGTTTTACTTTGTTGGGGTAGGTTACATTGGGTTGTGGGGTCTCTCTCTCTCTCTCTCTCTCTCAGAAAAGATGATCCGACTCCACTTCCTTTGGAGCCTCCATAAAGTTTGCCAATGTCGTTCCTTCTTCACCGGGTTTGCTGTAGCAGTCTCTTGCCATGTGTCCTGGCTTCCCACATTTGTGGCAAGTGAAGGTCCTCCCTCCTACTCTGCCTCTTCCTCGTCCTCGTCCTCGAGAGAATCCTCTTCGGGTGAAGAATGCTTTTTCTTCTTTTGCTGTTGAGTCGACCCCTTTCTTCTCTTTGCCTCTGCTCTCTTGCTCTAGTAGAGCTGCTTCTATCTCGTGTAGCTTCAATTCAGGTACATTCTTTAGTGTTGCTACAATGTTTTCATAATCTCCTTTGTCCACACTGTTCAGAAGTATAGCTAATGCTTCATCATCTTTTACCTTTTTGCCAATAGCTGCCAGCTGTTGCTTAATGATTTTATATTTGTTCAAGTGTGTGATTAAAGGTTCACTTTCCTTTATGTCCAATTTGTAGAATTGCATTAACAGATTTATCTTTGAATTTTTTGCTTGTGTACCAAATAATTTATTGAGTTCATCCCATGCATCTTTTGCCCATTGTATCCTTGTGATGTGATGAATGATTTCATCATTTAAACTGAGTGCAATAAGTCCTAATGCTTTTTCATTCCTGCTCTTCCACTCACTTTCCCCTCTCTCTGGGCATTCATCTCTCCCTTCAACTAATCCCCACAGATTTTTCCTCATCAGCAAATACATGGTTTTTGTCTACCATGTATAAAACTGTTCCCTATTAAATTTGGCTATTTCCTGTGCTGAACTCATGGTGATGTGAAGGGGGTCTTACCTCTTGATCCAATTTCAAGATTCAAGGGCAGTGTCTACCCTTTTACAACTCAATCTGGTGTTTAATAGATGATTACAATAATTTTATCAGCATAAAATCACCTAAAATTACATTAAATTAAGGGTAACCAATTTGTATGGGATGGTTGTAGTATCAAACCAACTTCGATTTGTAATCTGAAGCTATAGGGATCTGTATCAGATACCTAATGGTTAATTTGAATCCTTAATTATACCAAAATATAGTGATTAGCACTGATTAATCACTGATTAGCAAATTAATGCTCTGTTTTGTGTGCAAAAAATAGAGTATGCGAGGAGTCCAGATTTGGTGCCTTACACTTCAAATGAGCTCAAATGCTTTCAAAGGCATCAATAGCAATGAGTCTAGTAGAGGATTAAGCCAAGAAACACAAGATTTGACCTAATATTGAAAGCTTAATCTCTGTTTTACCAAAGTCACCTGCAGATTTGATGAAGAGCTTGGATCTCAATGTAGACTTGATGAAATTGAATTCTGTCTTCACCAGCTTGTAGAGCATGCTTGAATACACCTTGGGGTAGGAGGAATTAGAAAGATTTGACTTGATGAAGTAGCAATGTCAAGAACTGCAGAGAAAAAAGGCACCGGCAAAAATAGTGAATCCTCCTTCGGCAGTTTGTTGCGCCATCTTGATGTGCTTGAAGCCAAGGGAGTTGGCTAGCTTGTGTTAGAAGGGCTTGCCCTAATTCTATGTGTGCAAGGTGAATGGAGTCCTCCACTGGGTGTGAAGGGGTGAAGTGAAAAACAACTAAAAATTAGATTATTTCTTAATTATCTACTAATCTTGATTAATTAACTAATGGGCTCATAAACTTGATGGATTCTAGGCATGGCTCTGATACCATGTTGAAATTTGAGCATAATGATGAGCTATGGTGGATCAAACACTAGAATCAACATCATTAACAAAGTGATTTTAATAAATAATTAAGATGTAATTAGTGGGTAATTAGCAAATAGATTAATGTAGGCATGGATACTCAAAAACCAGCAAATTCTCATTAGGGCTATGCCTCAATTTATAGAGTTCACATCAAGCATCAAATCCCATTGATTTCTCCATGATTCACTCCCAGAATATCTCCACCTCTTGCTTGATTCTCTCCACGTCTTCTCTTTTCCCTGAATATCTCCCACAATAACTCCACACTCCTAAATTCTCTCATGCTACCCTTTATTCTCTCCCAGTAGATTCTTCTCACCTTTTCACAGGTTCTTTCACAATTACATCTCCTCTTTTACAGCCTCTAACCAAGGGCTTGTTCCCGCACACACCCTATTCACTTGTATATTTCAACATAATTTATAGAATTGTATTAACAGATTTATCTTTGAATTTTTTGCTTGTGTGCCAAATAATTTTTTGAGTTCATCCAATGCATCTTTTGCCCACTATATCCTTGTGATGTGATGAATGATTTCATCATTTAAATTGAGTGCGATAAGTCCCAATGCTTTTTCAATCCTCCTCTTCCACTCATTTTTCCCTCTCACCTCTGTGCATTCATCTCTTCCCTCAACTAGACCCCACAGATTTTTCCTCATGAGCAGATACATGGTTTTTGTCTGCCATGTGTAAAACTGCTCCCCATAAATTTGGCTATCTCTAGTGCCGCCGTACTCATGGTGATGATGTGAAGGGGGTCTTACCTCTTGATCCAATTTAAAGATTCAAGGGCTATGTCTACCCTTTTACAACTCAATCTAAGGTTTAGGTGGTGATGATTACAACAGATTTATCAGTATAAAATCACCAGAAATTACATTAAACCAAGGGTAACAAATATGTACAGAAGGGTTGGAGTATCAAACCATCTCCGAATTGCAATCTGAAACTATAGGGATCTGTATCAGATACCCAATGGTTTATTTGAACCCTCAATTGCACCGAAAAATAGTGATTAGTGTTGATTAATCATTGATTAGTAAATTAATCCTCTATTTTGTGTGCAAAAAACAGAGTATGCGGGGAGTCCAGATCTAAGGCCTTAGAGTTCAAATGAGCTCAAATCCTTTCAAGGACATCAATAGCAATTAGTCTAGTAGAGGATTAAGCCAAGAAACACAAGATTTGACTAAACATTGAATGCTTAATCTCTGTTTTACCAAAGTCACCTGTAGAATTGATGAAGAGCTTGGATCTCACTTTAGACTTGATCAAATCAAAATCTGTCTTCACCAGCTTGTAGAGCACCCTTGAAAACCCCTAGGGCCAAGAAGAATTACAGCAATTTGATCTGGAGCAGGAGAGATCTCATTTCTCCTTCAGAAATGTAGCGTCAGTGATTTAGCAAAAATTGGCAACTACGCTTGGCGGTTTGCGATTTTGTTTGAATGGGATGGCTGGTTATGGTTGCCTAGAATTACTTGCCCTAATAGTTCTTCTGGAGGGAGATCAAGCCCCTCCACTGGCTAGGGGTGCAGAGAGCTAGTTGAAAAGACGTAAAAATCTTAAATATATACTAATCCTAATTAGCCAAGTGATAATGGGCTCACAAATTGATGGATTCTAGGGCCAAGCTCTGATAATATGTTAAATTTGCAGCAATAGTCCAGCCATTTCTTCTCTTTGCCTCTGGTCTCTTGCTCTAGTAGAGCTCCTTCGATCTCTTGTAGCTTCAATTCAGGTACATTCTTTAGTGTTGCTACAATGTTTTCATATTCACCTTTGTCCAGACTCTTCAAGAGCACTGTTAGTGCCTCATCATCTTCTGCCTTTTTGCCAATAGCTGCCAGTTGTTGCTTAATGCTTTTATATTTGATTCACTTTCCTTCATATCTAATTTGTTGAAATTTGAGCATAATGATGAGCTATGGTGGATCAAACACTAGAATCAACATCATTAACAAAGTGATTTTAACAAATAATTAAGATGTAATTAGTGGGTAATTAGCAAATAGATTAATGTAGGCATGGATACTCAAAAACCAGCAAATTCTCATTAGGGCTATGCCTCAATTTATAGAGTTCACATCAAGCATCAAATCCCATTGATTTCTCCATGATTCACTCCCAGAATATCTCCACCTCTTGCTTGATTCTCTCCACCTCTTCTCTTTTCCCTGAATATCTCCCAGAATAACTCCACACTCCTAAATTCTCTCATGCTACCCTTTATTCTCTCCCAGTAGATTCTTCTCACCTTTTCACAGGTTCTTTCACAATTACATCTCTTTTACAGCCTCTAACCAAGGGCTTGTTCCCCCACACACCCTATTCACTTGTATATTTCAACATAATTTATAGAATTGTATTAACAGATTTATCTTTGAATTTTTTGCTTGTGTGCCAAATAAATTTTTGAGTTCATCCAATGCATCTTTTGCCCACTATATCCTTGTGATGTGATGAATGATTTCATCATTTAAATTGAGTGCGATAAGTCCCAATGCTTTTTCAATCCTCCTCTTCCACTCATTTTTCCCTCTCACCTCTGTGCATTCATCTCTTCCCTCAACTAGACCCCACAGATTTTTCCTCATGAGCAGATACATGGTTTTTGTCTGCCATGTGTAAAACTTCTCCCCATAAATTTGGCTATCTCTTGTGCCGCCGTACTCATGGTGATGATGTGAAGGGGGTCTTACCTCTTGATCCAATTTAAAGATTCAAGGGCTATGTCTACCCTTTTACAACTCAATCTAAGGTTTAGGTGGTGATGATTACAACAGATTTATCAGTATAAAATCACCAGAAATTACATTAAACCAAGGGTAACAAATATGTACAGAAGGGTTGGAGTATCAAACCATCTCCGAATTGCAATCTGAAACTATAGGGATCTGTATCAGATACCCAATGGTTTATTTGAATCCTCAATTGCACCGAAAAATAGTGATTAGTGTTGATTAATCATTGATTAGTAAATTAATCCTCTATTTTGTGTGCAAAAAACAGAGTATGCGGGGAGTCCAGATCTAAGGCCTTAGAGTTCAAATGAGCTCAAATCCTTTCAAGGACATCAATAGCAATTAGTCTAGTAGAGGATTAAGCCAAGAAACACAAGATTTGACTAAACATTGAATGCTTAATCTCTGTTTTACCAAAGTCACCTGTAGAATTGATGAAGAGCTTGGATCTCACTTTAGACTTGATCAAATCAAAATCTGTCTTCACCAGCTTGTAGAGCACCCTTGAAAACCCCTAGGGCCAAGAAGAATTACAGCAATTTGATCTGGAGCAGCAGAGATCTCATTTCTCCTTCAAAAATGTAGCGTCAGTGATTTAGCAAAAATTGGCAACTACGCTTGGCGGTTTGCGATTTTGTTTGAATGGGATGGCTGGTTATGGTTGCCTAGAATTACTTGCCCTAATAGTTCTTCTGGAGGGAGATCAAGCCCCTCCACTGGCTAGGGGTGCAGAGAGCTAGTTGAAAAGACGTAAAAATCTTAAATATATACTAATCCTAATTAGCCAAGTGATAATGGGCTCACAAATTGATGGATTCTAGGGCCAAGCTCTGATAATATGTTAAATTTGCAGCAATAGTCCAGCCATTTCTT
Source organism: Cibotium barometz (assembly GCF_041138505.1). Classification (NCBI taxonomy): domain Eukaryota; kingdom Viridiplantae; phylum Streptophyta; class Polypodiopsida; order Cyatheales; family Cibotiaceae; genus Cibotium; species Cibotium barometz. Next base: position 4,443,685 of record NC_141047.1, read on the forward strand.
CTCTTTGCCTCTGGTCTCTTGCTCTAGTAGAGCTCCTTCGATCTCTTGTAGCTTCAATTCAGGTACATTCTTTAGTGTTGCTACAATGTTTTCATATTCACCTTTGTCCAGACTCTTCAAGAGCACTGTTAGTGCCTCATCATCTTCTGCCTTTTTGCCAATAGCTGCCAGTTGTTGCTTAATGCTTTTATATTTGATTCACTTTCCTTCATATCTAATTTGTTGAAATTTGAGCATAATGATGAGCTATGGTGGATCAAACACTAGAATCAACATCATTAACAAAGTGATTTTAACAAATAATTAAGATGTAATTAGTGGGTAATTAGCAAATAGATTAATGTAGGCATGGATACTCAAAAACCAGCAAATTCTCATTAGGGCTATGCCTCAATTTATAGAGTTCACATCAAGCATCAAATCCCATTGATTTCTCCATGATTCACTCCCAGAATATCTCCACCTCTTGCTTGATTCTCTCCACCTCTTCTCTTTTCCCTGAATATCTCCCAGAATAACTCCACACTCCTAAATTCTCTCATGCTACCCTTTATTCTCTCCCAGTAGATTCTTCTCACCTTTTCACAGGTTCTTTCACAATTACATCTCCTCTTTTACAGCCTCTAACCAAGGGCTTGTTCCCCCACACACCCTATTCACTTGTATATTTCAACATAATTTATAAAATTGTATTAACAGATTTATCTTTGAATTTTTTGCTTGTGTGCCAAATAATTTTTTGAGTTCATCCAATGCATCTTTTGCCCACTATATCCTTGTGATGTGATGAATGATTTCATCATTTAAATTGAGTGCGATAAGTCCCAATGCTTTTTCAATCCTCCTCTTCCACTCATTTTTCCCTCTCACCTCTGTGCATTCATCTCTTCCCTCAACTAGACCCCACAGATTTTTCCTCATGAGCAGATACATGGTTTTTGTCTGCCATGTGTAAAACTTCTCCCCATAAATTTGGCTATCTCTTGTGCCGCCGTACTCATGGTGATGATGTGAAGGGGGTCTTACCTCTTGATCCAATTTAAAGATTCAAGGGCTATGTCTACCCTTTTACAACTCAATCAAAGGTTTAGGTGGTGATGATTACAACAGATTTATCAGTATAAAATCACCAAAAATTACATTAAACCAAGGGTAACAAATATGTACAGAAGGGTTGGAGTATCAAACCATCTCCGAATTGCAATCTGAAACTATAGGGATCTGTATCAGATACCCAATGGTTTATTTGAACCCTCAATTGCACCGAAAAATAGTGATTAGTGTTGATTAATCATTGATTAGTAAATTAATCCTCTATTTTGTGTGCAAAAAACAGAGTATGCGGGGAGTCCAGATCTAAGGCCTTAGAGTTCAAATGAGCTCAAATCCTTTCAAGGACATCAATAGCAATTAGTCTAGTAGAGGATTAAGCCAAGAAACACAAGATTTGACTAAACATTGAATGCTTAATCTCTGTTTTACCAAAGTCACCTGTAGAATTGATGAAGAGCTTGGATCTCACTTTAGACTTGATCAAATCAAAATCTGTCTTCACCAGCTTGTATAGCACCCTTGAAAACCCCTAGGGCCAAGAAGAATTACAGCAATTTGATCTGGAGCAGGAGAGATCTCATTTCTCCTTCAGAAATGTAACGCCAGCGATTTAGCAAAAATTGGCAACTATGATTGGTGGTTTGCGATTTTGTTTGAATGGTATGGCTGGTTATGGTTGCCTAGAATTACTTGCCCTAATAGTTCTTCTGGAGGGAGATCAAGCCCCTCCACTGGCTAGGGGTGCAGAGAGCTAGTTGAAAGGACGTAAAAATCTTAAATATCTACTAATCCTAATTAGCCAAGTGATAATGGGCTCACAAATTGATGGATTCTAGGGCTAAGCTCTGATAATATGTTAAATTTGCAGCAATAGTCCAGCCATTTCTTCTCTTTGCCTCTGGTCTCTTGCTCTAGTAGAGCTCCTTCGATCTCTTGTAGCTTCAATTCAGGTACATTCTTTAGTGTTGCTACAATGTTTTCATATTCACCTTTGTCCAGACTCTTCAAGAGCACTGTTAGTGCCTCATCATCTTCTGCCTTTTTGCCAATAGCTGCCAGTTGTTGCTTAATGCTTTTATATTTGATTCACTTTCCTTCATATCTAATTTGTTGAAATTTGAGCATAATGATGAGCTATGGTGGATCAAACACTAGAATCAACATCATTAACAAAGTGATTTTAACAAATAATTAAGATGTAATTAGTGGGTAATTAGCAAATAGATTAATATAGGCATGGATACTCAAAAACCAGCAAATTCTCATTAGGGCTATGCCTCAATTTATAGAGTTCACATCAAGCATCAAATCCCATTGATTTCTCCATGATTCACTCCCAGAATATCTCCACCTCTTGCTTGATTCTCTCCACCTCTTCTCTTTTCCCTGAATATCTCCCAGAATAACTCCACACTCCTAAATTCTCTCATGCTACCCTTTATTCTCTCCCAGTAGATTCTTCTCACCTTTTCACAGGTTCTTTCACAATTACATCTCCTCTTTTACAGCCTCTAACCAAGGGCTTGTTCCCGCACACACCCTATTCACTTGTATATTTCAACATAATTTATAGAATTGTATTAACAGATTTATCTTTGAATTTTTTGCTTGTGTGCCAAATAATTTTTTGAGTTCATCCAATGCATCTTTTGCCCACTATATCCTTGTGATGTGATGAATGATTTCATCATTTAAATTGAGTGCGATAAGTCCCAATGCTTTTTCAATCCTCCTCTTCCACTCATTTTTCCCTCTCACCTCTGGGCATTCATCTCTTCCCTCAACTAGCCCCCACAGATTTTTCCTCATGAGCAGATACATGGTTTTTGTCTGCCATGTGTAAAACTGCTCCCATAAATTTGGCTATCTCTTGTGCCGCCGTACTCATGGTGATGATGTGAAGGGGGTCTTACCTCTTGATCCAATTTAAAGATTCAAGGGCTATGTCTACCCTTTTACAACTCAATCTAAGGTTTAGGTGGTGATGATTACAACAGATTTATCAGTATAAAATCACCAGAAATTACATTAAACCAAGGGTAACAAATATGTACAGAAGGGTTGAAGTATCAAACCATCTCCGAATTGCAATCTGAAACTATAAGGACCTGTATCAGATACCCAATGGTTTATTTGAACCCTCAATTGCACCAAAAAATAGTGATTAGTGTTGATTAATCATTGATTAGTAATTTAATCCTCTATTTTGTGTGCAAAAAATAGAGTATGCGGGGAGTCCAGATCTAAGGCCTTAGAGTTCAAATGAGCTCAAATCCTTTCAAGGACATCAATAGAAATTAGTCTAGTAGAGGATTAAGCCAAGAAACACAAGATTTGACTAAACATTGAATGCTTAATCTCTGTTTTACCAAAGTCACCTGTAGAATTGATGAAGAGCTTGGATCTCACTTTAGACTTGAACAAATCAAAATCTGTCTTCACCAGCTTGTAGAGCACCCTTGAAAACCCCTAGGGCCAAGAAGAATTACAGCAATTTGATCTGGAGCAGGAGAGATCTCATTTCTCCTTCAGAAATGTAGCGCCAACGATTTAGCAAAAATTGGCAACTACGCTTGGCGGTTTGCGATTTTGTTTGAATGGGATGGCTGGTTATGGTTGCCTAGAATTACTTGCCCTAATAGTTCTTCTGGAGGGAGATCAAGCCCCTCCACTGGCTAGGGGTGCAGAGAGCTAGTTGAAAAGATGTAAAAATCTTAAATATCTACTAATCCTAATTAGCCAAGTGATAATGGGCTCACAAATTGATGGATTCTAGGGCTAAGCTCTGATAATATGTTAAATTTGCAGCAATAGTCCAGCCATTTCTTCTCTTTGCCTCTAGTCTCTTGCTCTAGTAGAGCTCCTTCGATCTCTTGTAGCTTCAATTCAGGTACATTCTTTAGTGTTGCTACAATGTTTTCATATTCACCTTTGTCCAGACTCTTCAAGAGCACTGTTAGTGCCTCATCATCTTCTGCCTTTTTGCCAATAGCTGCCAGTTGTTGCTTAATGCTTTTATATCTGATTCACTTTCCTTCATATCTAATTTGTTGAAATTTGAGCATAATGATGAGCTATGGTGGATCAAACACTAGAATCAACATCATTAACAAAGTGATTTTAGCAAATAATTAAGATATAATTAGTGGGTAATTAGCAAATAGATTAATGTAGGCATGGATACTAAAAAACCAGCAAATTTTCATTAGGGCTATGCCTCAATTTATAGAGTTTACAACAAGCATCAAATCCCATTGATTTCTCCATGATTCACTTTCAGAATATCTCCACCTCTTGCTTGATTCTCTCCACCTCTTCTCTTTTCCCTGAATATCTCCCAGAATAACTCCACACTCCTAAATTCTCTCATGATACCCTTTATTCTCTCCCAGTAGATTCTTCTCACCTTTTCACAGGTTCTTTCACAATTACATCTCCTCTTTTACGGCCTCTAACCAAGGGCTTGTTCCCGCACACACCCTATTCACTTGTATATTTCAACATAATTTATAGAATTGTATTAACAGATTTATCTTTGAATTTTTTGCTTGTGTGCCAAATAATTTTTTGAGTTCATCCAATGCATCTTTTGCCCACTATATCCTTGTGATGTGATGAATGATTTCATCATTTAAATTGAGTGCGATAAGTCCCAATGCTTTTTCAATCCTCCTCTTCCACTCATTTTTCCCTCTCACCTCTGGGCATTCATCTCTTCCCTCAACTAGCCCCCACAGATTTTTCCTCATGAGCAGATACATGGTTTTTGTCTGCCATGTGTAAAACTGCTCCCATAAATTTGGCTATCTCTTGTGCCGCCGTACTCATGGTGATGATGTGAAGGGGGTCTTACCTCTTGATCCAATTTAAAGATTCAAGGGCTATGTCTACCCTTTTACAACTCAATCTAAGGTTTAGGTGGTGATGATTACAACAGATTTATCAGTATAAAATCACCAGAAATTACATTAAACCAAGGGTAACAAATATGTACAGAAGGGTTGAAGTATCAAACCATCTCCGAATTGCAATCTGAAACTATAGGGATCTGTATCAGATACCCAATGGTTTATTTGAACCCTCAATTGCACCGAAAAATAGTGATTAGTGTTGATTAATCATTAATTAGTAAATTAATCCTCTATTTTGTGTGCAAACAACAGAGTATGTGGGGAGTCCAGATCTAAGACCTTAGAGTTCAAATGAGCTCAAATCCTTTCAAGGACATCAATAGCAATTAGTCTAGTAGAGGATTAAGCCAAGAAACACAAGATTTGACTAAACATTGAATGCTTAATCTCTGTTTTACCAAAGTCACCTGTAGAATTGATGAAGAGCTTGGATCTCACTTTAGACTTGATCAAATCAAAATCTGTCTTCACCAGCTTGTAGAGCACCCTTGAAAACCCCTAGGGCCAAGAAGAATTACAGCAATTTGATCTGGAGCAGGAGAGATCTCATTTCTTCTTCAGAAATATAGCGCCAGCGATTTAGCAAAAATTGGCAACTACGCTTGGCGGTTTGCGATTTTGTTTGAATGGGATGGCTGGTTATGGTTGCCTAGAATTACTTGCCCTAATAGTTCTTCTGGAGGGAGATCAAGCCCCTCCACTGGCTAGGGGTGCAGAGAGCTAGTTGAAAAGACGTAAAAATCTTAAATATCTACTAATCCTAATTAGCCAAGTGATAATGGGCTCACAAATTGATGGATTCTAGGGCTAAGCTCTGATAATATGTTAAATTTGCAGCAATAGTCCAGCCATTTCTTCTCTTTGCCTCTGGTCTCTTGCTCTAGTAGAGCTCCTTCGATCTCTTGTAGCTTCAATTCAGGTACATTCTTTAGTGTTGCTACAATGTTTTCATATTCACCTTTGTCCAGACTCTTCAAGAGCACTGTTAGTGCCTCATCATCTTCTGCCTTTTTGCCAATAGCTGCCAGTTGTTGCTTAATGCTTTTATATCTGATTCACTTTCCTTCATATCTAATTTGTTGAAATTTGAGCATAATGATGAGCTATGGTGGATCAAACACTAGAATCAACATCATTCACAAAGTGATTTTAGCAAATAATTAAGATGTAATTAGTGGGTAATTAGCAAATAGATTAATGTAGGCATGGATACTCAAAAACCAGCAAATTTTCATCAGGGCTATGCCTCAATTTATAGAGTTCACATCAAGCATCAAATCCCATTGATTTCTCCATGATTCACTCCCAGAATATCTCCACCTCTTGCTTGATTCTCTCCACCTCTTCTCTTTTCCCTGAATATCTCCCAGAATAACTCCACACTCCTAAATTCTCTCATGCTACCCTTTATTCTCTCCCAGTAGATTCTTCTCACCTTTTCACAGGTTCTTTCACAATTACATCTCCTCTTTTACAGCCTCTAACCAAGGGCTTGTTCCCGCACACACCCTATTTACTTGTATATTTCAACATAATTTATAGAATTGTATTAACAGATTTATCTTTGAATTTTTTGCTTGTGCCAAATAATTTTTTGAGTTCATTGCATCTTTTGCCCACTATATCCTTGTGATGTGATGATAGATTTTATCATTTAAATTGAGTGCGATAAGTCCCAATGCTTTTTCAATCCTCCTCTTCCACTCATTTTTCCCTCTCACCTCTGGGCATTCATCTCTTCCCTCAACTAGCCCCCACAGATTTTTCCTCATGAGCAGATACATAGTTTTTGTCTGCCATGTGTAAAACTGCTCCCATAAATTTGGCTATCTCTTGTGCCGCCGTACTCATGGTGATGATGTGAAGGGGGTCTTACCTCTTGATCCAATTTAAAGATTCAAGGGCTATGTCTACCCTTTTACAACTCAATCTAAGGTTTAGGTGGTGATGATTACAACAGATTTATCAGTATAAAATCACCAGAAATTACAATAAACCAAGGGTAACAAATATGTACAGAAGGGTTGAAGTATCAAACCATCTCCGAATTGCAATCTGAAACTATAGGGATCTGTATCAGATACCCAATGGTTTATTTGAACCCTCAATTGCACCGAAAAATAGTGATTAGTGTTGATTAATCATTGATTAGTAAATTAATCCTCTATTTTGTGTGCAAAAAACAGAGTATGTGGGGAGTCCAGATCTAAGGCCTTAGAGTTCAAATGAGCTCAAATCCTTTTAAGGACATCAATAGCAATTAGTCTAGTAGAGGATTAAGCCAAGAAACACAAGATTTGACTAAACATTGAATGCTTAATCTCTGTTTTACCAAAGTCACCTGTAGAATTGATGAAGAGCTTGGATCTCACTTTAGACTTGATCAAATCAAAATCTGTCTTCACCAGCTTGTAGAGCACCCTTGAAAACCCCTAGGGCCAAGAAGAATTACAGCAATTTGATCTGGAGCAGGAGAGATCTCATTTCTCCTTCAGAAATGTAGCGTCAGTGATTTAGCAAAAATTGGCAACTACGCTTGGCGGTTTGCGATTTTGTTTGAATGGGATGGCTAGTTATGGTTGCCTAGAATTACTTGCCCTAATAGTTCTTCTGGAGGGAGATCAAGCCCCTCCACTGGCTAGGGGTGCAGAGAGCTAGTTGAAAAGACGTAAAAATCTTAAATATATACTAATCCTAATTAGCCAAGTGATAATGGGCTCACAAATTGATGGATTCTAGGGCCAAGCTCTGATAATATGTTAAATTTGCAGCAATAGTCCAGCCATTTCTTCTCTTTGCCTCTGGTCTCTTGCTCTAGTAGAGCTCCTTCGATCTCTTGTAGCTTCAATTCAGGTACATTCTTTAGTGTTGCTACAATGTTTTCATATTCACCTTTGTCCAGACTCTTCAAGAGCACTGTTAGTGCCTCATCATCTTCTGCCTTTTTGCCAATAGCTGCCAGTTGTTGCTTAATGCTTTTATATTTGATTCACTTTCCTTCATATCTAATTTGTTGAAATTTGAGCATAATGATGAGCTATGGTGGATCAAACACTAGAATCAACATCATTAACAAAGTGATTAGCAAATAATTAAGATATAATTAGTGGGTAATTAGCAAATAGATTAATGTAGGCATGGATACTCAAAAACTAGCAAATTTTCATTAGGGCTATGCCTCAATTTATAGAGTTTACATCAAGCATCAAATCCCATTGATTTCTCCATGATTCACTCCCAGAATATCTCCACCTCTTGCCTGATTCTCTTCACCTCTTCTCTTTTCCCTGAATATCTCCCACAATAACTCCACACTCCTAAATTCTCTCATGCTACCCTTTATTCTCTCCCAGTAGATTCTTCTCACCATTTCACAGGTTCTTTCACAATTACATCTCCTCTTTTACAGCCTCTAACCAAGGGCTTGTTCCCGCACACACCCTATTCACTTGTATATTTCAACATAATTTATAGAATTGTATTAACAGATTTATCTTTGAATTTTTTGCTTGTGTGCCAAATAATTTTTTGAGTTCATCCAATGCATCTTTTGCCCACTATATCCTTGTGATGTGATGAATGATTTCATCATTTAAATTGAGTGCGATAAGTCCCAATGCTTTTTCAATCCTCCTCTTCCACCCAATTTTCCCTCTCACCTCTGGGCATTCATCTCTTCCCTCAACTAGCCCCCACAGATTTTTCCTCATGAGCAGATACATGGTTTTTGTCTACCATGTGTAAAACTGCTCCCATAAATTTGGCTATCTCTTGTGCCGCCGTACTCATGATGATGTGAAGGGGGTCTTAGCTCTTGATCCAATTTAAAGATTCAAGGGTTGTGTCTACCCTTTTACAACTCAATCTAAGGTTTAGGTGGTGATGATTACAATAGATTTATCAGCATAAAATCACCAGAAATTACATTAAACCAAGGGTAACAAATCTGTACAGAAGGGTTGGAGTATCAAACCATCTTGGAATTGCAATCTGAAACTATAGGGATCTGTATCAGATACCCAATGGTTTATTTGAACCCTCAATTGCACTGAAAAATAGCGATTAGTGCTGATTAATCATTGATTAGTAAATTAATCCTCTATTTTGTGTGCAAAAAACGGAGTATGCGGGGAGTCCAGATCTAAGGCCTTAGAGTTCAAATGAGCTCAAATCCTTTCAAGGACATCAATAGCAGTTAGTCTAGTAGAGGATTAAGCCAAGAAACACAAGATTTGACTAAACATTGAATGCTTAATCTCTGTTTTACCAAAGTCACCTGTAGAATTGATGAAGAGCTTGGATGTCACTTTAGACTTGATCAAATCAAAATCTGTCTTCATCAGCTTGTAGAGCACCCTTGAAAACCCCTAGAAGAATTACAGCAATTTCATCTGGAGCAGCAGAGATCTCATTTCTCCTTCAGAAATGTGGCGCCAGCGATTTAGCAAAAATTGGCAACTATGCTTGGCGGTTTGCGATTTTGTTTGAATGGGATGGCTGGTTATGGTTGCCTAGAATTACTTGCCCTAATAGTTCTTCTGGAGGGAGATCAAGCCCCTCCATTGGCTAGGGGTGCAGAGAGCTAGTTGAAAAGACGTAAAAATCTTAAATATCTACTAATCCTAATTAGCCAAGTGATAATGGGCTCACAAATTGATGGATTCTAGGGCCAAGCTCTGATAATATGTTAAATTTGCAGTAATAGTCCAGTCATTTCTTCTCTTTGCCTCTGGTCTCTTGCTCTAGTAGAGCTCCTTCGATCTCTTGTAGCTTCAATTCAGGTACATTCTTTAGTGTTGCTACAATGTTTTCATATTCACCTTTGTCCAGAATCTTCAAGAGCACTGTTAGTGCCTCATCATCTTCTGCCTTTTTGCCAATAGCTGCCAGTTGTTGCTTAATGCTTTTATATTTGATTCACTTTCCTTCATATCTAATTTGTTGAAATTTGAGCATAATGTGATGAGCTATGGTGGATCAAACACTAGAATCAATAACATTAACAAAGTGATTAGCAAATAATTAAGACATAATTAGGAGGTAATTAGCAAATAGATTAATGTAGGCATGGATACTCAAAAACCAGCAAATTTTCATTAGGGCTATGCCTCAATTTATAGAGTTTACATCAAGCATCAAATCCCATTGATTTCTCCATGATTCACTCCCAGAATATCTCCACCTCTTCCCTGATTCTCTTCACCTCTTCTCTTTTCCCTGAATATCTCCCAGAATAACTCCACACTCCTAAATTCTCTCATGCTACCCTTTATTCTCTCCCAGTAGATTCTTCTCACCATTTCACAGGTTCTTTCACAATTACATCTCCTCTTTTACAGCCTCTAACCAAGGGCTTGTTCCCGCACACACCCTATTCACTTGTATATTTCAACATAATTTATAGAATTGTATTAACAAATTTATCTTTGAATTTTTTGCTTGTGTGCCAAATAATTTTTTGAGTTCATCCAATGCATCTTTTGCCCACTATATCCTTGTGATGTGATGAATGATTTCATCATTTAAATTGAGTGCGATAAGTCCCAATGCTTTTTCAATCCTCCTCTTCCACCCAATTTTCCCTCTCACCTCTAGGCATTCATCTCTTCCCTCAATTAGCCCCCACAGATTTTTCCTCATGAGCAGATACATGGTTTTTGTCTACCATGTGTAAAATTGCTCCCATAAATTTGGCTATCTCTTGTGCCGCCGTACTCATGATGATGTGAAGGGGGTCTTAGCTCTTGATCCAATTTAGAGATTCAAGGGTTGTGTCTACCCTTTTACAACTCAATCTAAGGTTTAGGTGGTGATGATTACAATAGATTTATCAGCATAAAATCACCAGAAATTACATTAAACCAAGGGTAACAAATCTGTACAGAAGGGTTGGAGTATCAAACCATCTTGGAATTGCAATCTGAAACTATAGGGATCTGTATCAGATACCCAATGGTTTATTTGAACCCTCAATTGCACCGAAAAAAAGTGATTAGTGCTGATTTGAAATTATAGGGATCTGTATCAGATACCCAATGGTTGATTTGAACCTGTAATTGCACCGAAAACTTGGATCTCACTGTAGACTTGATCAAATCAAAATCTGTCTTCACCAGCTTGTAAAGCAACCTTGAAAACCCCTAGGGCCAAGAGGAATTACAACAATTTGATCAAGAGCAGCAGAGATCTCATTTCTCCTTCAGAAATGTGGCGCCAGCGATTTAGCAAAAATTGGTAGCTACACTTGGCGGTTTTCGATTTTGTTTGAATCCTCCTCAGGTGAAGAATGCTTTTTCTTCTCCTACTATTGAGTCCAGCCATTTCTTCTCTTTGCCTTTGGTGTCTCTTGCTCTAGAGCTCCTTCTATCTCTTGTAGCTTCAATTCAGGTACATTCTTTAGTGTTGCTACAATATTTTCATATTCACCTTTGTCCACACTCTTCAGAAGCACTGTCAGTGCCTCATCATCTTCTGCCTTTTTGCCAATAGCTGCCAGTTGTTGCTTAATGCTTTTATATTTGTTTAAGTGTGTGATTAAAGATTCACTTTCCTTTATATCTAATTTGTAGAATTGTATTAACAGATTTATCTTTGAATTTTTTGCTTGTGTGCCAAATAATTTTTTGAGTTCATCCAATGCATCATTTGCCCACTGTATCCTTGTGATGTGATGAATGATTTCATCATTTAAACTGAGTGCGATAAGTCCCAATGCCTTTTCAATCCTCCTCTTCCACTCATTTTTCCCTCTAACCTCTGGGCATTCATCTCTTCCCTCAACTAGCCCCCACAGATTTTTCCTTATGAGCAGATACATGGTTTTTGTCTGCCATGTGTAAAACTCCTCCCCATAAATTTGGCTATCTCTTGTGCCGCGGTACTCATGATGATGTGAAGGGGGTCTTACATCTTGATCCAATTTAAAAATTCAAGGGCAGTGTCAACTCAATCTAAGGTTTAGGTGGTGATGATTACAATAGATTTATCAGCATAAAATCACCAACCAAGGGTAACAAATATTTACGGAAGGGTTGGAGTATCAAACCATCTTCGAATTGTAATCTGAAATTATAGGGATTTGTATCAGATACCACTGGTTGATTTGAATCCGCAATTGCACCAAAAAATAAAGATTAGTATTGATTAATCATTGATTAGTAAATTAATCCTCTATTTTGTGTGCAAAAAAGAGAGCATGCGGGGAGTCCAGATCTAAGGCCTTAGAGTTCAAATGAGCTCAAATCCTTTCAAGGCCATCAATAGCAATTAGTCTAGTAGAGGATTAAGCCAAGAAACACAAGATTTGACCAAACATTGAATGCTTACTCTCTGTTTTACCAAAGTCTCACTGTAGACTTGATCAAACCAAAATCTGTGTTCACCAGCTTGTAGAGCACCCTTGAAAACCCATAGGGCCAACAGGAATTACAGCCATTTGATCTCGACTAGCAGAGATCTCATTTCTCCTTTAGAAATGTGGCGCCAACGATTTAGCAAAAATTGGCAGCTACGCTTGGCGGTTTGAGATTTTGTTTGAATGGGATGGCTGGCTATGGGTGCCTAGAAGTACTTGCCCTAATAGTGTTTCTGGAGGGAGATCAAGCCCCTCCACTGGCTGGGGGTGCAGAGAGCTAGTTGAAAAGAGGTAAAAATCTTAATTATCTACTAATCCTAATTAGCTAAGTGATAATGGGCTCAAAAATTGCGAGATTCTAGGACAAGGCTCTGATAATATCTTAAATTTGCAGCAATGTGATGAGCTATGGTGGAACAAATGCTAGAATCAACATCATTAACAAAGAGATTAGATGATAATAAAGACGTGATTAGTGAGCAATTAACTGATAGCTTAATGTAGGCATGGATAATCAAAAACCAGCAAATTCTCATTAGGTCAAAACCTCAATTTATAGAGTTTACATCCAAGCATCTATTCCCACCGATTTCTCCTTGATTCACTTCACCTCTTTTGCTTGATTCTCTCCACCTCTTCCTAGAATATCTCCACACCTCCTAAATCTCCTCATGCTACCCTTTATTCTCTCCTAGTAGATACTTCTCACCTTTTCATAGGCTCACTCACATTTACAGATTCTCTTTTACAGCCTCTTGCCAAGTGCTTGTTCCCACACACACCTACGCCCTATTAACTTGTATATTTCAACACCTCCCCTCACGTGAATACTCCTAGCACACCTAGACCCTATACCAAGTTTCCCTCTTACTTGATAGTCCACGACCAAGTTTCCCTCTTACTTGATAGTCCGCGACCAGTCCCTAAACTCATACTCCTTGACACTCTCTCTCTCTATGTGTTCAAGGCTACTACAAGTGCCCGTGACCTTGACCAAAGTGCTCACACATACATCTACCACATGGCCGACATCATCGGTGGCTCAGAGGTGGCTTTACTTTGTTGGGGCAGGTTACATTGGGTTGTAGGATTTCTCTCTCTCCTCTCTCTCTCTCTCTCTCTCTCTCTCTCTCTCTCTCTCTCTCTCTCTCTCTCTCTCTCTCTCTCTCTCTCAGAAAAGGTGATTTGACTCCACTTCCTTAGGAGCCTCCATGAAGTTTGCTGATGTCTTTCCTTCTCCACTGGGTTTGCTGTAGTAGTCTCTTGCCATGTGTACTGGCTTTCCAGAGTTGTGGCAAGTGATGGTCCTTCCTCTTACTCTCCTCTCCCTCTTCCTCATCCTCGTCCTCATCCTCGAGAGAATCCTCCTCAGGTGAAGAATGCTTTTTCTTCTCCTGCTGTTGAGTCCAGCCATTTCTTCTCTCTGCCTCTGGTCTCTTGCTCTAGTAGAGCTCCTTATATCTCTTGTAGCTTCAATTCAGGTACATTCTTTAGTGTTGCTACAATGTTTTCATATTCACCTTTGTCCAGGAGCACTGTTAGTGCCTCATCATCTTCTGCCTTTTTACCAATATAGCTGCCAGTTGTTGCTTAATGCTTTTATATTTGTTCAAGTGTGTGATTAAAGATTCACTTTCCTTCATATCTAATTTGTAGAATTTTTTGCTTGTGTGCCAAATAATTTTTTGAGTTCATCCAATGCATCTTTTGCCCAGTGTATCCTTGTGATGTGATGAATGATTTCATCATTTAAACTGAGTGCGATAAGTCCCAATACTTCTTCAATCTTCCTCTTCCACTCATTTTTCCCTCACACCTCTGGGCATTCATCTCTTCCCTCAACTAGCCCCCACAGATTTTTCCTCATGTGAGCAGATACATGGTTTTTGTCTACCATGTATAAAACTGCTCCCCATAAATTTGGCTATCTCTTGTGCTACCGTACTCATGATGATGTGAAGGGGGTCTTACCTCTTGATCCAATTTCAAGATTCAAGGGAAGTGTCTACCCTTTTACAATTTAATCTAAGGTTTAGGTGGTGATGATTACAACAGATTTATCAGCATCACCAGAAATTACATTAAACCAAGGGTAATAAATTTGTACAGAAGGGTTGGAGTATCAAACTATCTTCAAATTGCAATCTGAAATTATAGGGATTTGTATCAGATACCCAATGGTTGATTTGAACCCTCAATTGCACCGAAAATTAGTGATTAGTACTGATTAATCATTGATTAGTAAATTAATCCTCTATTTTGTGTGTAAAAAATAGAGTATGCGAGGAGTCCAGATCTAAGGCCTTAGAGTTCAAATGAGCTCAAATCCTTTCAAGGCCATCAATAGTAATTATTCTAGTAGAGGATTAAGCTAAGAAATATAAGATTTGACCAAACATTGAATGTTTAATCTCTGTTTTACCAAAGTCACCTTTAGATTTGATGAAGAGCTTGGATCTCACTATAGACTTGATCAAATCAAAAGCTGTCTTCACCAGCTTGTAGAGCACCCTTGAAAACCCCTAGGACCAAGAAGAATTACAGCAATTTGATCTGGAGCAACAGAGATCTCATTTCTCCTTCAGAAATGTGGTGCCAGCGATTTAGCAAAAATTGGCAGCTATGCTTGGCGGTTTGCGATTTTGTTTGAATGGGATGGCTGGCTATGGTTGTCTAGAATTACTTGCCCTAATAGTGCTTCTGGAGGGAGATCAAGCCCCTCCAGCTTGTAGAGCACCCTTGAAAACCCCTAGGGCCAAGAGGAATTACAGCAATTTGATCTGGAGCAGCGATCTCATTTCTCCTTCAAAATGTGGTGCCAGCGATTTAGCAAAAATTGATAGCTATGCTTGGCGGTTTGCGATTTTGTTTGAATGGGATGGCTAGCTATGGTTGCCTAGAAATACTTGCCCTAATAGTGCTTTTGGAGGGATATCAAGCCCCTCCATTGGCTGGGGGTGCAGAGAGCTAGTTGAAAAGAGGAAAAAACATCCTAATTAGCCAAGTGATAATGGACTCACAAATTGATGGATTCTAGGGCAAGGCTCTGATAATATGTTAAATTTGCAGCAATGTGATGAGCTATGGTGGATCAAATGCCAGAATCATCATCATTAACAAAGAGATTAGATGATAATTAAGATGTGATTAGTGAGCAATTAACTAATAGCTTAATGTAGACATGGATAATCAAAAACCATCAAATTCTCATTAGGCCAATGCCTCATATTATATAGTTTACATCCAAGCATCTATTCCCACTGATTTCTCCTTGATTCACACCACCTCTTTTGTTTGATTCTCTCCACCTCTTCCCAGAATATCTCCACACCTCCTAAATCTCCTCATGCTACCCTTTATTCTCTCCTAGTAGATACTTCTCACCTTTTCACAAGCTCACTCACATTTACAGATTCTCTTTTACAGCCTCTTGCCAAGGGCTTGTTCCCACACACACCCTATTAACTTGTATATTTCAACACCTCCCCACACGTGAATACTCCTAGCACACCTGGACCCTATACCAAGTTTCCCTCTTACTTGATAGTCCGCGACCAGTGCCTCAAGTCCCTAAACTCATAGTCCTTGACACTCTCTCTCTCTATGTGTCCAAGGCTACTACAAGTGTCCATGACCTTGACCAAAGTGCTCACACATACATCTACCACATGGCCGACATCATCGGTGGCTATGAGGTGGTTGTACTTTATTGGGGCAGGTTACATTGGGTTGTAGGGTTTCTCTCTCTCTCTCTCTCTCTCTCTCTCTCTCTCTCTCTCTCTCTCTCTCAGAAAAGATGATCTGGCTCCACTTCCTTAGGAGCCTCCATGAAGTTTGCTAATGTCGTTCCTTCTCCATTGGGTTTGCTGTAGGAGTCTCTTGCCATGTGTACTGGCTTTCCACAGTTGTGGCAAGTGATGGTCCTTCCTCTTACTCTCCCTCTTCCTCGTCCTCGAAAGAATCCTCCTCAGGTGAAGAATGCTTTTTCTTCTCCTGCTGTTGAGTCCAGCCATTTCTTCTCTTTGCCTCTGGTCTCTTGCTCTACTAGAGCTCCTTCTATCTCTTGTAGCTTCAATTCAGGTACATTCTTTAGTGTTGCTACAATGTTTTCATATTCACCTTTGTCCACACTCTTCAGAAGCACTGTTAGTTCCTTCTGCCTTTTTGCCAATATAGCTGCCAGTTGTTGCTTAATGCCTTTATATTTGTTCAAGTGTGTGATTAAAGATTGACTTTCCTTCATATCTAATTTATAGAATTGTATTAACAGATTTATCTTTGAATTTTTTGCTTGTGTGCCAAATAATTTTTTGAGTTCATCCAATGCATCTTTTGCCCACTGTATCCTTGTGATGTGATGAATGATTTCATCATTTAAACTGAGTGCGATAAGTCCCAATGCTTTTTCAATTCTCCTCTTCCACTCATTTTTCCCTCTCACCTCTGGGCATTCATCTCTTCCCTCAACTAGCCCCCACAGATTTTTCCTCATGAGCAGATACATGGTTTTTGTCTGCCATGTATAAAACTGCTCCCCATAAATTTGGCTATCTCTTGTGCCGCCGTACTCATGATGATGTGAAGGGGGTCTTACCTCTTGATCCAATTTCAAGATTCAAGGGCAGTGCCTACCCTTTTACAATTCAATCACCAGAAATTACAACAGATTTATCAGCATAAAATCACCAAAAATTACATTAAAAAAAGGTAACAAAACTGTACGGAAGGGTTAGACTATCAAACCATCTCCGAATTGCAATCTAAAATTATAGGGATCTGTATAATATACCCAATGGTTGATTTGAACCCTTAATTGCACTGAAAATTAGTGATTAGTGCTGATTAATCATTGATTAGTAAATTAATCCTCTATTTTGTGTGCAAAAAACAAAGTATGCGGGGAGTCCAGATCTAAGGCCTTAGAGTTCAAATGAGCTCAAATCCTTTGAAGGCCATCAATAGCAATTAATCTAGTAGAGGATTAAGCCAAAAGACACAAGATTTGACCAAACATTGAATGCTTAATCTCTGTTTTACCAAAGTCACCTGTAGATTTGATGGAGAGCTTGGATCTCACTGTAGACTTGATCAAATCAAAAGCTGTCTTCACTAGCTTGTAGAGCACCCTTGAAAACCCCTAGGGCCAAGAAGAATTACAGCAATTTGATCTGGGGCAGCAGAGATCTCATTTCTCCTTCAGAAATGTGGCACTAGCGATTTAGCAAAAATTGGTAGCTATGCTTGGCGGTTTGCGATTTTGTTTGAATGGGATGGCTGGCTATGGTTACCTAGATTTACTTGCCCTAATAGTGCTTCTGGAGGGAGATCAAGCCCCTCCACTGGCTGGGGGTGCAGAGAGCTGGTTGAAAAGAGGTAAAAATCTTAATTATCTACTAATCCTAATTAGCCAAGTGATAATGGGCTCACAAATTCATGGATTCTAGGGCTAGGCTCTGATAATATGTTAAATTTGTAGCAATGTGATGAGCTATGGTGGATCGCTAGAATCAACATCATTAACAAAGAGATTAGATGATAATTAAGATGTGATTAGTGAGTAATTAACAGATAGCTTAATGTAGGCATGGATAATCAAAAACCAGCAAATTCTTTATAAGCCAATGTCTCAATTTATAGAGTTTACATCCAAGCATCTATTCCCACCAATTTCTCCTTGATTCACTCCACCTCTTTTGCTTGATTCTCTCCACCACTTCCCAGAATATCTCCGCACCTCCTAAATCTCCTCATGCTACCCTTTATTCTCTCCCAGTACATACTTCTCACCTTTTCACAGGCTCTCTCACATTTACAAATTCTCTTTTACAGCCTCTTGCCAAGGGCTTGTTCCCACACACACCTTATTCACTTGTAAATTTCAACACCTCCCCTCAAGTGAATACTCCTAACACACCTGGACCCTATACCAAGTTTCCCTCTTACTTGATAGTCCGTGACCAATGTCTCAAGTCCCTAAACTCATAGTTCTTGACACACACTCTCTCTCTCTCTATGTGTCAAGGCTACTACAAGTGCCCGTGACCTTGACCAAAGTGCTCACACATACATCTACCACATGGCCGACATCATCGGTGGCTCAGAGGTGGTTTTACTTTGTTGGGGCAGGTTACATTGGGTTGTGGGGTTTCTCTCTCTCTCTCTCTCTCTCTCAAAAGATGATCTGACTCCACTTCCTTAGGAGCCTCCATGAAGTTTGCTCATGTCGTTCCTTCTCCATTGGGTTTGCTGTATAGCAGTCTCTTACCATGTGTACTGGCTTTCCACAGTTGTGGCAAGTGATGGTCCTTCCTCTTACTCTCCCTCTTCCTCGTCCTCATCCTCGAGAGAATCCTCCTCAGGTGAAGAATGCCTTTTCTTCTCCTGTGTTGAGTCCAGTCATTTCTTCTCTTTGCCTATGGTCTCTTGCTCTAGTAGAGCTTCTTATATCTCTTATAGCTTCAATTCAGGTACATTCTTTAGTGTTGCTACAATGTTTTTATATTCACCTTTGTCCACACTCTTCAGGAGCTTTCTTAGTGCCGCATCATCTTCTGCCTTTTTGCCAATATAGCTGCTAGTTGTCGCTTAATGCTTTTATATTTGTTCAAGTGTGTGATTAAAGATTCACTTTCCTTCATATCTAATTTGTATAATTGTATTAACAGATTTATCTTCAAATTTTTTGCTTGTGTGCCAAATAATTTTTTGAGTTCATCCAATGCATCTTTTGCCCACTGTATCCTTGTGATGCGATGTGATGTGATGAATGATTTCATCATTTAAACTTAGTGCGATAAGTCCCAATGCCTTTTCAATCCTCCTCTTCCACTCATTTTTCCCTCTCACCTCTAGGCATTCATCTCTTACCTCAACTAGCCCCCATAGATTTTTCCTCATGAGCAGATACATGGTTTTTGGCTGCCTTGTGTAAAACTGCTCCCCATAAATTTGGCTATCTCTTGTGCCGCCGTACTCAAGAGATGATGTGAAGGGGGTCTTTCCTCTTGATCCAATTTCAAGATTCAAGGGCAGTGTCTGCCCTTTTACAACTCAATCTAAGGTTTAGGTGGTGATGATTACAACAGATTTATCAGCATAAAATCACCAGAAATTACAATAAACCAAGGGTAACAAAACTGTACGGAGGGGTTGGAGTATCAAACCATCTCCGAATTGCAATCTGAAATTATAGGGATCTGTATCAGATACCCAATGGTCGATTCGAACCCGTAATTGCACCGAAAACTTGGATCTCACTGTAGACTTGATCAAATCAAAATCTCTCTCCACAGCTTGTAGAGCACCCTTGAAAACCCTTAGAGCTAAGAGGAATTACAGCAATTTGATCTGGAGCAGCAGAGATCTCATTTCTCCTTTAGAAATGTGGTGCCAGCGATTTAGCGAAAATTGGCAGCTACACTTGGCGGTTTTCGATTTTGTTTGAATGGGATGGCTGGCTATGGTTGCCTAGAATTACTTGCCCTAATAGTGCTTCTGGAGGGAGATCAAGCCCCTCCACTGGCTGGGGGTGCAGAGAGCTAGTTGAAAAGAGGTAAAAATCTTAATTATCTCCTAATCCTAATTAGCCAAGTGATAATGGGCTCACAAATTGATGGATTCTAGGGCTAGGCTCTGATAATATGTTAAATTTGCAGCAATGTGATGAGCTAAAGCGGATTAAATGCTAGAATCAACATCATTAACAAAGAGATTAGATAATAATTAAGATGTGATTAGCTTAATGTAGGCATGCTAGAATCAACATCATTAACAAAGAGATTAGATGATAATTAAGATGTGATTAGCTTAATTAAGATGTGATTAGTGAGTAATTAACTGATAGCTTAGTTAAGATGTGATTAGTGAGCAATTAACTGATAGCTTAGTGTAGGCATGGATAATAAAAAACCAGTAAATTCTCATTAGGCCAATGCCTCAATTTATAGAGTTTACATCGAAGCATCTATTCCCACTGATTTCTCCTTGATTCACTCCACCTCTTTTGCTTGATTCTCTCCACCTCTTCCGAGAATATCTCCACACCTCCTAAATCTCCTCATGCTACCCTTTATTCTCTCCCAGTAGATACTTCTCACCTTTTTACAGGCTCTCTCACATTTATAGATTCTCTTTTATAGCCTCTTGCCAAGGGCTTGTTCCCACACACACCCTATTCACTTGTATATTTCAACATCTCCCCTCAAGTGAATACTCCTAGCACACCTGGACCCTACACCAAATTTCCCTCTTACTTGATAGTCTGCGACCAGTGCCTCAAGTCCCTAAACTCATAGTCCTTGACACACTCTCTCTCTCTCTCTCTATGTGTCCAAGGCTACTACAAGTGACTGTGACCTTGACCAAAGTGCTCACACATACATCTACCACATGGGTGACATCATCGATGGCTTAGAGGTGGTTTTACTTTGTTGGGGCAGGTTACATTGGGTTCTGGTGGGTTTCAATCTCTCTCTCTCTCTCTCTCTCTCTCTCTCTCTCTCCGAAAAGATGATCTAACTCCACTTCCTTAGGAGCCTCCATGAAGTTTGTTGATGTCGTTCCTTCTCCACTGGGTTTACTGTAGCAGTCTCTTGCCATGTGTCTTGACTTTCCACAGTTGTGGCAAGTGATGGTCCTTTCTCCTGCTCTGCCTCCTCGTCGTCCTCGTCCTCTCAAGAGAATCCTCCTCAGGTGAAGAATGCTTTTTCTTCTCCTGCTGTTGAGTCCAGCCATTTCCTCTCTTTGCCTCTGGTCTCTTGCTCTAGTAGAGCTCCTTGTATCTATTGTAACTTCAATTCAGGTACATTCTTTAGTGGTGCTACAATGTTTTCATATTCACCTTTGTCCACACTCTTCACAGAAGCACTGTTCGTGCCTCATAATCTTCTGCCTTTTTGCCAATAGCTGCGAGTTGTTGCTTAATGCTTAATGCTTAATGCTTTTTATATTTGTTCGTGTGATTAAAGATTCACTTTCCTTCATATCTAATTTGTAGAATTGTATTAACAGATTTATCTTTGAATTTTTTGCTTGTGTGCCAAATAAATTTTTGAGTTCATCCAATGCATCTTTTGCCCACTGTATCCTTGTGATGTGATGAATGATTTCATCATTTAAACTGAGTGCGATAAGTCCAAATACTTTTTCAATCCTCTTCCACTCATTTTTCCCTCTCACCTCTGGGCATTCATCTCTTTCCTCAACTAGCCCCCACAGATTTTTCCTCATGAGCAGATACATGGTTTTTGTCTGCCATGTGTAAAACTGCTCTCCCCATAATCTTGGCTATCTCTTGTGCCGCCGTACTTATGATGATGTGGAGGGGGTCTTACCTCTTGATCAAATTTCCAGATTCAAGGGCAATGTCTACCCTTTTACAACTCAATCTAAGGTTTAGGTGGTGATGATTACAACAGATTTATCAGCATAAAATCACCAAAAATTACATTAAACCAACGGTAACAAATATGTACGGAAGGGTTGGAGTATCAAACCATCTTCGAATTGCAAATCTGAAATTATAGGGATCTGTATCAGATATCAATGGTTGATTTGAACCCGCAATTGCATCGAAAAATAGTGATTAGTATTGATTAGTAAATTAATCCTCTATTTTGTGTGTAGAAAATAGAGTATAAGGGGAGTCCAGATCTAAGGCCTTAGAGTTCAAATGAGCTCAAATCCTTTCAAGGCCATCAATAGCAATTAGTCTAGTAGAGGATTAAGCCAAGAAACACAAGATTGAATGCTTAATCTCTGTTTTACCAAAGTCACCTGTAGATTTTATGAAGAGCTTGGATCTCACTATAGACTTGATCAAATCAAAATCTATCTTCACCAGCTTGTAGAGCACCCTTGAAAACCACTAAGGCCAAGAGAAATTATAGCAATTTGATCTGGAGTAGCAGAGATCTCATTTCTCCTTCAGAAATGTGCCGCCAGTGATTTAGCAAAAATTTGCAACTACGCTTCGCGGTTTGCGATTCTGTTTGAATGGGATGGCTAGCTATGGTTGCCTAGAAATACTTGCCCTAATAGTGCTTCTGGAGGAAGATCAAGCCCCTCCACTGGCTGGGGGTGCAGAGAGCTAGTTGAAAAGAGGTAAAAATCTTAATTATCTACTAATCCTAATTAGCCAAGTGATAATGGGCTTACAAATTCATGGATTCTAGGGCAAGGCTTTGATACTATGTTAAATTTGCAGAATGTGATGAGCTATGGTGGATCAAATGCTAGAATCAATATCATTAACAAAGAGATTAGATGATAATTAAGATGTGATTAGTGAGTAATTAACTGATAGCTTAATGTAGGCATGGATAATCAAAAACCAGCAAATTCTCATTAGGCCAACGCCTCAATTTATAGAGTTTACATCCAAGCATCTATTCCCACCGATTTCTCCTTGATTCACTCCACCTCTTTTGCTTGATTCTCTCCACCACTTCCCAGAATATCTCCACACCTCCTAAATCTCCTCATGCTACCCTTTATTCTCTCCCAGTAGATACTTCTCACCTTTTCATAGGCTCTCTCACATTTACAGATTCTCTTTTATAGCCTCTTGCCAAGGGCTTGTTCCCACACACACCCTATTCACTTGTATATTTCAACATCTCCCCTTAAGTGAATACTCCTAGCACACTTGGACCCTGTACCAAGTTTCCCTCTTACCTCATAGTCCTTGACATTCTCTCTCACTATGTGTCCAAGGATACCACAAGTGCCCGTGACCTTGACCAAAGTGCTCACACATACATCTACCACATGGCCGACATCATCGGTGGCTCAAAGATGGTTTTACTTTGTTGGGGTAGGTTACATTGGGTTGTAGGGTTTCTCTCTCTCTCTCTCTCTCTCTCTCTCTCTCTCTCTCTCTCTCTCTCAAAAAAGATGATCTGACTCCACTTCGTTAGGAGCTTCCATGAAGTTTGCTAATGTCGTTTCTTCTCCACTGGGTTTGCTGTAGCAGTCTCTTGCCATGTGTACTGGCTTTCCACAATTGTGGCAAGTGATGGTCCTTCCTCTTACTCTCCCTCTTCCTCGTCCTTGTCCTCGAGCAAATCCTCCTCAGGTGAAGAATGCTTTATCTTCTCCTACTGTTGAGTCTAGCCATTTCTTCTCTTTGCCTCTAGTCTCTTGCTCTAGTAGAGCTCCTATCTCTTGTAGCTTCAATTCAAGTAGATTCTTTAGTGTTGCTACAATGTTTTCATATTCACCTTTGTCCACACTCTTCAGAAGCACTGTTACTGCCTCATCATCTTCTGCCTTTTTGCCAATAGCTGCCAGTTGTTGTTTGTCCACACTCTTCAGAAGCACTGTTAGTGCCTCATCATCTTCTGCCTTTTTGCCAATAGCTACCAGTTGTTGCTTAATGCTTTTATATTTGTTCAAATGTGTGATTAAAGATTCACTTTCCTTCATATCTAATTTAAAGAATTGTATTAACAGATTTATCTTTGAATTTTTCGCTTGTGTGCCAAATAATTTTCTGGGTTCATCCAATGCATCTTTTGCCCACTGTATCCTTGTGATGTGATGAATGATTTCATCATTTAAACTGAGGGAGATAAGTGCCAATGCTTTTTCAATCCTTCTCTTCCACTCATTTTTCCCCTCTCACCTCTGGGCATTCATCTCTTCCCTCAACTAGCCCCCACAGATTTTTCCTCATGAGCAGATACATGGTTTTTGTCTACCATGTGTAAAAGTGCACCCCATAAATTTGGCTATCTCTTGTGCTGCCGTACTCATGAGTGATGATGTGAAGGGGGTCTTAACTCTTGATCCAATTTCAAGATTCAAGGGGAGTGTCTACTCTTTTACAACTCAATCTAAGGTTTAGGTGGTGATGATTACAACAGATTTATCAGCATAAAATCACCAAAAACTACATTAAACCAAGGGTAACAAAACTGTACGGAAGGGTTGGAGTATCAAACCATCTCCAAATTGCAATATGAAATTATAGGGATCTGTATCAGATACCCAATGGTTGATTTAAACCTGCAATTGCACCGAAAAATAGTGATTAGTGTTGATTAATCATTGATTAATAAATTAATCCTCTATTTTGCGTGCAAACAACAGAGTATGCGGGGAGTCCAGGTCTAAGGCCTTAGAGTTCAAATAAGCTCAAATCCTTTCAAGGCCATCAATAGCAATTATTCTAGTAGAGTATTAAGCCAAGAAGCACAAGATTTGACCAAACATTGAATGCTTAATCTCTGTTTCGCCAAAGTCACCTTTAGATTTGATGAAGAGCTTGGATCTCACTGTAGACTTGATCAAATCAAAAGCTTTCACCAGCTTGTAGAGCACCCTTGAAAACCCCTAGGGCCGTACTAATCCTAATTAGCCAAGTGATAATGGGCTGACAAATTGATGGATTCTAGGGCTAGGCTCTGATAATATGTTAAATTTGCAGCAATGTGGATCAAATGCTAGAATCAACATCATTAACAAAGAGATTAGATGATAATTAAGATGTGATTAGCTTAATGTAGGCAGGTTAGAATCAAATCATTAACAAAGAGATTAGATGATAATTAAGATATGATTAGCTTAATTAAGATATAATTAGTGAGCAATTAACTGATAGCTTAGTGTAGGCATGGATAATAAAAAACTAGCAAATTCTCATTAGGCCAATGCCTCAATTTATAGAGTTTACATCCAAGCATCTATTCCCACTGATTTCTCCTTGATTCACTCCACCTCTTTTGCTTGATTCTCTCCACCTCTTCCCAGAATATCTCCACACCTCCTAAATCTCCTCATGCTACCCTTTATTCTCTCCCAGTAGATACTTCTCACCTTTTCACAGGCTCTCTCACATTTACAGATTCTCTTTTACAACCTCTTGCCAAGGGCTTGTTCCCACACACACCCTATTCACTTGTATATTTCAACATCTCCCCTCAAGTGAATACTCCTAGCACACCTAGACCCTATACCAAGTTTCCCTCTTACTTGATAGTCTGCGACCAGTGTCTCAAGTCCCTAAACTCATAGACCTTGACACTCTCTCTCTCTATGTGTCCAAGGCTACTACAAGTGCGCGTGACCTTGACCAAAGTGCTCACACATACATCTACCACATGGCCGACATCATTGATGGCTTAGAGGTGGTTTTACTTTGTTGGGGCAGGTTACATTGGGTTGTGGGGTTTCTCTCTCTCTCTCTCTCTCTCTCTCTCTCTCTCTCTCTCTCTCTCTCTCTCTCTCTCTCTCTCTCTCTGAAAAGATGATCTGACTCCACTTCCTTAGGAGCCTCCAGATAGTTTGCTGATGTCGTTCCTTCTCCACTAGGTTTACTATAGCAGTCTCTTGTCATGTGTCCTGGCTTTCCACAGCTGTGGCAAGCGATGGTCCTTCCTCCTACTCTGCTTCTTCCTTGTTCTCGTCCTCAAGAGAATCCTCCTTAGGTGAAGAATGCTTTTTCTTCTCCTGGTGTTGAGTCCAGCCATTTCTTTTCTTTGCCTCTGGTCTCTTGCTCTAGTAGAGCTCCTTCTATCTCTTGTAGCTTCAATTCAGGTACATTCTTTAGTGTTGCTACAATGTTTTCATATTCACCTTTGTCCACACTCTTCATCAGAAGCACTGTTAGTGCCTCATCATCTTCTGCCTTTTTGCCAATAGCTGCGAGTTGTTGCTTAATGCTTTTATATTTGTTCAAGTATGTGATTAAAGATTCACTTTTCTTCATATCTAATTTGTAGAATTGTATTAACAGATTTATCTTTGATTTTTTTTGCTTGTGTGCAAAATAATTTTTTGAGTTCATCCAATGCATCTTTTGCCCACTGTATCCTTGTGATGTGATGAATGATTTCATCATTTAAACTGAGTGCGATAAGTCCAAATTCTTTTTCAATCCTCCTCTTCCACTCATTTTTCCCTCTCACCTCTGGGCATTCATCTCTTTCCTCAACTAACCCCCACAGATTTTTCCTCATGAGCAGATACATGGTTTTTGTCTGCCATGTGTAAAACTGCTCCCCCCATAAATTTGGCTCTCTTGTGTCGCGGTACTCATGATGATGTGAAGGGGGTCTTACATCTTGATCTAATTTGAAAATTCAAGGGTAGTGTCTACCCTTTTACAACTCAATCTAAGGTTTAGGTGGTGATGATAACAATAGATTTATCAGCATAAAATCACCACCAGAAATTACATTAAACCAAGCGTAACAAATATGTACGAAAGGGTTGGAGTATCAAACCATCTCCGAATTGTAATCTGAAATTATAGGGATCTGTATCAGATACCACTGGTTAATTTAAACTCGCAATTGCACCGAAAAATAGTGATTAGTGCTGATTAATCATTGATTAGTAAATTAAACCTCTATTTTGTGTGCAAAAAAGAGAGTATGCGGGGAGTCCAGATCTAAGGCCTTAGAGTTCAAATGAGCTCAAATCCTTTTAAGGCCATCAATAGCAATTAGTCTAGTAGAGGATTAAGCCAAGAAACACAAGATTTGACTAAATATTGAATGCTTACTCTTTGTTTTACCAAAGTCTCACTGTAGACTTAATCAAATCAAAAGCTGTCTTCACCAGCTTGTAGAGCACCCTTGAAAACCCCTAGGGCCAAGAGGAATTACAGCCATTCGATCTGAAGCAGTAGAGATCTCATTTCTCCTACAAAAATGTGGCAATAGCGATTTAGCAAAAATTGATAGCTACGCTTGCGGTTTGCGATTTTGTTTGAATGGGATGGTTGGCTATGGTTGCCTAGAATTACTTGCCCTAATGGTGCTTTTGGAGGGAGATCAAGCCCCTCCACTGGCTGGGGGTGCAAAGAGCTAGTTGAAAAGAGGTAAAAAATCTTAATTATCTACTAATCCTAATTAGCCAAGTGATAATGGGCTCACAAATTGATGGATTCTAGGGCAAGGCTCTGATAATATGATAAATTTGCAGCAATGTGATGAGCTATGGTGGATAAAATGCTAGAATCAACATCATTAACAAAGAGATGATGATAATTAAGATGTGATTAGTGAGCAATTAACTGATAGCTTAATGTAGGCATGGATAATCAAAAACCAGCAAATTGTCATTAGGTCAAAGCCTCAATTTATAGAGTTTACATCCAAGCATCTATTCCCACCGAATTCTCCTTGATTCACTTAACCTCTTTTGCTTGATTCTCTCCACCTCTTCCCAAAATATCTCCACACCTCCTAAATCTCCTCATGCTACCCTTTATTCTCTCCCAGTAGATACTTCTCACCTTTTCACAGGCTCACTCACATTTACAGATTCTCTTTTACAGCCTCTTGCTAAGGGCTTGTTCCCACACACACCCTATAAACTTGTATATTTCAACACCTCCCCTCATGTGAATACTCCTAGCACACCTGGACCCTATACCAAGTTTCCCTCTTACTTGGTAGTCCACGACCAGTGTCTCAAGTCCCTAAACTCATAGTCCTTAACACTCTCTCTCTCTCTCTCTCTCTCTCTATGTGTCCAAGGCTACTACTACAAGTGCGCGTGACCTTGACCAAAGTCATCACACATACATCTACCACATGGCCGACATCATCGGTGATGGCTGAGAGGTGGTTTTACTTTGTTGGGGCAGGTTACATTGGGTTGTAGGGTTTCTCTCTCTCTCTCTCTCTCTCTCTCTCTCTCTCAAAGATTATTTGACTCCACTTCTTTAAAAGCCTCCATGAAGTTTGCTAATGTCGTTCCTTCCATACTGGGTTTGCTGTAGCAGTCTCTTGCCATGTGTACTGGCCTTCCACAGTTGTGGCAAGTGATGGTCCTTCCTCTTACTCTCCCTCTTCCTCGTCCTCGTCCTCGAGAGAATCCTCCTGAAGTGAAGAATGCTTTTTCTTCTCTTGCTGTTAAGTCCAGCCATTTCTTCTCTTTGCCTCTGGTCTCTTGCTCTAGTAGAGCTCCTTCTATCTCTTGTAGCTTCAATTCAGGTACATTCTTTAGTGTTGCTACACTGTTTTCATATTCACCTTTGTCCACACTCTTCAGGAGCACTGTTAGTGCCTCATCATCTTCTGCCTTTTTGCCAATAGCTACGAGTTGTTGCTTAATGCTTTTATATTTGTTCAAGTGTGTGATTAAAGATTCACTTTTCTTCATATCTAATTTGTAGAATTGTATTAACAGATTTATCTTTGAATTTTTTGCTTTGGTGCCAAATAATTTTTGGCGTTCATCCAATGCATCTTTTGCCCACTGTATTCTTATGATGTGATGTGATGAATGATTTCATCATTTAAACTGAGTGCGATAAGTCCCAATGCCTTTTCAATCCTCCTCTTCCACTCATTTTTCCCTCTCACCTCTGGGCATTCATCTCTTCCCTCAACTAGCCCCCACAGATTTTTCCTCATGAGCAGATACATGGTTTTTGTCTGCCATGTGTAAAACTACACCCCATAAATTTGGCTATCTCTTGTGCCGCCGTACTCATGATGATGTGAAGGGGGTCTTATCTCTTGATCCAATTTCAAGATTCAAGGGCAGTGTCTACTCTTTTACAACTCAATCTAAGGTTTAGGTGGTGATGATTACAACAGATTTATCAGCATAAAATCACCAAAAATTACATTAAACCAAGGGTAACAAATATGTACGGAAGGGTTGGAGTATCAAACCATCTCCGAATTGCAATCTGAAATTATAGGGATCTGTATTAGATACCAATGGTTGATTTGAACCCGCAATTGCACCGAAAAATAGTGATTAGTACTGATTAATCATTGATTAGTAAATTAATCCTCTATTTTGTGTGCAAAAAAGAGAGTATGCGGGGAGTCCCGATCTAAGGCCTTAGAGTTCAAATGAGCTCAAATCCTTTGAAGGCCATCAATAGCAATTAACCTAGTAGAGGATTAAGCCAAGAAACACAAGATTATACCAAACATTGAATGCTTACTCTCTGTTTTACCAAAGTCTCGTTGTAGACTTGATCAAATCAAAATCTGTCTTCTCCAGCTTGTAGAGCACCCTTGAAAACCCCTAGGGCCAAGAGGAATTACAGCAATTTGATCTGGAGCAGCGATCTCATTTCTCCTTCAAAATGTGGTGCCAGCGATTTAGCAAAAATTGGTAGCTACGCTTGGCGGTTTGCGATTTTGTTTGAATGGGATGGCTGGCTATGGTTGCCTAGAAATACTTGCCCTAATAGTGCTTTTGGAGAGAGATCAAGCCCCTCCATTGGCTGGGGGTGCAGAGAGCTAGTTGAAAAGAGGAAAAAACATCCTAATTAGCCAAGTGATAATGGGCTCACAAATTGATGGATTCTAGGGCAAGGCTCTGATAATATGTTAAATTTGCAGCAATGTGATGAGCTATGGTGGATCAAATGCCAGAATCATCATCATTAATAAAGAGATTAGATGATAATTAAGATGTGATTAGTGAGAAATTAACTAATAGCTTAATGTAGGCATGGATAATCAAAAACCATCAAATTCTCATTAGGCCAATGCCTCAATTTATAGAGTTTACATCCAAGCATCTATTCCCACTGATTTCTCCTTGATTCACACCACCTCTTTTGCTTGATTCTCTCCACCTCTTCCCAGAATATCTCCACACCTCCTAAATCTCCTCATGCTACCCTTTATTCTCTCCTAGTAGATACTTCTCACCTTTTCACAGGCTCACTCACATTTACAGATTCTCTTTTACAGCCTCTTGCCAAGGGCTTGTTCCCCCACACACCCTATTAACTTGTATATTTCAACACCGCCCCTCACGTGAATACTCCTAGCACACCTGGACCCTATACCAAGTTTCCCTCTTACTTGATAGTCCGCGACCAGTGCCTCAAGTCCCTAAACTCATAGTCCTTGACACTCTCTCTCTCTATGTGTCCAAGGCTACTACAAGTGTCCATGACCTTGACCAAAGTGCGCACACATACATCTACCACATGGCCGACATCATCGGTGGCTATGAGGTGGTTGTACTTTATTGGGACAGGTTACGTTGGGTTGTAGGGTTTCTCTCTCTCTCTCTCTCTCTCTCTCTCTCTCTCTCTCTCAGAAAAGATGATCTGACTCCACTTCCTTAGGAGCCTCCATGAAGTTTGCTAATGTCGTTCCTTCTCCACTGGGTTTGCTGTAGCAGTCTCTTGCCATGTGTACTGGCTTTCCACAATTGTGGCAAGTGATGGTCCTTCCTCTTACTCTCCCTCTTCCTCGTCCTCGAAAGAATCCTCCTCAGGTGAAGAATGCTTTTTCTTCTCCTGCTGTTGAGTCCAGCCATTTCTTCTCTTTGCCTCTGGTCTCTTGCTCTAGTAGAGCTCCTTCTATCTCTTGTAGCTTCAATTCAGGTACATTCAAGTACATTCTTTAGTGTTGTACAATGTTTTCATATTCACCTTTGTCCACACTCTTCAGAAGCAATGTTAGTTCCTTCTCCCTTTTTGCCAATACAGCTGCCAGTTGAATCTTAATGCCTTTATATTTGTTCAAGTGTGTGATTAAAGATTGACTTTCCTTCATATCTAATTTGTAGAATTGTATTAACAAATTTATCTTTGAATTTTTTGCTTGTGTGCCAAATAATTTTTTGAGTTCATCCAATGCATCTTTTGCCCACTGTATCCTTGTGATGTGATGAATGATTTCATCATTTAAACTGAGTGCGATAAGTCCCAATGCTTTTTCAATCCTCCTCTTCCACTCATTTTTTCCTCTCACCTCTGGGCATTCATCTCTTCCCTCAATTAGCCCCCACAGATTTTTCCTCATGAGCAGATACATGGTTTTTGTCTGCCATGTATAAAACTGCTCCCCATAAATTTGGCTCTCTTGTGCCGCCGTACTCATGATGATGTGAAGGGGGTCTTACCTCTTGATCCAATTTCAAGATTCAAGGGCAGTGTCTACCCTTTTACAATTCAATCACCAAAAATTACAACAGATTTATCAGCATAAAATCACCAGAAATTACATTAAATCAAGGGTAACAAAACTGTACAGAAGGGTGATATCGTTCCTTCTCCACTGGGTTTGCTATAGCAGTCTCTTGCCATGTGTACTGGCTTTCCACAGTTGTGGCAAGTGATGGTGCTTCCCCTTACTCTCCCTCTTCCTCATCCTCGTCCTCGAGAGAATCCTCCTCAGGTCAAGAATGCCTTTTCTTCTCCTGCTATTGAGTCCAGCCATTTCTTCTCTTTGCCTCTGGTCTCTTGCTCTAGTAGAGCTCCTTATATCTCTTGTAGCTTTAATTCAGGTACATTCTTTAGTGTTGCTACAATGTTTTCATACTCACCTTTGTCCACACTCTTCAGGAGCACTGTTAGTGCCTCATCATCTTCTGCCTTTTTGCCAATATAAATGCCAGTTGTTGCTTAATGCTTTTATATTTGTTGAAGTGTGTGATTAAAGATTCACTTTCCTTCATATCTAATTTGTAGAATTGTATTAACAGATTTATCTTTGAGTTTTTTGCTTGTGTGCCAAATAATTTTTTGAGTTCATCCAATGCATCTTTTGCTCACTGTATCCTTGTGATGTGATGAATGATTTCATCATTTAAACTGAGTGCGATAAGTCCCAATGCTTTTTCAATCCTCCTCTTCCACTCATTTTTCCCTCTAACCTCTGGGCATTCATCTCTTCCCTCAACTAGCCCACACAGATTTTTCCTCATGAGTAGTTACATGGTTTTTGTCTGCCATGTGTAAAACTACTCCCCATAAATTTGGCTTTCTCTTGTGCCGCCGTACTCAAGAGATGATGTGAAGGGGGTCTCACCTCTTGATGCAATTTCAAGATTCAAGGGTAGTGTCTGCCCTTTTACAACTCAATCTAAGGTTTAGGTGGTGATGATTATAACAGATTTATCAGCATAAAATCACCAGAAATTACAATAAACCAAGGGTAACAAATCTGTACGGAGGGGTTGGAGTATCAAACCATCTCCGAATTGCAATCTGAAATTATAGGGATCTGTATCAGATACCCAATGGTGGATTTGAACCCACAATTGCACCAAAAACTTGGATCTCACTGTAGACTTGATCAAATCAAAATCTGTCTTCACCAGCTTGTAGAGCACCCTTGAAAACCCCTAGGGCCAAGAGGAATTACAGCAATTTGATCTAGAGCAGCAGAGATCTCATTTCTCCTTCAGAAATGTGGTGCCAGCAGCGATTTAGCGAAAATTGGTAGCTACACTTAACGGTTTTCGATTTTGTTTGAATGGGATGGCTGGCGATGGTTGCCTGGAATTACTTGCCCTAATAATGCTTCTGGAGGGAGATCAAGCCCACTTGCTGGGATGCAGAGAGCTAGTTGAAAAGAAGTAAAAAATCTTAATTATCTACTAATCCTAATTAGCCAAGTGATAATGGGCTCACAAATTGATGGATTCTAGGGCTAGGCTCTGATAATATGTTAAATTTGTAGCAATGTGATGAGCTATGGTGGATCAAATGCTAGAATCAACATCATTAACAAAAAGGTTAGATGATAATTAAGATGTGATTAGTGAGAAATTAATTGAAAGCTTAATGTAGGCATGGATAATCAAAAACCAGCAAATTCTCAATAAGCCAATGCCTCAATTTATAGAGTTTACATCAAGCACACCTGGACCCTATACCAAGTTTCCCACCTGATAAACCGCGACCAATGCCTCAAGTCCCTAAACTCATAGTCCTTGACACTCTCTCTCTCTATGTGTCCAAGGCTACTACAAGTGCCCGTGACCTTGACCAAAGTGCTCACGCATACATCTACCACATGCCCGACATCATCGGTGGCTCAGAGGGGGTTTTACTTTGTTGGGGCAGGTTACATTGGGTTGTGGGGTTTCTCTCTCTCTCTCTCTCTCTCTCTCTCTCTCTCAAAAAAGATTATCTGACTCCACTTCCTTAGGAGCCTCCATGAAGTTTACTGATGTCGTTCCTTCTCCACTGGGTTTGCTGTAGCAGTCTTGCCATGTGTCCTGGCTTTTCCACAGTTGTGGCAAGTGATGGTCCTTCCTCCTACTCTGCCTCTTCCTCGTCCTCATCCTCGAGAGAATCCTCCTTAGGTGAAGAATGCTTTTTCTTCTCCTGCTGTTGAGTCCAGCCATTTCTTCTCTTTGCCTCTGGTCTCTTGCTCTAGTAGGCTCCTTCTATCTCTTGTAGCTTCAATTCACGTACATTCATTAGTGTTGCTACAATGTTTTCATATTCACCTTTGTCCACACTCTTTAGAAGCACTCTTAGTGCCTCATCATCTTCTGCCTTTTTGCCCCAATAGCTGCCAGTTGTTGTTGCTTAATGCTTTTATATTTGTTCAAATGTGTGATTAAAGATTCACTTTCCTTCATATCTAATTTGTAGAATTATATTAACAGATTTATCTTTGAATTTTTTGCTTGTGTGCCAAATAATTTTTTGAGTTCATCCAATGCATCTTTGCCCACTGTATCCTTGTGATGTGATGTGATGTGAATGATTTCATCATTTAAACTGAGTGCGATAAGTCCCAATGCCTTTTCAATCCTCCTCTTCCACTCATTTTTCCTTCTCACCTCTGGGCATTCATCTCTTCCCTCAACTAGCCCCCACAGATTTTTCCTCATGAGCAGATACATGGTTTTTGTCTGCCATGTGTAAAACTGCACCCCATAAATTTGGCTATCTCTTGTGCCACCGTACTCATGATGATGTGAAGGGGGTCTTACCTCTTGATCCAATTTCAAGATTCAAGGGTAGTGTCTACTCTTTTACAACCCAATCTAAGGTTTACGTAGTGATGATTACAACAGATTTATCAACATAAAATCACCAAAAATTACATTAAACCAAGGGTAACAAAACTGTACGGAAGGGTTGGAGTATCAAACCATCTCCGAATTGCAATCTAAAATTATAAGGATCTATATCAGATACCCAATGGTGGATTTGAACCCGTAATTGCACCAAAAATAAGTGATTAGTGCTGATTAATCATTGATTAATAATTTAATCCTCTATTTTATGTGCAAAAAAACAGAGTATGCGGGGAGTCCATATCTAAGGCCTTAGAGTTCAAATGAGCTCAAATCCTTTCAAGGCCAATAATAGCAATTAGCCTAGTAGAGTATTAAGCCAAGAAGCAAAAATTTGACCAAACATTGAATGCTTAATCTCTGTTTTGCCAAAGTCACCTGTAGATTTGATGAAGAGCTTGGATCTCACTGTAGACTTGATCAAATCAAAGCTGTCTTCACCAGCTTGTAGAGCACCCTTGAAAACCCCTAAGGCCAAGAAGAATTATAGCAATTTGATCTAGGGCAGCAGAGATCTCATTTCTTCTTTAGAAATGTGGCGCCAGCGATTTAGCAAAAATTAGCAGCTATGCCTAGCGGTTTGCGATTTTGTTTGAATGGGATGGCTGGCCATGGTTGCCTAGAATTACTTGCCCTAATAGTGCTTCTGGAGGGAGATCAAGCCCCTCCACTGGCTGGGGGTGCAGAGAGCTAGTTGAAAAGAGGTAAAAATGTTAATTATCTACTAATCCTAATTAGCCAAGTGATAATGGACTGACAAATTGATGGATTCTAGGGCTAGGCTCTGATAATATGTTAAATTTACAGCAATGTGATGAGCTATGGTGGATCATCAAATGCTAGAATCAACATCATTAACAAAGAGATTAGATGATAATTAAGATGTGATTAGCTTAATGTAGGCATGCTAGAATCAACATCATTAACAAAGAGATTAGATGATAATTAAGATGTGATTAGCTTAATTAAGATGTGATTAGTGAGCAATTAACTGATAGCTTAATGTAGGCATGGATAATCAAAAACCAGCAAATTCTCATTAGGCCAATGCCTCAATTTATAGAGTTTACATCCAAGCATCTATTCCCACTGATTTCTCGTTGATTCACTCCACCTCTTTTGCTTGATTCTCTCCACCTCTTCCCAGAATATCTCCACACCTCCTAAATCTCCTCATGCTACCCTTTATTCTCTCCCAGTAGATACTTCTCACCTTTTCACAGGCTCTCTCACATTTACAGATTCTCTTCTACAGCCTCTTGCCAAGGGCTTGTTCCCACACACACCCTATTCACTTGTTGTATATTTCAACACCTCCCCTCAAGTGAATACTTCTAGCACACCTCCACCCTATACCAAGTTTCCCTCTTACTTGATAGTCCGCGACCAGTGCCTCAGGTCCCTAAACTCATAGTCCTTGACACTCTCTCTCTCTCTCTATGTGTCCAAGGCTACTACAAGTGCCCGCCAACCATGACCTTGACCAAAGTGCTCACACATACATCTACCACATGGGCGACATCATTGATGGCTTAGAGGTGGTTTTACTTTGTTGGGGAAGGTTACATTGGGTTGTGGGGTTTCTCTCTCTCTCTCTCTCTCTCTCTCTCTCTCTCTCTCTCTCTCTCTCTCTCTCTCTCTCCCGAAATGATGATCTGACTCCACTTCCTTAGGAGCCTCCATGAAGTTTGCTGATGTCATTCCTTCTCCACTGGGTTTACTGTAGCAGTCTCTTGCCATGTGTCCTGGCTTTCCAAAGTTGTGGCAAGTGATGGTCCTTCCTCCTACTCTACCTCTTCCTCGTCCTCGTCCTCTCAAGAGAATCCTCCTCAGGTGAAGAATGCTTTTTCTTCTCCTGCTGTTGAGTCCAGCCATTTCTTCTCTTTGCCTCTGATCTCTTGCTCTAGTAGAGCTCCTTCTATCTCTTGTAGCTTCAATTCAGGTACATTCTTTAGTGTTGCTACAATGTTTTCATATTCACCTTTGTCCACACTCCTCAGAAGAAGCAAGCAAAAGAGGTGGAGTGAATCAAGGAGAAATCGGTGGGAATAGATGCTTGGATGTAAACTCTATAAATTGAGGCATTGGCCTAATGAAAATTTGCTAGTTTTTGATTATCCATGCCTACATTAAGCTATCAGTTAATTGCTCACTAATCATGTCTTAATTATCATCTAATCTCTTTGTTAATGATGATGATTCTAGCATTTGATCCACCATAGCTCATCACATTGCTGCAAATTTAACTTATTATCAGAGCCTAGCCCTAGAATCCATCAATTTGTGAGCCCATTATCACTTAGCTAATTAGGATTAGTAGATAATTAAGATTTTTA
Source organism: Cibotium barometz (assembly GCF_041138505.1). Lineage (NCBI taxonomy): Eukaryota > Viridiplantae > Streptophyta > Polypodiopsida > Cyatheales > Cibotiaceae > Cibotium > Cibotium barometz. The sequence continues at coordinate 4,480,092 of NC_141047.1, forward strand.
CCTCTTTTCAACTAGCTCTCTGCACCCCCAGCTAGTGGAGGGGCTTGATCTCCCTCCAGAAGCGCTATTAGGGCAAGTAATTCTAGGCAACCATAGCCAAGCATCCCATTCAAACAAAATCGCAAACCGCCAAGCGTAGCTGCCAATTTTTGCTAAATCGTTTTTGCCACATTTTTTAAGGAGAAATGAGATCTTTGCTGCTCCAAATAAAATTGCTGTAATTCCTCTTGGCCCTAGGGGTTTTCAAGGGTGCTCTACAAGCTGGTGAAGACATATTTTGATTTGATAAAGTCTACAGTGACATCGAAGTTTTCGGTGCAATTGCGGGTTTAAATCAACCATTGGGTATTTGATACAGATCCCTATAATTTCAGATTGCAATTCGGAGATGGTTTGATACTCCAACCCTTCCGTACAGATTTGTTACCCTTGGTTTAATGTAATTTCTGGTGATTTTATGCTGATAAATCTGTGTTGTAATCATCACCACCTAAACCTTAGATTCAGTTATAAAAGGGTAGACACTACCCTTGAACCTTGAAATTGGATCAAGAGGTAAGACCCCCTTCACATCATCTCATGAGTACGGCGGCACAAGAGATAGCCAAATTTATGGGGAGCAGTTTTACACATGGCAGACAAAAACCATGTATCTGCTCATGAGGAAAATCTGTGGGGGCTAGTTGAGGGAAGAGATGAATGCCCAGAGGTGAGAGGGAAAAATGAGTGGAAGAGGAGGATTGAAAAAGCATTGGGACTTATCGCACTCAATTTAAATGATGAAATCATTCATCACATCACCAGGATATAGTGGGCAAAAGATGCATCAGATGAACTCAAATAATTATTTAGCACACAAGCAAAAAATTCAAAGATAAATTTGTTCATACAATTCTACAAATTAGATATGAAGGAAAGTGAATCTTTAATCACACACTTGAACAAATCTAAAAGCATTAAGCAACAACTGGCAGCTATTGGCAAAAAGGCAGAAGATGATGAGGCACTAACAGTGCTTCTGAAGAGTGTGGACAAAGGTGAATATGAAAACATTGTAGCAACACTAAAGAATGTACCTGAATTGAAGCTACAAGAGATAGAAGGAGCTCTACTAGAGAAAGAGACCAGAGGCAAAGAGAAGAAAGGGCTAGACTCAACAGCAGCAGGAGAAGAAAAAGCATTCTTCACCTGAGGAGGATTCTCTCGAGCACTAGGACGAGGAAGAGGCAAAGTAGGAGGAAGGACCATCACTTGCCACAACTGTGGAAAAGCCAAGACACATGGCAAGAGATTGCTACAGCGAACCCAGTGGAGAAGGAACGACATCAGCAAACTTCATGGAGGCTCCTAAGGAAGTGGAGTCAGATCATCTTTTCTGAGAGAGAGAGAGAGAGAGAGAGAGAGAGAGAGAGAGAGAGAGAGAGAGAGAGAGAGAGAGAGAGAGAGAGAGAGAGAGAGAGAGAGAGAGAGAGAGAGAGAGACCCCACAACACAATGTAACCTGCCCGAACAAAGTAAACCCACCTCTGAGCCACCGATGATGTCAGCCATGTGGTAGATGTATGTGTGAGCACTTTGGTCAAGGTCATCGGCACTTGTAGCAGCCTTGGACACATAGAGATAGAGAGTGTCCAAGGACTATGAGTTTAGGGACTTCAGGCACTGGTCGCGGACTATCAATTAAGAGGGAAACTTCGTATAGGGTCCAGGTGTGCTAGGAGTATTCACTTGAGGGGAGGTGTTGAAATATATAACTGAATAGGGTGTGTGTGGGAACAAGACCTTGGCAAGAGGGTGTTAAAGAGAATCTGTAAATATGAGAAAGCCTGTGAAAAGGTGAGAAGTATCTACTGGGAGAGAATAAAGGGTAGCATGAGGAGATTTAGAAGGTGTGGAGATATTGTGGGAAGAGGCAGAGAGAATCAAGCAAAAGAGGTGGAGTGAATCAAGAAGAAATCGGTGGGAATAGATGCTTGGATGTAAACTCTATAAATTGAGGCATTGGCCTAATGAGAATTTGTTGGTTTTTGATTATCCATGCCTACATTAAGCTATCAGTTAATTGCTCACTAATCACATCTTAATTATCATCTAATCTCTTTGTTAATGATGTTGATTCTAGCATTTGATCCACCATAGCTCATCACATTACTGCAAATTTAACATATTATCAGAGCCTAGCCCTAGAATCCATCAATTTGTGAGCCCATTATCACTTGGCTAATTAGGATTAGTAAATAATTAAGATTTTTACATCTTTTCAACTAGCTCTCTGCACCCCCAGCTAGTGGAGGGGCTTCATCTCCCTCTAGAAGCACTATTAGGGCAAGTAATTCTAGGCAACCATAGCCAGCCATCCCATTCAGAAAAAATCGCAAACCGCCAAGCGTAGCTGCCAATTTTTACTAAATCGTTGGTGCCACATTTCTCAAGGAGAAATGAGATCTCTGTTGCTCCATATCAAATTGTTGTAATTCCTCTTGGCCCTAGGGGTTTTCAAGGGTGCTCTACAAGCTGGTGAAGACAGATTTTGAAGGAAGAGGCAGAGTAGGAGAGGAAGGGGCATCACTTGCCACAACTGTGGAAAGCCAGGACACATGGCAAGAGACTACTACAGCAAACCCAGTGGAGAAATAACGACATCAGCAAACTTCATGGAGGCTCCTAATAAGTAAGTGGAGTCAGATCATCTTTTTTGAGAGAGAGAGAGAGAGAGAGAGAGAGAGAGAGAGAGAGAGAGAGAGAGAGAGAGAGAGACCCTACAACCCAATGTAACCTGCCCCCCAACAAAGTAAAACCACCTTTGAGCTACCGATGATGTCGGCCATGTGGCAGATGTATGTGTGAGCACTTTGGTCAAGGTCAAGGGACTTGTAGTAGCCTTGGACAGATAGAGAGAGAGAGAGAGTGTCAAGGACTATGAGTTTAGGGACTTGAGGCACTGGTCGCAGACTATCAAGTAAGAGGGAAACTTGGTATAGGGTCCAGGTGTGCTAGGAGTATTCACTTGAGGGGAGGTGTTGAAATATACAAGTGAATAGGGTGTCTGTAGGAACAAGCCCTTGGCAAGAGGCTGTAAAACAAAATCTATAAATGTGAGTGAGCCTGTGAAAAGGTGAGAAGTATCTACTGGGAGAGAATAAAGGGTAGCATGAGGAGATTTAGGAGGTGTGGAGATATTCTAGGAAGAGGTGGAGAGAATCAAGCAAAAGAGGTGGAGTGAATCAAGGAGAAATCGGTGGGAATAGATGCTTGGATGTAAACTCTATAAATTGAGGCATTGGCCTAATGAGAATTTGTTGGTTTTTGATTATCCATGCCTACATTAAGCTATCAGTTAATTGCTCACTAATCACGTCTTAATTATCATCTAATCTCTTTGTAAATGATGTTGATTCTAGCATTTGATCTACCATAGCTCATCACATTGCTGCAAATTTAACATATTATCAGAGCCTTGCCCTAGAATCCATCAATTTGTGAGCCCATTATTACTTAGCTAATTAGGATTAGTAGATAATTAAGATTTTTTACTTTTTTCAACTAGCTCTCTGCACCCCCAGCCAGTGGAGGGGCTTGATCTCCCTCCAGAAGCACTATTAGGGCAAGTAATTCTAGGCAACCATAGCCAGCCATCCCATTCAAACAAAATCGCAAACCGCCAAGCGTAGCTACGAATTTTTGCTAAATCGCTGGCTCCACATTTCTGAAGGAGAAATGAGATCTCTGCTACTCCAGATCAAATTGTTGTAATTCCTCTTAGCCCCATCAAGTCTACAGTGAGATCCAAGTTTTCAGTGCAATTGCGGGTTCAAATCAACCATTGGGTATCTGATACAGATCGCTATAATTTCAGATTGTAATTCGGAGATGGTTTGATACTCCAATCCTTCTGTACAATTTTGTTACCGTTGGTTTAATGTAATTTCTGGTGATTTTATGCTGATAAATTTTTTATAATCATCACCACCTAAACCTTAGATTGAGTTGTAAAAGGGCAGACACTGCCCTTGAATCTTGAAATTGGATCAAGAGGTAAGACCCCCTTCACATCATCTCATGAGTATGGCGGCACAAGAGATAGCCAAATTTATGGGGAGAAGTTTTACACATGGGAGACAAAAACCATGTATCTGCTCATGAGGAAAATTCTGTGGGGGCTAGTTGAGGGAAGAGATGAATGCCCAGAGGTGAGAGGGAAAAATGAGTGGAAGAGGAGGATTGCAAAAGCATTGGGACTTATCGCACTCAGTTTAAATGATGAAATCATTCATCACATCACAAGAATACAGTGGGCAAAAGATGCATTGGATGAACTCAAAAAATTATTTGGCAAACAAGCAAAAAATTCAAAGATAAATCTGTTCATACAATTCTACAAATTAGATATGAAGGAAAGTGAATCTTTAATCACACACTTGAACAAATCTAAAAGCATTAAGCAACAACTGGCAGCTATTGGCAAAAAGGCAGAAGATGATGAGGCACTAACAGTGCTTCTGAAGAGTGTGGACAAAGGTGAATATGAAAACATTGTAGCAACACTAAAGAATGTACCTGAATTGAAGCTACAAGAGATAGAAGGAGCTCTACTAGAGCAAGAGACCAGAGGAAAAGAGAAGAAATGGCTGGACTCAACAGCAGGAGAAGAAAAAGCATTCTTCACCTGAGGAGGATTCTCTCGAGCACTAGGATGAGGAAGAGGCAGAGTAGGAGGAAGGCCATCACTTGCCCCACAACTGTTGAAAAGCCAAGACACATGGCAAGAGATTGCTACAGCGAACCCAGTGGAGAAGGAACGACATCAGCAAACTTCATGGAGGCTCCTAAGGAAGTGGAGTCAGATCATCTTTTCTGAGAGAGAGAGAGAGAGAGAGAGAGAGAGGGAGGGAGAGAGAGAGAGAGAGAGAGAGAGAGAGAGAGAGAGAGAGAGAGAGAGAGAGAGAAACCCCACAACACAATGTAACCTTCCCCAACAAAGTAAACCCACCTCTGAGCCACCGATGATGTCAGCCATGTGGTAGATGTATGTGTGAGCACTTTGGTCAAGGATGGGCACTTGTAGTAGCCTTGGACACATAGAGATAGAGAGTGTCCAAGGACTATGAGTTTAGGGACTTGAGGCACTGGTCGCAGATTATCAAGTAAGAGGGAAACTTCTTATAGGATCCAGGTGTGCTAGGAGTATTCACTTGAGGGGAGAATTTGAAATATACAAGTGAATAGGGTGTGTGTGGGAACAAGCTCTTGGCAAGAGGCTGTAAAAGAGAATCTGTAAATGTGAGAGAGCATGTGAAAAGGTGAGAAGTATCTACTGGGAGCGAATAAAGGGTAGCATGAGGAGATTTAGGAGGTGTGGAGATATTCTGGGAAGAGGTGGAGAGAATCAAGCAAAAGAGGTGGAGTGAATCAAGGAGAAATCAGTGGGAATAGATGCTTGGATGTAAACTCTATAAATTGAGGCATTGGCCTAATGAGAATTTGTTGGTTTTTGATTATCCATGCCTACATTAAGCTATCAGTTAATTGCTCACTAATCACGTCTTAAGTATCATCTAATCTCTTTGTTAATGATGTTGATTCTAGCATTTGATCCACCATAGCTCATCACATTGCTGCAAATTTAACATATTATCTGAGCCTAGCCCTGGAATCCATCAATTTGTGAGCCCATTATCACTTGGCTAATTAGGATTAGTAGATAATTAAGATTTTTACCTCTTTTCAACTAGCTCTCTGCACCCCCAGCTTCCAAAAGCACTATTAGGGCAAGTAATTCTAGGCAACCATAGCCAGGCATCCCATTCAAACAAGATTGAAAAAGCATTGGAACTTATCGCACTTAGTTTAAATGATGAAATCATTCATCACGTCACAAGGATACAGTGGGCAAAAGATGCATCGCATGAACTCAAATAATTATTTGGCACACAAGAAAAAAATTCAAAGATAAATCTGTTCATACAATTCTACAAATTAGATATGAAGGAAAGTGAATCTTTAATCACACACTTGAACAAATATAAAGGCATTAAGCAACCAACTGGCAGCTATTGGCAAAAAGGCAGAAGATGATGAGGCACTAAAAGTGCTTCTGAAGAGTGTGGACAAAGGTTAATATGAAAACATTGTAGCAACACTAAAGAATGTACTTGAATTAAAAAGCTATAAGAGATAGAAGGACTCTACTAGAGCAAGAGACCAGAGGCAAAGAGAAGAAATGGCTGGACTCAACAACAGGATAAGAAAAAGCATTCTTCACCTGAGGAGGATTCTCTCAAGGACGAGGACAAGGAAGAGGCAGAGTAGGAGGAAGGGGCATCACTTGCCACAACTGTGGAAAGCCAGGACACATGGCAAGAGACTAGTACAGCAAACCCAGTGGAGAAATAACGACATCAGCAAACTTCATGGAGGATCCTAATAAGTAAGTGGAGCCAGATCATCTTTTCTGAGAGAGAGACAGAGAGAGAGAGAGAGAGAGAGAGAGAGAGAGAGAGAGAGAGAGAGAACCCTACAACCCAATGTAACCTGCCCCAACAAAGTAAAACCACCTTTGAGCCACCGATGATGTCGGCCATGTGGCAGATGTATGTGTGAGCACTTTGGTCAAGGCCACGGGACTTGTAGTAGCCTTGGACACATAGAGAGAGAGAGAGAGTGTCAAGGACTATGAGTTTAGGGACTTGAGGCACTAGTCGCAGACTATCATGTAAGAGGGAAACTTGGTATAGGGTCGAGGTGTGCTAGGAGTATTCACTTGAGGGGAGGTGTTGAAATATACAAATGAATAGGGTGTGTGTAGGAACAAGCCCTTGGCAAGAGGCTGTAAAACAAAATCTATAAATGTGAGTGAGCCTGTGAAAACGTGAGAAGTATCTACTGGGAGAGAATAAAGGGTAGCATGAGGACATTTAGGAGGTGTGGAGATATTCTAGGAAGAGGTGGAGAGAATCAAGCAAAAGAGGTGGAGTGAATCAAGGAGAAATCGGTGGGAATAGATGCTTGGATGTAAACTCTATAAATTGAGGCATTGGCCTAATGAGAATTTGTTGGTTTTTGATTATCCATGCCTACATTAAGCTATCAGTTAATTGCTCACTAATCACGTCTTAATTATCATCTAATCTCTTTGTAAATGATGTTGATTCTAGAATTTGATCCACCATAGCTCATCACATTGCTGCAAATTTAACATATTATCAGAGCCTTGCCCTAGAATCCATCAATTTGTGAGCCCATTATCACTTGGCTAGATAGGATTAGTAGATAATTAAGATTTTTACCTCTTTTCAACTAGCTCTCTGCATCCCCAGCCAGTGGAGGGGCTTGATCTCCCTCCAGAAGCACTATTAGGGCAAGTAATTCTAGGCAACCATAGCCAGCCATCCCATTCAAACAAAATCGCAAACCGCCAAGCGTAGCTACCAATTTTTGCTAAATCGCTGGCTCCACATTTCTGAAGGAGAAATGAGATCTCTGCTGCTCCAGATCAAATTGTTGTAATTCCTCTTGGCCCCCTAGGGGTTTTCAAGGGTGCTCTACAAAAGCTGGTGAAGATGTATATTGATTTGATCAAGTCTATAGTGAGATCCAAGTTTTCAGTGCAATTGCGGGTTCAAATCAACCATTGGGTATCTGCTACAGACCGCTATAATTTCAGCTTGTAATTCAGAGATGGTTTGATACTCCAATCCTTCTGTACAATTTTGTTACCGTTGGTTTAATGTAATTTCTGGCGATTTATGCTGATAAATTTTTTGTAATCATCACCACCTAAACCTTAGATTGAGTTGTAAAAGGGCAGACACTGCCCTTGCATCTTGAAATTGGATCAAGAGGTAAGACCCCCTTAACATCATCTCATGAGTACGGCGGCACAAGAGATAGCCAAATTTATGGGGAGAAGTTTTACACATGGGAGACAAAAACCATGTATCTGCTCATGAGGAAAATTCTGTGGGGGCTAGTTGAGGGAAGAGATGAATGCCCAGAGGTGAGAGGGAAAAATGAGTGGAAGAGGAGGATTGCAAAAGCATTGGGACTTATCGCACTCAGTTTAAATGATGAAATCATTTATCACATCACAAGAATACAGTGGGCAAAAGATGCATTGGATGAACTCAAAAAATTATTTGGCACACAAGCAAAAAATTTAAAGATAAATCTGTTTATACAATTCTACAAATTAGATATGAAGGAAAGTGAATCTTTAATCACACACTTGAACAAATATAAAAGCATTAAGCAACAACTGGCAGCTCTATTGGCAAAAAGGCAGAAGATGATGAGGCACTAACAGTGCTTCTGAAGAGTGTGGACAAAGGTGAATATGAAAACATTGTAGCAACACTAAAGAATGTACCTGAATTGAAGCTACAAGAGATAGAAGGAGCTCTACTAGAGCAAGAGACCAGAGGCAAAGAGAAGAAATGGCTGGAGTCAACAGCAGGAGAAGAAAAAGCATTCTTCACCTGAGGAGGATTCTCTCGAGCACTAGGACGAGGAAGAGGTAGAGTAGGAGGAAGGACCATCACTTGCCACAACTGTTGAAAAGCCAAGACACATGGCAAGAGATTGCTACAGCGAACCCAGTGGAGAAGGAACGACATCAGCAAACTTCATGGAAGTGGAGTCAGATCATCTTTTTTGTGAGAGAGAGAGAGAGAGAGAGAGAGAGAGAGAGAAACCCCACAACACAATGTAACCTTCCCCAACAAAGTAATCCCACCTCTGAGCCACCAATTGTGTCAGCCATGTGGTAGATGTATGTGTGAGAACTTTGGTCAAGGTCATGGGCACTTGTAGTAGCCTTGGACACATAGAGATAGAGAGTGTCCAAGGACTATGAGTTTAGGGACTTGAGGCACTGGTCGCGGACTATCAAGTAAGAGGGAAACTTCGTATAGGGTCCAGGTGTGCTAGGACTATTCACTTCAGGGGAGGTGTTGAAATATACAAGTGAATAGGGTGTGTGTGGGAACAAGCTCTTGGCAAGAGGCTGTAAAAGAGAATCTGTAAATGTGAGAGAGCATGTGAAAAGGTGAGAAGTATCTACTGGGAGAGAATAAAGGGTAGCATGAGGAGATTTAGGAGGTGTGGAGATATTTTGGGAAGAGGTGGAGAGAATCAAGCAAAAGAGGTGGAGTGAATCAAGGAGAAATCAGTGGGAATAGATGCTTGGATGTAAACTCTATAAATTGAGGCATTGGCCTAATGAGAATTTTTTGGTTTTTGATTATCCATGCCTACATTAAGCTATCAGTTAATTGCTCACTAATCATGTAATAATTATCATCTAATCTCTTTGTTAATGATGTTGATTCTAGCATTTGATCCACCATAGCTCATCACATTGCTGCAAATTTAACATATTATCTGAGCCTAGCCCTGGAATCCATCAATTTGTGAGCCCATTATGACTTGGCTAATTAGGATTAGTAGATAATTAAGAATTTTACCTCTTTTCAACTAGCTCTCCGCACCCCCAGCCACTTGAGGGGCTTGATCTCCCTCCAGAAGCACTATTAGGGCAAGTAATTCTAGGCAACCATAGCCAGGCATCCCATTCAAACAAGATTGAAAAAGCATTGGAACTTATCGCACTTAGTTTAAATGATGAAATCATTCATCACGTCACAAGGATACAGTGGGCAAAAGATGCATCGCATGAACTCAAATAATTATTTGGCACACAAGAAAAAAATTCAAAGATAAATCTGTTCATACAATTCTACAAATTAGATATATCTTTAATCACACACTTGAACAAATATAAAAGCATTAAGCAACAACTGGCAGCTATTGGCAAAAAGGCAGAAGATGATGAGGCACTAAAAGTGCTTCTGAAGAGTGTGGACAAAGGTTAATATGAAAACATTGTAGCAACGCTAAAGAATGTACCTGAATTAAAGCTACAAGAGATAGAAGGACTCTACTAGAGCAAGAGACTAGAGGCAAAGAGAAGAAATGGCTGGACTCAACAGCAGGAGAAGAAAAAGCATTCTTCACATGAGGAGGATTCTCTCGAGGATGAGGACAAGGAAGAGGCAGAGTAGGAGGAGGGACCATCACTTGCCACAACTGTGGAAAAGCCAGGACACATGGCAAGAGACTGCTACAACAAACCCAGTGGAGAAGAAACGACATCAGCAAACTTCATGGAGGCTCCTAAGGAAGTGGAGTCAGATCATCTTTTCTGAGAGAGAGAGAGAGAGAGAGAGAGAGAGAGAGAGAGAGAGAGAGAGAGAGAGAGAGAGAGAGAACCCTACAACCCAATTAACCTACCCCAACAAAGTAAAACCACCTTTGAGCCACCAATGATGTCGGCCATGTGGTGGATGTATGTGTGAGCACTTTGGTCAAGGTCACGGGCACTTGTAGTAGCCTTGGACACATAGAGAGAGAGAGAGTGTCAAGGACTATGAGTTTAGGGACTTGAGGCACTGGTGGCGGACTATCAAGTAAGAGGGAAACTTGGTACAGGGTCCAGGTGTGCTAGGTGAATTCACGTGAGGGGAGGTGTTGAAATATACAAGTGAATAGGGTGTGTGTGGGAACAAGCCCTTGCAAGAGGTTGTAAAAGAGAATCTATAAATGTGAGTGAGCCTGTGAAAAGGTGAGAAGTATCAGTTAATTGCTCACTAATCACATCTTAATTATCATCTAATCTCTTTGTAAATGATGTTGATTCTAGCATTTGATCCACCATAGCTCATCATAGTGCTGTAAATTTAACATATTATCAGAGCCTTGCCCTAGAATCCATCAATTTGTGAGCCCATTATCACCTGGCTAATTAGGATTAGTAGATAATTAAAATTTTTAGCTCTTTTCAACTAGCTCTCTGCACCCCCAGCCAGTGGAGGGGCTTGATCTCCCTCCACAAGCACTATTAGGGCAAGTAATTCTAGGCAACCATAGCCAACCATCCCATTTAAACAAAATCGCAAACCGCCAAGCGTAGCTGCCAATTTTCGCTAAATTACTGGCGCCACATTTCTAAAGGAGAAATGAGATCTCTGCTGCTCCAGATCAAATTGTTGTAATTCCTCTTGGCCCCTAGGGCCCTAGGGGTTTTCAAGGGTGCTCTACAAGCTGGTGAAGACAGATTTTGATTTGATCAACTCTATAGTGAGATCCAAGTTTTTGGTGCAATTGCGGGTTTGAATCAACCATTGGGTATCTGATACAGATCCCTATAATTAAAGATTGTAATTCGGAGATGGTTTGATACTCCAACCCTTCTGTATAGATTTGTTACCCTTGGTTTAATGTAATGTCTGGTGATTTATGCTGATAAATATGTTGTAATCATCACCACCTAAACCTTAGATTGAGTTGTACGGCAGCACAAGAGATAAGACCTTGAATCTTGAAATTGGATCAAGAGGTAAGACTGCTTCACATCATCTCATGAGTACGGCAGCACAAGAGATAGCCAAATTTATGGGGAGCAGTTTTACACATGGCAGACAAAAACCATGTATCTGCTCATGAGGAAAAATCTGTGGGGGCTAGTTGAGGGTTGAGATGAATGCCCAGAGGTGAGAGGGAAAAATGAGTGGAAGAGGAGGATTGAAAAAAGCATTGGGACTTATCGCACTCAGTTTAAATGATGAAATCATTCATCACATCACAAGGATACAGTGGGCAAAAGATGCATTGGATGAACTCAAAAAATTATTTGACACACAAGCGAAAAATTCAAAGATAAATCTATTCATACAATTCTACAAATTAGATATGAAGGAAAGTGAATCTTTAATCACACACTTGAACAAATATAAAAGCATTAAGCAACAACTGGCAGCTATTGGCAAAAAGACAGAAGATGATGAGGCATTAATAGTGCTTCTGAAGAGTGTGGACAAAGGTGAATATGAAAACATTGTAGCAACACTAAAGAATGTACCTGAATTGGAGCTACAAGAGATAGAAGGAGCTCTACTAGAGCAAGAGACGAGAGGCAAAGAGAAGAAATGGCTGGACTCAATAGCAGGAGAAGAAAAAGCATTCTTCACCTGAGGAGGATTCTCTCGAGGATGAAGACGAGGAAGAGGCATAGTAGGAGGTAGGACCATCACTTGCCACAACTGTGGAAATGGCAAGAGACTGCTATAGCAAACCCAGTGGTGGAGAAGGAACGACATCATCAAACTTCATGGAGACTCCTAAAAGGAAGTGGAGTCAGATCATCTTTTCTGAGAGAGAGAGAGAGAGAGAGAGAGAGAGAGAGAGAGAGAGAGAGAGAGAGAAACCCCACAACCCAATGTAACCTTCCCCAACAAAGTAAAACCACCTCTGAGCCACCGATGATGTCGGCCATGTCGTAGATGTATGTGTGAGCACTTTGGTTAAGGTCACGGGCACTTGTAGTAGCCTTGGGCACATAGAGAGAGAGAGTGTCAAGGACTATGAGTTTAGGGACTTGAGGCACTGGTCGCGGACTATCAAGTAAGAGGGAAACTTGGTATAGGGTCCAGGTGTGCTTGGAGTATTCACTTGAGGGGAGTGTTGAAAATACAAGTGAATAGGGTGTGTGTGGGAACAAGCTCTTGGATAGAGGCTGTAAAAGAGGAGATGTAATTGTGAAAGAACATGTGAAAAGGTTAGAAGAATCTACTGGGAGAGAATAATGGGTAGCATGAGGGAATTTAGGAGTGTGGAGATATTCTGGGAGATATTCAGGGAAAAGAGAAGAGGTGGAGAGAATCAGGCAAGAGGTGGAGATATTCAGGGAGTGAATCATGGAGAAATCAAGGGGATTTGATGCTTGATGTAAACACTATAAATTGAGGCATAGCCCTAATGAGAATTTGCTGGTTTTTGAGTATCCATGCCTACATTAATCTATTTGCTAATTACCCACTAATTACGTCTTAATTATTTACTAATCACTTTGTTAATGATGTTGATTCTAGTGTATGATCCACCATAGCTCATCATTATGCTCAAATTTCAACATGGTATCAGAGCCATGCCTAGAATCAACTAGATTTATGAGCCCATTAGTGAATTAATTAGGATTAGTAAAATAATTAGCAAAAAATCAATTTTTTAGTAAGCTTTCACTCTTCCCCTTCACCCCCAGCCAGTGGAGGACTCTATTCTCCATGCACAGTCAATATTAGGCTATGCCCTCTTAGCACAAGCTAGCTAATACATCTAGCTACCAGCCCATCGAAATGGCGCAGCAAACCGCCGAAGGAACTAGGAGAATTCGCGTTTTTTGCAGGCGCCTTTTTTCTCTGCAGTTTCTGCCATTACTACTTGCTCAAGTCAAATTGCTTCAATTCCTCTTAGCCCCGGGGGTTTTCAAGCATGCTCTACAAGCTGGTGAAGACAGAAATCAATTTCATCAAGTCTACAGAGAGATCCAAGCTCTTCATCAAATCTGCAGGTGACTTTGGTAAAACAGAGATTAAGCTTTCATTATTTGGTCAAATCTTGTGTTTCTTGGCTTAATCCTCTACTAGACTCATTGCTATTGATGCCTTTGAAAGCATTTGAGCTCATTTGAAGTGGAAGGCACCAGATCTGAGCTCCCCGCATACTCTGTTTTCTGCACACAAACCAGAGCATTAATTTGCTAATCAGTGATTAATCAGTGCTAATCACTGTACTTTGGTGCAATTGAGGGTTCAAATTAACCATTAGGTATCTGATACAGATCCCTATAACTTCAGATTTCAAATCGGAGTTGGTTTGATACTCCAACCATCCCGTACAAATTGGTTACCCTTAATTTAGTGTAATTTCTGGGAAAATTGTGCTGATAAAATTGTGAAAATCATCATTTTGCATTTAACCCTTGGTTAATGCCTGTAAATCTCACTCAAATACAAGGTTATTCACAGCCAGAATTGCATTTGGAATGTGCATGAGAATGAATGCTATACGCATTATGTATTGGGCACATTTTATCAGTGTAAAAAATGGGAACAGACACTGCCCTTGTCCAGATTAAGGCAAGTGGTAAGACCTCCCGCATAAATTTGGGTTTGCATTGCATAATGATACAAAATAAACATAAAAAGCCCAAAGGAACTGTCAGCAAAACATTGAAACATGTTGCTCACATGGAGCAAAAAGACCTGACGGACGAGCTCATGGCCCCAGCCATGGAAGCAGAAGAATATCTCTTCCCAAGAAGAGGATCCACACCGAGAAGAAGACCTGAAGGAAGACATGGACACGAGAAGAGAAGCTGCCACAAGAAGAGAAGCTGCCCCGAGAAGACTGGAAGAAGAGACGAACGCGCGGAGAGATGCTGCCACGAGAAGAAGACTAAAGAAAAGAGAAGATGTGAGGCTCCAAAGAGTGAGGAGCCATGTGAAAATCTCTGAGAGAGAGAGAGAGAGAGAGCCCACAACCCAATGTAACCTGCCCCAATAAAGTAAAACCACCTCTGAGCCACCGATGATGTAGGCCACGTGGTAGATGTATGTGTGAGCACTTTAGTCAAGGTCGCGGGCACTTATAGTAGCCTTGGACACATAGAGAGAGAGAGAGTGTCAAGGACTATGGAGTTTAGGGACTTGAGGCACTGGTCGCGGACTGTCAAGTAAGAGAGAAACTTGATACAGGGTCCAGGTGTGCTGAGATAACTTGAGGGGAGGAGTAGACACTGGTCGCGGACTACCAAGTACGGGGAGGCAAACTTGGTATAGGGTCTAGGTGTACTAGGATTATTCACTTGAGGGGAGGTGTTGAAAATACAAGTGAATAGGGTGTGTGTGGGAACAAGCTCTTGGATAGAGGCTGTAAAAGAGGAGATGTAATTGTGAAAGAACCTGTGAAAAGGTTAGAAGAATCTACTGGGAGAGAATAATGGGTAGCATGAGGGAATTTAGGAGTGTGGAGATATTCTGGGAGATATTCAGGGAAAAGAGAAGAGGTGGAGAGAATCAGGCAAGAGGTGGAGATATTCAGGGAGTGAATCATGGAGAAATCAAGGGGATTTGATGCTTGATGTAAACACTATAAATTGAGGCATAGCCCTAATGAGAATTTGCTGGTTTTTGAGTATCCATGCCTACATTAATCTATTTGCTAATTACCCACTAATTACGTCTTAATTATTTACTAATCACTTTGTTAATGATGTTGATTCTAGTGTATGATCCACCATAGCTCATCATTATGCTCAAATTTCAACAGGGAGGTGTTGAAATATATAAGTGAATAGGGTGTGTGTGGGAACAAGCCCTTGGCAAGAGGGTGTTAAAGAGAATCTGTAATATGAGAAAGCCTATGAAAAGGTGAAAAGTATCTACTGGGAGAGAATAAAGGGTAGCATGAGGAGATTTAGGAGGTGTGGAGATATTGTGGGAAGAGGCGGAGAGAATCAAGCAAAAGAGGTGGAGTGAATCAAGGAGAAATCGGTGGGAATAGATGCTTGGATGTAAACTCTATAAATTGAAGCATTGGCCTAATGAGAATTTGCTGGTTTTTTAGTATCCATGCCTACATTAAGCTATCAGTTAATTGCTCACTAATCATATCTTAATTATCATCTAATCTCTTTGTTAATGATGTTGATTCTAGCATTTGATCCACCATAGCTCATCACATTGCTACAAATTTAACATATTATCAGAGCCTAGCCCTAGAATCCGTCAATTTGTGAGCCCATTATCACTTGGCTAATTAGGATTAGTAAATAAGATTTTTACATCCTTTCAACTAGCTCTCTGCACCCCCAGCTATAGTGGAGGGGCTTCATCTCCCTCTAGAAGCACTATTAGGGCAAGTAATTCTAGGCAACCATAGCCAGCCATCCCATTCAAACAAAATCACAAACCACCAAGCGTAGCTGCCAATTTTTACTAAATCGCTGGCGCCACATTTCTCAAGAAGAAATGAGATCTCTGCTGCTCTAGATCAAATTGCTGTAATTCCTCTTGGCCCTAGGGGTTTTCAAGGGTGCTCTACAAGCTGGTGAAGACAGATTTTGATTTGATCAAGTCTACAGTGAGATCCAAGATCTTCATCAAATCTACAGGTGACTTTGGTAAAACAGAAATTAAGCATTCAATGTTTGGTCAAATCTTGTGTTTCTTGGCTTAATCCTCTACTAGACTAATTGCTATTGATGGCCTTGAAAGGATTTGAGCTCATTTTTACTCTAAGGACTTAGATATGGACTCCCCCGCATACTCTATTTTTTGCGCATAAAATAGAGGATTAATTTACTAATCAATGAATAATCAGCACTAATCACTATTTTTCAATGCAATTGCTGGTTCAAATCAACCATTGGGTATCTGATATAGATCCCTATAATTTTAAATTACAATTCCCAGATGGTTTGATACTCCAACCCTTTCGTACAATTTTGTTACCCTTGGTTTAATGTAATTTTTGGTGATTTTATGTTGATAAATCTGTTGTAATCATCACCACCTAAACCTTAGATTGAGTTGTAAAAGGGTAGACACCCCTTGAATCTTGAAACTGGATCAAGAGGTAAGACCCCCCTTCACATCATCATGAATACGGCGGCACAAGAGAGATAGCCAAATTTATAAGGAGCAGTTTTACACATGGTAGACAAAAACCATGTATTTGCTCATGAGGAAAAATTTGTGGGGGCTAGTTGAGGGAAGAGATGAATGCCCAGAGGTGAGAGGGAAAAAAGAGTGGAAGAGGAGGATTGAAAAAGCATTGGGACTTATCGCACTCAATTTAAATGATGAAATCATTCATCACATCACAAGGATATACTGGGCAAAAGATGCATTGGATGAACTCAAATAATTATTTGGCACACAAGCAAAAAATTCAAAGATAAATCTGTTAATACAATTCTACAAATTAGATATGAAGGAAAGTGAATCTTTAATCACACACTTGAATAAATATAAAAGCATTAAGCAACAACTGGCAGCTATTGGCAAAAAAGGGATAACATGATGAGGCACTAATAGTGCTTCTGAAGAGTGTGGACAAAGGCGAATATGAAAACATTATAGCAACACTAAAGAATGTACCTGAATTGAAGCTACAAGAGATAGAAGGAGCTCTACTAGAACAAGAGACCAGAGGCAAAGAGAAGAAATGCAGGATAAGAAAAAGCATTCTTCACCTGAGGAGGATTCTCTCAAGGACGAGGACAAGGAAGAGGCAGAGTAGGAGGAAGGGGCATCCCTTGACACAACTGTGGAAAGCCAGGACACATGGCAAGAGACTACTACAGCAAACCCAGTGGAGAAATAACGACATCAGCAAACTTCATGGAGGGTCCTAAGGAAGTGGAGTCAGATCATCTTTTCTGAGAGAGAGAGAGAGAGAGAGAGAGAGAGAGAGAGAGAGAGAGAGAGAGAGAGAGAGAGAGAGAGAGAGAGAGAGAGAGAGAGAGAGAAACCCCACAACCCAATGTAACCTGCCCCAACAAAGTAAACCCACCTCTGAGCCACCGATGATCTGGGCCATGTGGCAGATGTATGTGTGAGCACTTTGGTCAAGGTCACGGGCACTTGTAGTAGCCTTGGACACATAGAGAGAGAGAGTGTCAAGGACTATGAGTTTAGGGACTTGAGGCACTGGGGTCACGGACTATCAAGTAAGAGGAAAAATTGGTATAGGGTCGAGGTGTGCTAGGAGTATTCACTTGAGGGGAGGTATTGAAATATACAAGTGAATAGGGTGTGTGTAGGAACAAGCCCTTGGCAAGAGGCTGTAAAACAGAATCTATAAATGTGAGTGAGCCTGTGAAAAGGTGAGAAGTATCTACTGGGAGAGAATAAAGGGTAGCATGAGGAGATTTAGGAGGTGTGGAGATATTCTAGGAAGAGGTGGAGAGAATCAAGCAAAAGAGGTGGAGTGAAGGAGAAATCGGTGGGAATAGATGCTTGGATGTAAACTCTATAAATTGAGGCATTGGCCTAATGAGAATTTGTTGGTTTTTGATTATCCATGCCTACATTAAGCTATCAATTAATTGCTCACTAATCACGTCTTAATTATCATCTAATCTCTTTGTAAATGATGTTGATTCTAGCATTTGATCCACCATAGATCATCACATTGCTGTAAATTTAGCATATTATCAGAGCCTTGCCCTAGAATCCATCAATTTGTGAGCCCATTATCACTTGGCTAATTAGGATTAGTAGATAATTAAGATTTTTACCTCTTTTCAACTAGCTCTCTGCACCCCCAGCCAGTGAAGGGGCTTGATCTCCCTCCAGAAGCACTATTAGGGCAAGTAATTCTAGGCAACCATAGCCAGCCATCCCATTTAAACAAAATCGCAAACCGCCAAGCGTAGCTACTAATTTTTGCTAAATCGCTGGCGCCACATTTTTGAAGGAGAAATGAGATCTCTGCTGCTCCAGATCAAATTGCTGTAATTCCTCTTGGCCCCCTAGGGGTTTTCAAGGGTGCTCTACAAGCTAGTGAAGACATATTTTGATTTGATCAAGTCTACAGTGAGATCCAAGTTTTCAGTGCAATTGCGGGTTCAAATCAACCATTGGGTATCTGATACAAATCGCTATAATTTCAGATTGTAATTCGAAGATGGTTTGATACTCCAATCCTTCTGTACAATTTTGTTACCGTTGGTTTAATGTAATTTCTGGTGTTTTATGCTGATAAATTTTTTATAATCATCACCATGTAAACCTTAGATTGAGTTGTAAAAGGGCAAACACTACCCTTGAATCTTGAAATTGGATCGAGAGGTAAGACCCCCTTCACATCATCTCATGAGTACGGCGGCACAAGAGATAGCCAAATTTATGGGGAGAAGTTTTACACATGGTAGACAAAAACCATGTATCTACTCATGAGGAAAAATCTATGGGGGCTAGTTGAGGGAAGAGATGAATGCCTAGAGGTGAGAGAGAAAAATGAGTGGAAGAGGAGGATTGTAAAAAAGCATTGGGACTTATCGCACTCAGTTTAAATGATGAAATCATTCATCACATCACAAGAATATAATGGGCAAAAGATGCATTGGATGAACCCAAAAAATTATTTGGCACACAAGCAAAAAATTCAAAGATAAATTTGTTCATACAATTCTACAAATTAGATATGAAGGAAAGTGAATCTTTAATCACACACTTGAACAAATGTAAAAGCATTAAGCAACAACTGGCAGCTATTGGCAAAAAGGCAGAAGATGATGAGGCACTAACAGTGCTTCTGAAGAGTGTGGACAAAGGTGAATATGAAAACATTATAGCAACACTAAAGAATGTACCTGAATTGAAGCTACAAGAGATAGAAGGAGCTCTACTAGAGCAAGAGACCAGAGGCAAAGAGAAGAAATGGCTCATCACATTACTGCAAATTTAACATATTATCAGAGCCTAGCCCTAGAATCCATCAATTGGTGAGCCCATTATCACTTGGCTAATTAGGATTAGTAGATAATTAAGATTTTTACCTCTTTTCAACTAGCTCTCTGCACCCCCAGCCACTCTGGAGGGCTTGATCTCCCTCCAGAAGCCCTATTAGGGCAAGTAATTCTAGGCAACCATAGCCATCCATTTCATTCAAACAAAATCGCAAACCGCCAAGCGTAGCTGCCAATTTTCGCTAAATCGTTGGTGCCACATTTTTGAAGGAGAAATGAGATCTCTGCTGCTCCAGATCAAATTGCTGTAATTCTTCTTGGCCCTAGGGGTTTTCAAGGGTGCTCTACAAGCTAGTGAAGACATATTTTGATTTGATCAAGTCTACAGTGAGATCCAAGTTTTCGGTGCAATTGCGGGTTCAAATCAACCATTGGGTATCTGATACAGATCCCTATAATTTTAGATTGCAATTCGGAGATGGTTTGATACTCCAACCCTTCCGTACAGATTTGTTACCCTTGGTTTAATGTAATTTTTGGTGATTTTATTCCGATAAATCTGTTGTAATCATCACCACCTAAACCTTAGATTGAGTTGTAAAAGGGTAGACACTGCCCTTGAATCTTGAAATTGGATCAAGAGGTAAGACCCCCTTCATATCATCTCATCAGTACGGCGGCACAAGAGATAGCCAAATTTATGGGGAGCAGTTTTACACATGGCAGACAAAAACCATGTATCTGTGAGGAAAAATCTGTGGGGGCTAGTTGAGGGAAGAGATGAACGCCCAGAGGTGAGAGGGTAAAATGAGTGGAAGAGGAGGATTGAAAAAGCATTGGGACTTATCGCATTCAGTTTAAATGATGAAATCATTCATCACATCACAAGGATACAATGGGTAAAAGATGCATCGGATGAACTCAAAAAATTATTCGGCACACAAGCAAAAAATTCAAAGATATGGGGCACTGGTTGCGGACTATCAAGTAAGAGGGAAACTTGGTATAGGGTCTAGGTGTGCTAGGAGTATTGACTTGAGGGGACGTGTTGAAATATACAAGTGAATAGGGTGTGTGTGTGAACAAGCCCTTGGCAAGAGGTTGTAAAAGAGAATCTGTAAATGTGAGAGAGCCTGTGGAAAGGTGAGAAGTATCTACTAGGAGAGAATAAAGGGTAGCATGAGGAGATTTAGGAGGTGTGGAGATATTCTGGGAAGAGGTGGAGAGAATCAAGCAAAAGAGGTGGAGTGAATCAAGGAGAAATCAGTGGGAATAGATGCTTGGATGTAAACTCCATAAATTAAGGCATTGGCCTAATGAGAATTTGTTGGTTTTTGATTATCCATGCCTATATAAAGCTATCAGTTAATTGCTCACTAATCACGTCTTAATTATCATCTAATCTCTTTGTTAATAATGTTGATTCTAGCATTTGATCCACCATAGCTCATCACATTGCTGCAAATTTAACATATTATCAGAGGCTAGCCCTAGAATCCATCAATTTGTGAGCCCATTATCACTTGGCAAATTAGGATTAGTAGATAATTAAGAACTTTTACCTGTTTTCAACAAGCTCTCTGCACCCCCAGCCATTGGAGGGGCCTGATCTCCCTCCAGAAGCACTATTAGGGCAAGTAATTCGAGGCAACCATAGCCAGCCATCCCATTCAAAAAAAAATTGTAAACTGCCAAGCATAGCTACCTAACAATTTTTGCTAAATTGCTGGCGCCACATTTTTGAAGGAGAAATGAGATCTCTGCTGCTCCAGATCAAATTGCTGCAATTCCTCTTGGCCCTAGCAGTTTCCAAGGGTGCTCTAGGAGCTGGTAAAGACAGATTTTATTTGATCAAGTCTACAGTGAGATCCAAGTTTTTGGTGCAATTGTGGGTTGAAATCAACCATTGGGTATTTGATACAGATCCCTATAATTTTAGATTGCAATTCGGAGAAGGTTTGATACTTCAACCCTTCCGTATAGATTTGTTACCCTTGGTTTAATGTAATTCTCTGTGATTTTATGCTGATAAATCTATTGTAATCATCACCACCTAAACCTTAGATTGAGTTGTATCAGGGTAGACACTGCCCTTGAATCTTGAAATTGGATCAAGAGGTAAGACCCCCTTCACATCATCTCATGAGTAGCGTGGCACAAGAGATAGCCAAATTTATGGGGAGCAGTTTTACACATGGCAGACAAAAACCATGTATCTGCTCATGAGGAAAAATCTGTGGGGGTTAGTTGAGAGAAGAGATGAATGCCCACAGGTGAGAGGGAAAAATGAGTGAAAGAGGAGGATTGAAAAAGCATTGGGACTTATTGCACTCAGTTTAAATGATGAAATCATTCATCACATCACAAGGATATAGTGGGCAAAAGATGCATTGGTTGAACTCAAATAATTATTTGGCACACAAGCAAAAAATTCAAAGATAAATCTGTTTATACAATTCTACAAATTAGATATGAAGGAAAGTGAATCTTTAATCACACACTTGAACAAATATAAAAGCATTAAGCAACAACTGTGGCAGCTATAGGCAAAAAGGCAGAAGATGATGAGGCACTAACAGTGCTTCTAAAGAGTGTGGACAAAGGTGAATATGAAAACATTGTAGCAACACTAAAGAATGTACCTGAATTGAAGCTACAAGAGATAGAAGGAGCTCTACTAGAGCAAGAGACCAGAGGCAAAGGGAAGAAATGACTGGACTCAACAGCAGGAGAAGAAAAAGCATTCTTCACCTGAGGAGGATTCTCTCAAGGATGAGGACGAGGAAGAGGCAGAGTAGGAGGAAGGACCATTACTTGTTGCCACAACTGTTGAAAAGATGTAAACTCTATAAATTGAGGCATTGGCCTAATGAGAATTTGTTGGTTTTTGATTATCCATGCCTACATTAAGCTATCAATTAATTGTTCACTAATCACATCTTAATTATCATTTAATCTCTTTGTTAATGATGTTGATTCTAGCATTTGATCCACCATAGCTCATCACATTGCTGCAAATTTAACATATTATCAGAGCCTTGCCGTAGAATCCATCAATTTGTGAGCCCATTATTGCTTGGCTAATTAGGATTAGTCGATAATTAAGATTTTTACCTCTTTTCAACTAGCTCTCTGCACCCTCTGCCAGTGGAGGGGCTTGATCTCCCTCTAGCAGTACCATTAGGGAAAGTAATTCTAGGCAACCATAGCCAGCCATCCCATTGAAACAAAATCGCAAACCGCCAAGCGTAGCTGCCAAATTTTGCTAAATCACTGGCGCCACATTTTTGAAGGAGAAATGAGATCTCTGCTGCTCCAGATCAAATTGTTGTAATTCCTCTTGGCCCCCTAGAGTTTTTCAAGGGTGCTCTACAAGCTGGCGAAGTGAGATTTTGATTTGATCAAGTCTACAGTGAGATCAAGTCTACAGTGAGATCCAAGTTTTCGTTGCAATTGCGGGTTCAAATCAACCATTGGGTATCTGATACAGATCCCTATAATTTCACATTGCAATTCGGAGATGGTTTGATACTCCAACCCTTCCGTACAGATTTGTTGCCCTTGGTTTAATGTAACTTTTTATGATTTATGCTGATAAATCTGTTGTAATCATCACCACCTATACCTTAGATTGAGTTGTAAAAGGGCAGACACTACCCTTGAATCTTGAAATTGGATCGAGGTAAGACCCCCTTCACATCATCTCATGAGTACAGCGGCACAAGAGATAGCCAAATTTATGGGGAGCAGTTTTACACATGGCAGACAAAAACCATGTATCTGCTCATGAGGAAAAATCTGTGGGGGCTAGTTTAAGGAAGAGATGAATGCCCATAGGTGAGAGGGAAAAATGAGTGAAAGAGGAGGATTGAAAAAGCATTGGGACTTATTGCACTCAGTTTAAATGATGAAATCATTCATCACATCACAAGGATACAGTGGGCAAAAGATGCATTGGATGAACTCAAATAATTATTTGGCACACAAGCAAAAAAATTCAAAGATAAATCTGTTCATACAATTCTACAAATTAGATATGAAGGAAAGTGAATCTTTAATCACACTCTTGAACAAATATAAAAGCATTAAGCAACAACTGGCAGCTATTGGCAAAAAGGCAGAAGATGATGAGGCACTAACAGTGCTTCTGAAGAGTGTGGACAAAGGTGAATATGAAAATATTGTAGCAACACTAAAGAATGTACCTGAATTGAAGCTACAAGGAGATAGAAGGAGCTCTACTAACGCAAGAGACCAGAGGCAAAGAGAAGAAATAGCTGGACTCAATAATAGCAGGAGAATAAAAAGCATTCTTCACCTGAGGAGGATTCTCTCGAGGATGAGGACGAGGAAGAGGCAGAATAGGAGGAAGGACCATCACTTGCCACAACTGTGAAAAAGCTAGGACACATGGCAAGAGACTGCTATAGCAAACCCAGTGGAGAAGGAACGACATCAGCAAACTTTATGGAGGCTCCTAAGGAAGTGGAGTCAGATCATCTTTTTTGAGAGAGAGAGAGAGAGAGAGAGAGAGAGAGAGAGAGAGAGAGAGAGAGAGAAACCCCATAACCCAATGTAACCTGCCCCAACAAAGTAAAACCACCTCTAAGCCACCGATGATGTCGGCCATGTCGTAGATGTATGTGTGTGCACTTTGGTCAAGGTCACGGGCACTTGTAGTAGCCTTGGGCACATAGAGAGAGAGAGAGTGTCAAGGACTACGAGTTTAGGGACTTGAGGCACTGGTCGCGGACTATCAAGTAAGAGGGAAACTTGGTATAGGGTCCAGGTGTGCTAGGAGTATTGACTCGAGGGGAGGTGTTGAAATATACAAGTGAATAGGGTGTGTGTGGGAACAAGCCCTTGGCAAGAGGCTGTAAAAGAGAATCTGTAAATATGAGAGAGCCTGTGAAAAGGTGAGAAGTATCTATTAGGAGAGAATAAAGGGTAGCATGAGGAGATTTAGGAGGTGTGGAGATATTTTGGGAAGAGGCCGAGAGAATGAAGCAGAAGAGGTGGAGTGTATCAAAGAGAAATGAGTGGGAATAGATGCTTGGATGTAAACTCTATAAATTGAGGCATTGGCCTAATGAGAATTTGATGGTTTTTTATTATCCATGCCTACATTAATCTATCAGTTAATTGCTCACTAATCATATCTTAATTATCATTTAATCTCTTTGTTAATGATGTTGATTCTAGCATTTGATCCACCATAGCTCATCA
Organism: Cibotium barometz; assembly: GCF_041138505.1. NCBI lineage: Eukaryota > Viridiplantae > Streptophyta > Polypodiopsida > Cyatheales > Cibotiaceae > Cibotium > Cibotium barometz. The sequence continues at coordinate 4,504,626 of NC_141047.1, forward strand.
CATTGTTGCAAATTTAACATATTATCAGAGCCTAGCCCTAGAATCCATCAATTTGTGAGCCCATTATCACTTGGCTAATTAGGATTAGTAGATAATTAAGATTTTTACCTTTTTTCAACTAGCTCTCTGCACCCCCAGCCAATGGAGGGGCTTGATCTCCCTCCAAAAGCACTATTAGGGGAAGTAATTCTAGGCAACCATAGCTAGGCATCCCATTCAAACAAAATCGCAAACCGCCAAGCGTAGCTGCCAATTTTCGCTAAATCGCTGGCGCCACATTTTTGAAGGAGAAATGAGATCTCTGCTGCTCCAGATCAAATTGCTGTAATTCCTCTTGGCCCTATGGGTTTTCAAGGGTGCTCTACAAGCTAGTGAAGACATATTTTGATGTGATCAAGTCTACAGTGAGATCCAGGTTTTCAGTGCAATTGCGGGTTCAAATCAACCATTGGGTATCCGATACAGATCCCTATAATTTTAGGTTACAATTCGGAGATGGTTTGATACTCCAATCCTTCGGTACAGATTTGATACCGTTGGTTTAATGTAATTTTTGGTGATTTATGCTGATAAATTTTTCGTAATCATCACCACGTAAACCTTAGATTGAGTTGTAAAAGGGCAGACACTGCCCTTGAATCTTGAAATTGGATCGAGGTGGTCTCCCTTCACATCATCTCATGAGTACGGCGGCACAAGAGATAGCCAAATTTATGGAGAGAAGTTTTACACATGGCAGACAAAAACCATGTATCTGCTCGTGAGGAAAAATCTGTGGGTGCTGGTTCAGGGAAGAGATGAATGCCCAGAGGTGAGAGGGAAACATGAGTGGAAGAGGAGGATTGCAAAAGCATTGGGACTTATCGCACTCAGTTTAAATGATGAAATCATTCATCACATCACAAGGATACAATGGGCAAAAGATGCATTGGATGAACTCAAAAAATTATTTGGCACATAGGCAAAAAAATTCAAAGATAAATCTGTTCATACAATTCTACAAATTAGATATGAAGGAAAGTGAATCTTTAATCACAGACTTGAATAAATATAAAAGCATTAAGCAACAACTGGCAGCTATTGGCAAAAAGGCAAAAGATGATGAGGCACTAACAGTGCTTCTGAAGAGTGTGGACAAAGGTGAATATGAAAACATTATAGCAACACTAAAGAATGTACCTGAATTGAAGCTACAAGAGATAGAAGGAGCTCTACTAGAGCAAGAGACAAGAGGCAAAGAGAAGAAATGGCTGGACTCAATAGCAGGAGAAGAAAAAGCATTCTTCACCTGAGGAGGATTCTCTCGAGGACGAGGATGAGGAAGAGGCAGAGTAGGAGGAAGGACCATCACTTGCCACAACTGTGGAAAAGCCAGGACACATGGCAAGGGACTGCTATAGCAAACCTAGTGGAGAAGGAACGACATCAGCAAACTTTATGGAGGCTCCTAAGGAAGTGGAGTCAGATCATCTTCTGAGAGAGAGAGAGAGAGAGAGAGAGAGAGAGAGAGAGAGAGAGAGAGAGAGAGAGAGAGAGAGAGAGAGAGAGAGAGAAACCCCACAACCCAATGTAACCTGCCCCAACAAAGTAAACCCACCTCTGAGCCACCGATGATCTGGGCCATGTGGTAGATGTATGTGTGAGCACTTTGGTCAAGGTCACGGCCCAGCACTTGTAGTAGCCTTGGACACATAGAGAGAGAGAGTGTCAAGGACTATGAGTTTAGGGACTTGAGGCACTGGTCGCGGACTATCAAGTAAGAGGGAAACTTGGTATAGGGTTCAGGTGTGCTAGGAGTATTCACTTGAGGGGAGGTGTTGAAATATACAAGTGAATAGGGTGTGTGTGGGAACAAGCCCTTGGCAAGAGGCTGTAAAAGAGAATCTGTAAATGTGAGAGAGCCTATGAAAAGGTGAGAAGTATCTATTGGGAGAGAATAAAGGGTAGAAAAAGGAGATTTAGGAGGTTGTGAGATATTCTGGGAAGTGGCGGAAAGAAGCAAGCAAAAGAGGTGGAGTGAATCAAGGAGAAATCGATGGGAATAGATGCTTGGATATAAACTCTATAAATATAGGCATTGGCCTAATGAGAATTTGCTGGTTTTTGATTATCCATGCCTACATTAATCTATCAGTTAATTGCTCACTAATCACATCTTAATTATCATCTAATCTCTTTGTAAATGATATTGATTCTAGCATTTGATCCACCATAGCTCATCACATTGCTGCAAATTTAACATATTATCAGAGCCTAGTCCTAGAATCCATTAATTTGTGAGCCCATTATCACTTGGCTAATTAGGATTAGTAGATAATTAAGATTTTTACCTTTTTTCAACTAGCTCTCTGCACCCCCAGCCAGTGGAGGAGCTTGATCTCCCTCTAGAAGCACTATTAGGGCAAGTAATTCTCGGCAACCATAGCCAGGCATCCCATTCAAACAAAATCGCCAACCGTCAAGCGTAGCTGCCAATTTTCGCTAAATCGCTGGCGCCACATTTTTGAAGGAGAAATGAGATTTCTGTTGCTCCAGATCAAATTGCTGTAATTCCTCTTGACCCTAGGGGTTTTCAAGGGTGCTCTACAAGCTGGTGAAGACATATTTTGATTTGATCAAGTCTACAGTGAGATCCAAGTTTTCGGTGCAATTGCAGGTTCAAATCAACCATTGGTATCTGATACAGATCCCTATAATTTCCGATTGCAATTCGGAGATGGTTTGATACTCCAACCCTTCCGTACAGATTTGTTACCCTTGGTTTAATGTAATTTTTGGTGATCTTATGCTGATAAATCTGTTGTAATCATCACCACCTAGACCTAGATTGAGTTGTAAAAGGGCAGACACTGCCCTTGAATCTTGAAATTGGATCAAGAGGTAAGACCCCCTTCACATCATCTCATGAGTACAGTGGCACAAGAGATAGCCAAACTTATGTGGAGCTGTTTTACACATGGCAGACAAAAACCATGTATCTGCTCATGAGGAAAAATCTGTGGGGGCTAGTTGAGGGAAGAGATGAATGGCCAGAGGTGAGAGGGAAAAATGAGTTGAAGAGGATGATTGAAAAAGCATTGGGACTTATCGCACTCAGTTTAAATGATGAAATCATTCATCACATCACAAGGATACAGTGGGCAAAAGATGCATCGAATGAACTCAAAAAATTATTTGGCACACAAGCAAAAAATTCAAAGATAAATCTATTCATACAATTCTACAAATTAGATATGAAGAAAAGTGAATTTTTAATCACACACTTGAACAAATATAAAAGCATTAAGCAACAACTGGCAGCTATTGGCAAAAAGGCAGAAGATGATGAGGCACTAATAGTGCTTCTGAAGAAGATGATGAGTGTAAGAGTGTGGACAAAGGTGAATATGAAAACATTGTAGCAACACTAAAGAATGTACCTGAATTAAAGCTACAAGAGATAGAAGGACTCTACTAGAGCAAGAGACCAGAGGCAAAGAGAAGAAATGGCTGGACTCAACAGCAGGAGAAGAAAAAGCATTCCTCACCTGAGGAGGATTCTCTCGAGGACGAGGATGAGGAAGAGGCAGAGTAGGAGGAGGGACCATCACTTGCCACAACTGTGGAAAAGCCAGGACACATGGCAAGAGACTGCTACAGCAAACCCAGTGGAAGAGGAACGACATCAGCAAACTTTATGGAGGCTCCTAAGGAAGTGGAGTCTGATCATCTTTTCTCTGAGAGAGAGAGAGAGAGAGAGAGAGAGAGAGAGAGAGAGAGAGAGAGAGAGAGAGAGAGAGAGAAACCCCACAACCCAATGTAACCTGCCCCAACAAAGTAAAACCACCTCTGAGGCACCGATGATGTCGGCCATGTGGTAGATGTATGTGTGAGCACTTTGGTCAAGGTCACGGACACTTGTAGTAGCCTTGGACACATAGAGAGAGAGTGTGTCAAGGACTATGAGTTTAGGGACTTGAGGCACTGGTCGCAGACTATCAAGTAAGAGGGAAACTTGGTATAGGGTCCAGGTGTGCTAGGAGTATTGACTTGAAGGGAGGTGTTAAAATATACAAGTGAATAGGGTGTGTGTGGGAACAAGCCCTTGGCAAAAGGCTGTAAAAGAGAATCTGTAAATGTGAGAGAGCCTTTGGAAAGGTGAGAAGTATCTACTAGGAGAAAATAAAGGGTAGCATGAGGAGATTTAGGAGGTGTGGAGATATTCTGGGAAGAGGTGGAGAGAATCAAGGAAAAGAGGTGGAGTGAATCAAGGAGAAATGAGTGGTAATAGATGCTTGGATGTAAAATCTATAAATTGAGGCATTGGCCTAATGAGAATTTATTGGTTTTTGATTATCCATGCCTACATTAATCTATCAATTAATTGCTCACTAATCACATCTTAATTATCATCTAATCTCTTTGTTAATGATGTTGATTCTAGCATTTGATCCACCATAGCTCATCATATTGCTGTAAATTTAACATATTATCAGAGCCTAGCTCTAGAATCCATCAATTTGTGAGCCTATTATCACTTGGCTAATTAGGATTAGTAGATAATTAAGATTTTTACCTCTTTTCAACTAGCTCTCTGCACCCCCAGCCAGTGGAGGGGCTTGATCTCCCTCCAGAAGTACTATTAGGGTAAGTAATTCTAGGCAACCATAGCCAGACATCCCATTCAAACAAAATTGCAAACCGCCTCTAGGCAACCATAGCCAGCCATCCCATTGAAAAAAAATCACAAACCGCCAAGCGTAGCTGCCAATTTTTCCTAAATCGCTAGCGCCACATTTTTGAAGGAGAAATGAGATCTTTGCTGCTCCAGATCAAATTGTTGTAATTCCTCTTGGCCCCCTAGGGGTTTTCAAGGGCGCTCTACAAGCTGGTGAAGAGAGATTTTGATTTGATCAAGTCTACAGTGAGATCCAAGTTTTTGTTGCATTTGCGGATTCAAATCAACCATTGGGTATCTGATATAGATCCCTATAATTTTAGATTGCAATTCGGAGATGGTTTGATACTGCAACCCTTCTGTACAGATTTGTTTCCCTTGGTTAATGTAACTTTTTGTGATTTATGCTGATAAATCTGTTGTAATCATCACCAACTAAACCCTAGATTGAGTTGTAAAAGGGCAGACACTACCCTTGAATCTTGAAATTGGATCAAGAGGTAAGACCCCTTTACATCATCTCATGAGTATGGCGGCACAAGAGATAGCCAAATTTATGGGGAGAAGTTTTACACATGGCAGACAAAAACCATGTATCTGCTCATGAGGAAAAATCTGTGGGGGCTAGTTTAAGGAAGAGATGAATACCCAGAGGTGAGAGGGAAAAATGAGTGGAAGAGGAGGATTGAAAAAGCACTGGCACTTATCGCACTCAGTTTAAATGATGAAATCATTCATCACATCACAAGGATACAGTGGGCAAAAGATGCATTGGATGAACTCAAAAAATTATTTGGCACACAGGCAAAAAATTCAAAGATAAATCTGTTCATACACAATTCTACAAATTAGATATGAAGGAAAGTGAATCTTTAATCACACACTTGAACAAATATAAAAGCATTAACTGGCAGCTATTGGCAAAAAGGCAGAAGATGATGAGGCACTAACAGTGCTTCTGAAGAGTGTGGACAAAGGTGAATATGAAAACAAATAAACCTGAATTGAAGCTACAAGAGATAGAAGGAGCTCTACTAGAGCAAGAGACCAGAGGCAAAGAGAAGAAATGGCTGAACTCAACAGGAGAAGAAAAAGCATTCTTCACCTGAGGAGGATTCTCTCAAGGATGGGGACAAGGAAGAGGCAGAGTAGGAGGAAGGACCATCATTTGCCACAACTATGGAAAAGCCAGGACACATGGCAAGAGACTACTACAACAAACCCAGTGGAGAAGGAACGACATCAGCAAACTTCATGGAGGCTCCTAAGGCAGTGGAGTCAGATCATCTTTTCTAAAAGATAGAGAGAGAGAGAGAGAGAGAGAGAGAGAGAGAGAGAGAGAGAGAGAGAGAAACCCAACAACCCAGAATCCATCAATTTGTGAGCCCATTATCACTTGGCTAATTAGGATTAGTTGATAATTGAGATTTTTACCTCTTTTTAACTGGCTCTCTGCACCCCCAGCGAGTGGAGGGGCTTGATCTCCCTCCAGAAGCACTATTAGGGGAAGTAATTCTAGTCAACCATAGCTAGGCATCCCATTCAAACAAAATCGCAAACCGCCAAGCGTAGCTGCCAATTTTCGCTAAATCGCTGGTGCCACATTTTTGAAGGAGAAATGAGATCTCTGCTGCTCCAGATCAAATTGTCGTAATTCCTCTTGGCCCTAGGGGTTTTCAAGGGTGCTTTGCAAGCTGGTGAAGACATATTTTGATGTGATCAAGTCTACAATGAGATCCAAGTTTTCGGTGCAATTGCGGGTTGAAATCAACCATTGGGTATCTGATACAGATCCCTATAATTTCAGATTGCAATAATTCGGAGATGGTTTGATACTCCAATCCTTCCGTACAGATTTGTTACCGTTGGTTTAATGTAATTTCTAGTGATTTATGCTGATAAATTTTTCGTAATCATCACCACGTAAACCTTAGATTGAGTTGTAAAAGCGCAAACATTGCCCTTGAATCTTGAAATTGGATCAAGAGGTAAGACCCCCTTCACATCATCTCATGAGTACCGTGGCACAAGAGATAGCCAAATTTATGGGGAGAAGTTTTACACATGGCAGACAAAAACCATGTATCTGCTCACATGAGGAAAAATCTATAGGGGCTGGTTGAGGGAAGAGATGAATGCCCAGAGGTGAGAGGAAAAAATGAGTGGAAGAGGAGGATTGAAAAAGCATTGGGACTTATCGCACTCAGTTTAAATGATGAAATCATTCATCACATCACAAGGATACAGTGGGCAAAAAATGCATTGGATGAACTCAAAAAATTATTTGGCACACAAGCAAAAAATTCAAAGATAAATTTGTTCATAAAATTCTACAAATTAGATATGAAGGAAAGTGAATCTTTAGTCACACACTTGAACAAATATAAAACCATTAAGCAACAACTGGCAGCTATTGGCAAAAAGGGAGAAGATGATGAGGCACTAACAGTGCTTCTGAAGAGTGTGGACAAAGGTGAATATGAAAACATTGTAGCAACACTAAAGAATGTACCTGAATTGAAGCTACAAGAGATAGAAGGAGCTCTACTAGAGCAAGAGACCAGAGGCAAAGAGAAGAAATGGCTGGACTCAACGCAGGAGAAGAAAAAGCATTCTTCACCTGAGGAGGATTCTCTCAAGGATGAGGACGAGGAAGAGGCAAAGTAAGAGGAAGGACCATCACTTGCCAAAACTGTGGAAAAGCCAGGACACATGGCAAGGGACTGCTACAGCAAACCTAGTGGAGAAGGAACGACATCAGCAAACTTCATGGAGGCTCCTAATAAGGAAGTGGAGTCAGATCATCTTTTTTGAGAGAGAGAGAGAGAGAGAGAGAGAGAGAGAGAGAGAGAGAGAGAAACCCCACAACCCAATGTAACCTACCCCAACAAAGTAAATCCACCTCTGAGCCACCGATGATCTCGGCCATGTGGTAGATGTATGTGTGAGCACTTTGGTCAAGGTCACGGGCACTTGTAGTAGCCTTGGACACATAGAGAGAGAGTGTGTCAAGGACTATGAGTTTAGGGACTTGAGGCATTGGTCGTGGACTATCAAGTAGGAGGAAAACTTGGTATAGGGTCTAGGTGTGCTAGGAGTATTCACTTGAGGGGAGGTGTTGAAATATACAAGTGAATAGGGTGTGTGTGGGAACAAGCCCTGGGCAAGAGGCTGTAAAAGAGAATTTGTAAATGTGAGAGAGCCTGTGAAAAGGTGAGAAGTATCTATTAGGAGAGAATAAAGGGTAGCATAAAGAGATTTAGGAGGTGTGGAGATATTCTGGGAAGAGGTGGAGAGAAGCAAGCAAAAGAGGTGGATTGAATCAAGGAGAAATCGGTGGGAATAGATGCTTGGATATAAACTCTATAAATTGAGGCATTGGCCTAATGAGAATTTGCTAGTTTTTGATTATCCATGCCTACATTAATCTATCAGTTAATTACTCAGTAATCACGTCTTAATTATCATCTAATCTCTTTGTTAATGATGTTGATTCTAGCATTTGATCCACCATAGCTCATCACATTGCTGTAAATTTAACATATTATCAGAGCTAGCCCTAGAATCCATTAATTTGTGAGCCCATTATCACTTGGCTAATTAGGATTAATAGATAATTTAGATTTTTTTCTCTTTTCAACTAGCTCTCTGCACCCCTAGCCAGTGGAGGGGCTTGATCTCCCTCCAGAAGCACTATTAGGGCAAGTAATTCTAATCAACCATAGGCAGGCATCCCATTCAAACAAAATTGCAAACTGCCAAGCATAGCTGGGGCCAATTTTTGCTAAATCGCTGGCGCCACATTTTTGAAGGAGAAATGAGATCTCTGCTGCTCCAGATCAAAGTGCTGTAATTCCTCTTGGCCCTAGGGGTTTTGAAGGGTGCTCTACAAGCTGGTGAAGACATATTTTGATTTGATCAAGTCTACAGTGAGATCCAAGTTTTCGGTGCAATTGCAGGTTCAAATCAACCATTGGTATCTGATACAGATCCCTATAATTTCAGATTGCAATTCGGAGATGGTTTGATACTCCAACCCTTCCGTACAGATTTGTTACCCTTGGTTTAATGTAATTTTTGGTGATCTTATGCTGATAAATCTGTTGTAATCATCACCACCTAGACCTAGATTGAGTTGTAAAAGGGCAGACACTGCCCTTGAATCTTGAAATTGGATCAAGAGGTAAGACCCCCTTCACATCATCTCATGAGTACAGTGGCACAAGAGATAGCCAAATTTATGTGGAGCAGTTTTACACATGGCAGACAAAAACCATGTATCTGCTCATGAGGAAAAATCTGTGGGGGCTAGTTGATGGAAGAGATGAATGCCCAGAGGTGAGAGGGAAAAATGAGTTGAAGAGGAGGATTGAAAAAGCATTGGGACTTATCGCACTAAGTTTAAATGATGAAATCATTTATCACATCCACAAGGATACAGTGGGCAAAAGATGCATCGGGATGAACTCAAAAAATTATTTGGCACACAAGCAAAAAATTCAAAGATAAATCTGTTCTTACAATTCTACAAATTAGATATGAAGGAAAGTGAATCTTTAATCACACACTTGAACAAATATAAAAGCATTAAGCAACAAGTGGCAGCTATTGGGAAAAAGGCAGAAGATGATGCGGCACTAATAGTGCTTCTGAAGAGTGTGGACAAAGGTAAATATGAAAACATTGTAGCAACACTAAAGAATGTACCTGAATTAAAGGTACAAGAGATAGAAGGACTCTACTAGAGCAAGAGACCAGAGGCAAAGAGAAGAAATGGCTGGACTTAACAGCAGGAGAAGAAAAAGCATTCTTCACCTGAGGAGGATTCTCTCGAGGATGAGGACGAGGAAGAGGAAGAGTAGGAGGAGGGACCATCACTTGCCACAACTGTGGAAAAGCCAAGACACATGGCAAGAGATTGCTACAGCAAACCCAGTGGAGAAGGAACCACATCAGCAAACTTCATGGAGGCTCCTAAGGAAGTGGAGTCAGATCATCTTTTCTAAAAGAGAGAGAGAGAGAGAGAGAGAGAGAGAGAGAGAGAGAGAGAGAGAAACCCCACAACCCAATGTAACCTGCCCCAACAAAGTAAAACCACCTCTGAGCCACCGATGATGTCGGCCATGTGGTAGATGTATGTGTGAGCACTTTGGTCAAGGTCATCACGGGCACTTGTAGTATACTACCTTGGACACATAGAGAGAGAGTAAGTCAAGGACTATGAGTTTAGGGACTTGAGGCGCTGGTCGCGGACTATCAAGTAAGAGGGAAACTTGGTATAGGGTCCAGGTGTGCTAGGAGTATTCACTTGAGGGGAGGTGTTGAAATATACAAGTGAATAGGGTGTGTGTGGGAACAAGCCCTTGGCAAGAGGCTGTAAAAGAGAATCTGAAAATGTGAGAGAGCCTGTGGAAAGGTGAGAAGTATCTACTAGGAGAGAATAAAGGGTAGCATGAGGAGATTTAGGAGGTGTGGAGATATTCTGGGAAGAGGTGGAGAGAATCAAGGAAAAGAGGTGGAGTGAATCAAGGAGAAATGAGTGGTAATAGATGCTTGGATGTAAAATCTATAAATTGAGGCATTGGCCTGATGAGAATTTGTTGGTTTTTGATTATCCATGCCTACATTAAGCTATCAGTTAATTGCTCACTAATCACATCTTAATAATCATCTAATCACTTTGTTAATGATGTTGATTCTAGCATTTGATCCACCATAGCTCATCACATTGTTGCAAATTTAACATATTATCAGAGCCTAGCCCTAGAATCCATCAATTTGTGAGCCCATTATCACTTGGCTAATTAGGATTAGTTGATAATTAAGATTTTTTACTTTTTTTCAACTAGCTCTCTGCACCCCCAGCCATTGGAGGGGCCTGATCTCCCTCCAGAAGCACTATTACGACAAGTAATTCTAGGCAACCATAGCCAGCCATCCCATCGCAAACCGCCAAGCGTAGCCAATTTTTGCTAAATCGCTGGCGCCACATTTCTGAAGGAGAAATGAGATCTCTTCTACTCCAGATCAAAATGTTGCAATTCCTCTTGGCCCTAGGGGTTTTCAAGGGTGCTCTACAAGTTGGTGAAGACAGATTTTGATTTGATCAAGTCTACAGTGAGATCCAAGTTTTCAGTGAATTACGGGTTCAAATCAACCATTGGGTATCTGATACAGATCCCTATAATTTTAGATTACAATTCGGAGAATGTTTGATACTCCAACCCTTCCGTACAGATTTGTTACCCTTGGTTTAATGTAATTTTTGGTGATTTTATGCTGATAAATCTGTTGTAATCATCACCACCTAAACCTTAGATTGAGTTGTAACAGGGTAGACACTGCCCTTGAATCTTGAAATTGTATCAAGAGGTAAGACCCCCTTCACATCATCTCATGAGTACGACGGCACAAGAGATAGCCAAATTTATAGGGAGTAGTTTTACACATGGCAAACAAAAACCATGTATCTGCTCATGAGGAAAAATCTGTGGGGGCTAGTTGAGGGAAGAGATGAATGCCCACAGGTGAGAGGGAAAAATGAGTGGAAGAGGAGGATTGAAAAGGCATTGGGACTTATCGCACCCAGTTTAAATGGTGAAATCATTCATCACATCACAAGGATACAGTGGGCAAAAGATGCATTGGATGAATTCAAAAAATTATTTGGCACACAAGCAAAAAATTCAAAGATAAATCTGTTCATACAATTCTACAATTAGATATGAAGGAAAGTGAATCTTTAATCACACACTTGAACAAATATAAAAGCATTAAGCAACAACAACAGCCAGTGTTGGCAAAAAGGCAGAAGATGATGAGGCACTAACAGTGCTTCTGAAGAGTGTGGACAAAGGTGAATATGAAAAAATTGTAGCAACACTAAAGAATGTACCTGAATTGGAGCTACAAGAGATAGAAGGAGCTCTACTAGAGCAAGAGACCAGAGGTAAAGAGAAGAAACGGCTGGACTCAACAACAGGAGAAGAAGAAGCATTCTTCACCTGAGGAGGATTCTCTTGAGGACGAGGACAAGGAAGAGGTAGAGTAGGAGGAAGGACCATCACTTGCCACAACTGTGGAAAAGCCAGGACACATGGCAAGGGACTGCTACAGCAAACCTAGTGGAGAAGGAACGACATCAGCAAACTTTATGGAGGCTCCTAAGGAAGTGGAGTCAGATCATCTTCTGAGAGAGAGAGAGAGAGAGAGAGAGAGAGAGAAACCCCACAACCCAATGTAACCTGCCCCAACAAAGTAAACCCACCTCTGAGCCACCGCCGCTGAGCCACCGCCGATGATCTGGGCCATGTGGTAGATGTATGTGTGAGCACTTTGGTCAAGGTCACGGCCCAGCACTTGTAGTAGCCTTGGACACATAGAGAGAGAGTGTGTGTCAAGGACTATGAGTTTAGGGACTTGAGGCACTGGTCGCGGACTATCAAGTAAGAGGGAAACTTTTCTGTGAGAGAGAGAGAGAGAGAGAGAGAGAGAGAGAGAGAGAGAGAGAGAGAGAGAAACCCCACAACCCAATGTAACCTACCCCAACAAAGTAAAACCACCTTTGAGCCAGCGGCCATGTCGTAGATGTATGTGTGAGCACTTTGATCAAGGTCACGGGAACTTGTAGTAGCCTTGGGCACATAGAGAGAGAGAGTGTCAAGGACTTTGAGTTTAGGGACTTGAGGCACTAGTCGCGGACTATCAAGTAAGAGGGAAACTTGGTATAGGGTCCAGGTGTGCTAGGAGTATTCACTTGAGGGGAGGTGTTGAAATATACAAGTGAATAGGGTGTGTGTGGGAACAAGCCCTTGGCAAGAGGCTGTAAAAGAGAATCTATAAATATGAGAGAGCCTGTGAAAAGGTGAGAAGTATCTACTGGGAGAGAATAAAGGGTAGCATGAGGAGATTTAGGAGGTGTGGAGATATTCTGGGAAGAGGCGGAGAGAATCAAGCAAAAGAGGTGGAGTGAATCAAGGAGAAATCGGTGGGAATCGATGCTTGGATGTAAACTCTATAAATTGAGGCATTGGCCTAATGAGAATTTGCTGGTTTTTGATTATCCATGCCTACATTAAGCTATCAGTTAATTGCTCACTAATCACATCTTAATTATCATCTAATCTCTTTGTTAATGATGTTGATTCTAGCATTTGATCCTTCATAGCTTATCACATTGCTGCAAATTTAACATATTATCAGAGCCTAGCCCTAGAATCCATCAATTTGTGAGCCCATTATCACTTGGCTAATTAGGATTAGTAGATAATTAAGATTTTTACGTCTTTTCAAATAGCTCTCTGCACCCCCAGCCAGTGGAGGGGCTTGATCTCCCTCCAGAAGTAATTCTAGGCAACCATAGCTAGCCATTTCATTCAAACAAAATCGCAAACCGCCAGCATAGGTGCCAATTTTTGCTAAATCGTTGGCGCTACATTTCTGAAGGAGAAATGAGATCTCTGCTGCTGCAGATCAAATTGCTGTAATTCCTCTTGGCCCTAGGGGTTTTCAAGGGTGCTCTACAAGCTGGTGAAGACATATTTTGATGTGATCAAGTCTACACTGAGATCCAAGTTTTCGGTGCAATTGCGGGCTCAAATCAACCATTGGGTATCTGATACAGATCCCTATAATTTCATATTGCAATTCGGAGATGGTTTGATAGTCCAACCCTTCCGTACAGATTTGTTACCCTTGGTTTAATGTAATTTCTGGTGATTTTATGCTGATAAATCTGTTGTCATCTCACTACCTAAACCTTAGATTGAGTTGTAAAAGGGTAGACAGTGCCCTTGAATCTTGAAATTGGATCAAGAGATAAGACCCCCTTCACATCATCTCATGAGTACGGTAGCACAAGAGATAGCCAAATTTATGGGGAGCAATTTTACACATGGCAGACAAAAACCATGTATCTCCTCATGAGGAAAAATCTGTGGGGGCTAGTTGAGGGAAGAGATGAATGCCCAGAGGTGAGAGGGAAAAATGAGTGGAAGAGGAGGATTGAAAAAGCATTGGGACTTATTGCACTCAGTTTAAATGATGAAATCATTCATCACATCACAAGGATACAGTGGGCAAATGATGCATTGGATGAACTCAAAAAATTATTTGGCACACAAGCAAAAAATTCAAAGATAGATCTGTTAATACAATTCTACAAATTAGATATGAAGGAAAGTGAATCTTTAATCACACACTTGAACAAATATAAAAGCATTAAGCAACAACTGGCAGCTATTGGCAAAAAGGCAGAAGATGATGAGGCACTAACAGTGCTTCTGGAGTGTGGACAAAGGTGAATATGAAAACATTGTAGCAACACTAAAGAATGTATCTGAATTGAAGCTACAAGGGATAGAAGGAGCTCTACTAGAGCAAGAGACCAGAGGCAAAGAGAAGAAATGGCTGGACTCAACAGCAGGAGAAGAAAAAGCATTTCTCACCTGAGGAGGATTCTCTCGACGAGGCCGAGGACGAGGAAGAGGCAGACTACGAGGAAGGACCATCACTTGCCACAACTGTGGAAAAGCCAGGACACATGGTAAGAGATTGTTACAGCAAACCCAGTGGAGAAGGAACGACATCAGCAAACTTCATGGAGGCTCCTAAGGAAGTGGAGTCAGATCATCTTTTCTGAGAGAGAGAGAGAGAGAGAGAGAGAGAGAGAGAGAGAGAGAGAGAGAGAGAGAAACCCCACAACCCAATGTAACCTGCCCCAACAAAGTAAAACCACCTCTGAGCCACCGATGATGTCGGTCATGTCGTAGATGTATGTGTGAGCACTTTGGTCAAGGTCACGGGCACTTGTAGTATCCTTGGACACATAGAGAGAGAGTGTGTGTCAAGGACTATGAGTTTAGGTACTTGAGGCATTGAGGCACTGGTCGCGGACTATCAAGTAAGAGGGAAACCTTGTATAGGGTCCAAGTGTGCTAGGAGTATGCACTTGAGGGGAGGTGTTGAAATATACAAGTGAATAGGGTGTGTGTGGGAACAAGCCCTTGGCAAGAGACTGTAAAAGAGAATCTGTAAATGTGAGAGAGCCTATGAAAAGGTGAGAAGTATCTATTGGGAGAGAATAAAGGGTAGTATGAGGAGATTTAGGAGGTGTGGAGATATTCTGGGAAGAGGTGGAAAGAATCAAGCAAAAGAGGTGGAGTGAATCAAGGAGAAATCAGTGGGAATAGATGCTTGGATGTAAACTCTATAAATTGAGGCATTGGCCTAATGAGAATTTGCTGGTTTTTGATTATCATGCCTACATTAAGCTATCAGTTAATTGCTCACTAATCACATCTTAATTATCATCTAATCTCTTTGTTAATGATATTGATTCTAGCATTTGATCCACCATAGCTCATCACATTGCTGTAAATTTAACATATTATCAGAGCTAGCCCTAGAATTCATTAATTTGTGAGCCCATTATCACTTGGCTAATTAGGATTAGTAGATAATTAAGATTTTTACCTCTTTTCAACTAGCTCTCTGCACCCCCAGCCAGTGGAGGGGCTTGATCTCCCTCCAGAAGCACTATTAGGGCAAGTAATTCTAGGCAACCATAGCCAGCCATCCCATTCAAACAAAATCGCAAACCGCCAAGCGTAGCTGGCCAATTTTTATTAAATCGCTAGCGCCACATTTCTGAAGGAGAAATGAGATCTCTACTGCTCTAGATCAAATTGCTATAATTCCTCTTGGCCCTAGGGGTTTTCAAGGGTGCTCTACAAGCTGGTGAAGACAGATTTTGATTTGATCAAGTCTACAATGAGATCCAAGCTCTTCATCAAATCTATAAGTGACTTTGGTAAAATAGAGATTAAGCATTCAATGTTTGGTCAAATCGTGTGTTTCTTTGCTTAATCCTCTACTAGACTAATTGCTATTGATGGCCTTGAAAGGATTTGAGCTCATT
The DNA here is from genome assembly GCF_041138505.1 of Cibotium barometz. Classification (NCBI taxonomy): domain Eukaryota; kingdom Viridiplantae; phylum Streptophyta; class Polypodiopsida; order Cyatheales; family Cibotiaceae; genus Cibotium; species Cibotium barometz. The sequence goes on from NC_141047.1 coordinate 4,520,201, forward strand.
TGAACTCTAAGGCATTAGATATGGACTCCCCGCATACTGTGTTTTCTGCACACAAAATAGAGGATTAATTTACCAATCAATGATTAATCAGCACTAATCGCTATTTTTTGATGCAATTGCGGGTTCAAATCAACCATTGAGTATCTGATACAGATCTCTATAATTTTAGATTACAATTCCGAGATGGTTTGATACTCCAACCCTTCCGTACAGATTTATTACCCTTGGTTTAATGTAATTTCTGGTGATTTTATGCTGATAAATCTAATGTAATCATCACCACCTAAACCTTAGATTGAGCTGTAAAAGGGTAGACACCCCCTTGAATCTTGAAATTGGATCAAGAGGTAAGACCCCCTTCACATCATCATGAGTACGGCGGCACAAGAGATAGCCAAATTTATAGGGAGCAGTTTTACACATGGTAGAAAAAACCATGTATCTACTCATGAGGAAAAATTTGTGGGGGCTAGTTAAGGGAAGAGATGAATGCCCAGAGGTGAGAGGGAAAAATGAGTGGAAGAGGAGGATTGAAAAAGCATTGGGACTTATCACACTCAGTTTAAATGATGAAATCATTCATCACATTACAAGAATATACTGGGCAAAAGATGCATTGGATGAGCTCAAATAATTATTTGGCACACAAGCAAAAAATTCAAAGATAAATCTGTTAATACAATTCTACAAATTAGATATGAAGGAAAGTGAATCTTTAATCACACACTTGAACAAATATAAAAGCATTAAGCAACAACTGCAAGCTATTGGCAAAAAGGCAGAAGATGATGAGGCACTAACAGTGCTTCTGAAGATTGTAGCAACACTAAAGAATGTACCTGAATTGAAGCTACAAGAGATAGAAGGAGCTCTACTAGAGCAAGAGACCAGAGGCAAAGAGAAGAAATGGCTGGACTCAACAGCAGGATAAGAAAAAGCATTCTTCACCTGAGGAGGATTCTCTCGAGGACGAGGACAAGGAATAGGCAGAGTAGGAGGAAGGACTATCACTTGCCACAACTGTGGAAAGCCAGGACACATGGCAAGAGACTACTACAGCAAACCCAATGGAGAAATAACGACATCAGCAAACTTTATGGAGGTTCCTAAGGAAGTGGAGTTAGATCATCTTTTCAGAGAGAGAGAGAGAGAGAGAGAGAGAGAGAGAGAGAGAGAGAGAGAAACCCTACAACCCAATGTAACCTGTGAAAAGATGCAGGGGAGAAGAGAGCTTGAGCTCTTGCACGCACACACACACACACTCACAAAACCCTAATAGAGAACACACAAGGTGAGAGGCTGAAAATCTTCTTCTTCTTCACTCAACACTCAACACACCATATACAAGATAAGAGTACACATAATGTGAAAGGTACTCAACCAATACATATACGGGTTCTCTATAGTGTGAACCCAACTAAATGAGCTGGCGCTATAACTATGCCACTCTCTAGAATAGCTGTCACCACACAGCCTGTCATCCCACTGGCCGCATATCACCCAAGATCTCACCAACCATGCCAGTGGTGTAAGTGTGGGGCCTATCCCCCATAAGGTTCATCAGTGTCCACCACCTCACGAGACGAGCTTGATATCTCAACACTCCCCCTTGAGCTCAACTCCATCTCATGTACACCAAACGAAGCCCTGAATCTACGGAGCTTCTCTGTACCCAATGCTTTGGTGAAGATGTTAGCTACCTGATCCTCTGTGCTGACATAAACAAGGTCAAGGTCTCCTGCCAAGACCTTCTCTTTGATGAAATGGTAGTGGACCTCTATATGCTTCGTGTGAGCCTAAAAAACTGGGTTCCTGGCTAACTATATACTGCTAATGTTGTCACAGAAAATGACAACTTGTCTATCCACACTGATAGACCCAAATCTGCAAGTAGCTTTCTCAACCAAGCTACCTCACATGCTGCCATAGCAGCTCCTCTGTACTCAGCCTCTGTACTGGATAAAGTAACCGTAGGCTACTTCTTGCTGCTCCAAGTCACAGCAGCACTCCCCAAAGAAAACATGAAGCCACTAGTAGATCTTCTATCTAAGATACTACCAGCCCAATCAGCATCTGTGTACCCATGTACACATATCTCTGTCCCAGTCTCATAGAATAGTCCACAATGCAAAGTAGACCTCACATATCTCAGTATGCGTCTCAATGCATCCAAATGCAGTTTTCGTGGAACCTGCATAAACTGACTCACCAACCCAATAGCATAGCTCAAATCTGGTCTGGTGATCGTCATATAGATCAAGCTTCCTACTATGTGCCTATACATAGTAGGATCCTCCAAGATCTCTCCTGAATCTGCACTCAACTTGCCATTTTGATCCAATGGCACGGAAATAGGCTCATACCATACTTGGACAACATGTCCAAGCCATACTGTCTCTGCAGTAATCCAATACCATGTGGTGACCTAATCACCTCAATGCCCAAGAAATATCTGAGCTCCCCCAGATTCTTCATCTCGAACTTCTATCTAAGCAAGATCTTTACATCAAAGATCTCTACATCATGGTCCCCCGTAAATGATCAAGTCATCTACATAGATGACAACAAGCACAATCCCTCTCTCACCATGTCTCACATACAACGAGAAATCTGCATTGGTTACATGAAAGCCAATAGTGACAAGATATTCAAAAATCTTGTCAGACCATGCTCTTGGTGCTTGTTTTAAGCCATACAAGGCTTTCTTCAACCTGCAAACATGTTCGGGTTGACTCACATCCTCATAACCAGGTGGCTGCAACATATACACCTCTTCTTGCAAATCCCCATGCAAGAATGCATTCTTTACATCCATCTGATGTAAAGACCATTGCTTTGACGCAGCCACTGCTATTACAACTCTCACTGTTGCCATCTTGGCAACTAAGCTGAAAGTTTCCTCATAATCAATGCCATATGTCTGCGCATATCCTTTGGCTACCAATCTAGCCTTGTACCTGTTTATGCTTCCATCACTGTTATGTTTTACTTTGTACACCCACTTGCATCCAATGGCTTTCTTGCCTTCAGGTAATTGCACTAAATCCCAAGTTTCATTTCCATATAGTGCATCCATCTCCTCATCCATAGCTTTCTCCCAACACACATTTCCAAAAGCCTCATCAATGCATGTGGGCTCTACAACCTGCACAACCTTTGCCATATATGCATAGTGATGTGCCACATAACCATCATATGTAAATCTCTACATAGGGTTTTTCACTCTCCCAGATCTTTGTAGCTTTTCATTCATGGCTTCCATAGCCTTCTTTACACTAGGTGTTCTCATAGCTGGGATCCCAAGCTCCTCATCAAGGCTCATATCTGAGCCACTAGACTCTCCATCAACATGAGAATGCCCTGCAGAAATGTCAGGCATACCAAGGGGCTCAACCACTTTCTCTTTTCCTTTACATGATGTACTAATCACATTGCAGGGCTGGTATTATGACGCAGCCTGCCACTCCATGGTCTATCAATAGACCCACTAGATGAGGACTCTCCTGGTCCACTCAAAGACTGTGATTGCTGACCTGCATTCTGTGCAACCACACTTCCACTCACATCAGCCCCAATAGCTTCTTTTTCAGTAGCATACCAGCTGCTCATCTCATCAAAGACAACATCCCTGCTTACCCTCAACTCACGTGTAGTAGGGTTATAACACCTGTATCCCTTTTGCTCAAGGGAATATCCAATAAACACACATTTTTCAGCTTTCGGATCCAGCTTAGTTCTCAGCTCATCTGGCACATGCACAACTCATCTGGCACATGCACATATGCAATGCATCCAAAAACTTTCAGATGAGACAAATCAAGTTTTCTGCCAGTAAACCTCTCCTCTGGAGTTACATCATGTATGGCTGCAGTTGGGTCCTATTCATGATGTATACTGCTATAGAAACAGCCTCAGCCCAATAGCTATGCGGCATACTCTTCTCTTCCATCAATGCTCGCGCAATCTCAGCAATGTGCTTGTTTTTTCGCTCAGCAACTCCATTTTGTTGCGGAGTGTATCTGCATGTAAACTGTCTCCGAATACCATTCTACTTCAAAAATTCAGAGAACTCATTGGAGAAGTACTCTCCCCCTCCATTTGACCTTAGGCACTTTACATATTTCTCTGTTTGCTTTTCAACCAAAACTCTGAAATTTTGAAAGTGAGTGAACACCTCACTCTTCTCCTTCATGAAATATACCCACACTTTCCTTGTGTGGTCATCAATAAATGTGTAATAAAGTAGGAACTTTATTCAATAGGGTTAATAATGGGACAAGTCCATGTATAAAAGAGGGGACTTGGACCATGGTTGTAACTTTTGATGATCAATTTTAGAAATGGAAACTTATGTTTCTTGGAGCTCATGGCTTCTCTCTTGGCTTGTGGAAGGCTATTTCCATTCTCTTGGTGAGAGACTAAACACACTTAGGCATCATGTTTACATGGTGATTACTCATATTTTTCATGCATTACATCCCTTCATTCCAATTGGTATCAGAGCTCTTGATTTTGATCATGGGCATGCATGGGTTGTTGGGAAAATTTGCTTGAAAATTTGAGTTTCTTTCATTTTTTTTTCTCATTTTCTTGTAATCCTTGAGTGATTCTTCACAAATCTTCTCTAATCTTGCTTAATCTCATGGAGATGGTGAGCATTTCATGGAAATTGCTTGAATTTTGAGTGATTTTGGCCAATTTTGCCATTTTGGACCAAATTTTGGGTCTCTGGACCAAAAATTTGGGGCAGTCGGGCCAAAACTTAGGGCAAGTGACTAATTGCAATTAACTTTTCTGCTAATCATGTTTAGTAATCATCTTCTTCTTCCTCAAGCTTTCCATAGCCATGGGATGCTCTTCCTTTACCCGTTTTGATGCCAAACCTTAGGGTTTTTGTAGAGCTCACTGAGATCTTTCATTTGAGCCTCTTCTTGCAAATTTTTTTCTCAAGATTGGAGAGCTTTTGTTCATTCTTCCATGGCTGTGAGAAACCCTAGTATACCTTGCCACATTGACCATATCTTTCATTGCTAAGCTTTTACATACTTCATAGGCATCATTGCTATTCTAATCATCTCATGAAGGAGGCAAAGAAGAGAAAACGGCGGGCTGCAGCATGCTCACGCCTCAAAATCGCGCTGAAATGTGTGGAGGGAGAGCTAGGTGAAGCCTAGCTCTACTACCTCATGAGATGGAAGCCATTCAAGAGGGTTTTTAGCACTTGTTTGGAGCAATTTTCAAGCTATGTTCAAGCACATGGGAGGTGTTCTTTGGCTGCAAATTTCAGAGCAAAGAGAGGCTACGTTTTTCTTCAACAAGAGGCTTCTTTAACATTTTCTACCATTGAAGCTTTCCGGATGACATTGGTGAGTGGTTTGATCAATCCCTTGCAAGTTTGAAGCATTTGGTGGAGCTTGGGAATGGATTAGGGTTGGACACATTCAAACTCCCCTAATTTTTAGAAATTAACCATTAAAGCTTGACCATTCACATGCCAATATTGCTTCTCCATGCATTATTGATTGCAATGGTGAAAGGAATTGATTCCATATGAGCTTGGCCAATTCATAGATCACATTTTGGGGGATTTTCTTCATTATGTCTCATTTGGCATGCCATTGATGGAATAGCAAGCTTATGCAATGTTTTTGGAGTCTCTCATGCTCATCTTGATGCCATATGGACACTATGGATGCTATACATAGCCATGCCAATGCTATGTTTTACACATGGGCATAAGAGAGCATAAGTTTTGGAAGCATGCATTTGTCAATATGATGTGAAAGGGATTGTTGGAATACAATTGCAAATGCCTTGATTGTGGTTAACAAATGCTTATGCAAATGCCATGGTGAGGGCATTGTGAATTGTTGGTTTGTGTTGGAGCTTTTGGATGATGGATTGAGGCATGAGTCCATGCTTTATTGATGAGTTCTAAATTGTAAAAGGGCATGAGTCATGCTCAATACTTGTAAGCCAACAAACTTGTTCTATCATTTGATATTATCCACATCATTTTGTACCTACACTCACCATTGCTACCACTTCAAGTTTCTATAGAATCTAGCAATGTGTGAGGGTACCTTGGCATTGGTTGGAGAGGCCAAGGGGAGAATGGCTTGAACTCTTTGTGCCGTGATTGCTTGGTAAAGCGGTACAAAGGGGGATTAGGTACACCGGTGTGAAGAAATGGCCTCAACCTTCACCTTGGAGGAAAACTCGGTGAAGGGGTGAGAAGAGCTTGGCCGGGAGATCGGCAAGCTTCAACGCGCGTCCTCAACAATCCTCACCATCAACTTTGTGGATGCATTTGGGCAATGGGGCCCCTTTTCCGTCATATTGTGTGGATATTGCAAATGCTTTGATGGACAAAGAGTGCATATGATCTTTCATGACATTGTGGGATACAAAGAGTATTGCATTGTGATTTGAGAAGTTGCATTTTCATTTGAGATTTGGTTCCAATTACAAAGGAGACTCTGGCGGAATTTTTCCAACAAGGGAGCCAAACAAGCTTATTGATTGGAGATTTACCCCATGGATACACTTGAAGAGTTATTCACAACTACCAAGGGGAGAAACACCAATCATTTGTAGCCGGATTGAGCTTTGGGACCGAATTTTGGGAATTTCTGGGATTTTACAAAACCCTAATTCAGTCCTAGGGTTTTTGGGATTAGGTCCAAGTGATTACACGACTCTATTCTACTCCTTGAGAGTTTTCAAATGAGCCATAGAACCCCTTAATCGGATATCACAATCTCGGTCAAAGTAGTCATGTTGACTTTTTGGTCAAAGTCAAACAGAATATACTTTCACTTTGACTGAATCAAAATGCTTTTAGGGTTAGGTTCTTTCTTCCGTTAGCTTTCTATAGAGCCATCAAAATCCTAATTCCGACATATATTTTGCGTTTTAGAGCCAAATTACTACTTTCAGCTGTCCCGCACAAACCCTAAAACAGAGAGTACTTGCCCACACCTAATTCTTACTGTGTTCATTTGGGAGGATAGTAGACACCATTACCTACCCATAGAACCTTCTTTTGTCCAATTCCAACATCATTTGGGCATTCTACCAACATCTTGCATTTCTTCACTATGCCGAACGGAAGACCACGCAAGGGTGGGGATGTTGTGCAAGAAATGATCATTGGTGATGAGGACATGGAAGGTAATATGGATGCAAGGGATGCATTCATCAATGAAGACAATGGGAGCAATGTACATAATCAAATTTCTCAAGGGACACAAGCGGCGGTTAACCATGACACCCTCATGCAAATGCTTGTACAACGGTTGGAGACCTTAGACTCCAAGCTTGATTCTCATTTTGAAACATTATCCTCACGGATTGGTGTGATGGAGGACAAGTTTGGGAAGTCTCAAGCACAAGAAAAGCATGGGAATTATGGTGACTATGAGCAAAGAAAAGGCATCTTGAATGAGGATTCCATGAAGGCCGTACAAGAGGATCCATTGGGAGCATCCACTCGGGGATTCATGGCGGATGCACGGAGACCTCTTGTCAAGGACATGTTTCCTCCTTCTTTTCATTCAGGTTTGTCTCACCTCAATGCATCAAAGGGTCCTACCTTTTCTAGGGCAATGCATTCAAGGGAAGAGGATGAGGTGTTTGTGAATGATGAGGAGATTGCACTCGATTGGAATCAAATGTTCTTTGCCCAAAGACAAAGGGATGCTCACGAGAAGTGGATGGAATTGTCGAATATCATCAAGAGGGATTACAAAGACTTTGCACAATTTATGGAGTCATACTCGAAGATGCAAAGATTCAAGCCCTCTACCCAACATGATAACCCATCCCACATATCTTCCAAGGATGTCAAAGACAAAATCTCACTATCAAAGTTCAAAGGTGATGGGTCATCTCCGCAAGAGTTGGAGGAGTGGGCTACCAAGCTTGACACCTATTTCCAACTTTACCCAAAAAGTGAGCGTGATATGGTACAATTTTCCTCCTTACATCTTGAAGATTATGCTCATCAATGGTGGAGGCACTTGGTCAAACAAGGGAACACGCCATCAACTTGGGAAGGATTGAAGCAGGAGATGAACTTGGCCTTCATTTCACCGTTAGTGCTCGACCGATACCATGAAGAATGGTATGAGCTTTCTCAAAAGGGGATGATGGTGAGAGGTTACATCAAGAGATTTTTGAAGCTTTCAATGTACGTGGAAGGCTTGAGTGAAGACATGAAGATGAAAAAGTTTGTGCATGGGCTTGAACACTTCATCAAGGCGGATGTGTCGGCTCAAAGGCCTAGCTCTCTCAAAGAAGCTATGAGGTTAGCCGAACTCTATGAGCCAAAGTACAAGAGGTCTCAGCCCATGACCTTCACCAAAGACACACTCAAACCAACCACTACTTCTTACAATTTTGGGAAAGGTCCTACCTCTACATTACCATCCTCTAATCCAAGAACTCCTACATCATTTGGGGGTGGACAGCCAAAGAATGGGATACATCAATTTGATGCCAAAAAGGGTAGTGACTTCATGAAGAAGAAGCCCTTTCAACCCTTCAAGAAGACTCAAAGAATGGATGATCCAAAGATTGAGGAGTTGAGAAGCAAAGGGCTATGTTTCAAGTGCAAAGAGAGGTGGTCACCCGGGCATGTGTGCAAATCAAAGAAGATTGTGGCCACTATGATCCTCATGGATGAGGAAGAGAACAAGGATGACTCTCATGACATTGAGGAATGGGAGGATTGCAATGGTGAAGAAGCACATGAGGAGTCACTTGAAGACCATTCTTTCATCACGGAGGATGGTGAGTTTCCGTTTGATCCGGGAGGTGGAGTTAAGGAAAGCCTTGTGGACGGAGACATGCCTACCAATGCAGAAATTTCAGCTTGCATATGCTCTATCTCACAAGAGTTGTTGACGGGTTGCAAGAACCCAAGCACACTAAGGTTGGTGGGGACCATCAATGGGAGGATTGCACATATTCTTGTGGATTCCGGGAGCACTCATAGCTTCATCAACTCTAAATCCATCAACTCTCTCAAACTCAACACAAAGAAGTATACATGCTGTAATTTCTGGACAGCTTTGGGAAGGTCTACTATTGGGCCTATTTTTCTACTCCAACAAGCTTCATGGCGTATCCTAATGAAAGATTATGATGTGGGCTACATATGGCTGAGTGTACATATCATTTTCAGCCCAATATATGGAGTCTAAATGAAGGATTTTCAAGGGTCTTCATCGACTAGAAGGGCTGTCATAACAGTCCCACTCATACACTTTGGGCTTGAAGCTTTGTGGACTTGTATACATCCGGATTTTCATTGTATATGTGCTTTGGATGTACTTGAGAACTCTTAACCACTTCCCATTGATTACATTAGAGTCTCATACTTTGAGATTGTACATGTTATTGATTTTGAGGACAAAATCTTTGGGAAGGGATGGTTTGTAATAAAGTAGGAACTTTATTCAATAGGGTTAATAATGGGACAAGTCCATGTATAAAAGAGGGGACTTGGACCATGGTTGTAACTTTTGATGATCAATTTTAGAAATGGAAACTTATGTTTCTTGGAGCTCATGGCTTCTCTCTTGGCTTGTGGAAGGCTATTTCCATTCTCTTGGTGAGAGACTAAACACACTTAGGCATCATGTTTACATGGTGATTACTCATATTTTTCATGCATTACATCCCTTCATTCTAAAATGTCACATACTGTAGCCTCCCATAGACATGGGAGGCTGCAGTATGTGACACTTTCCTTGTGTGGTCATCAATAAATGTCACATATTGCAGCCTCCCATAGACATGGTCTTCGTAGGACCCCATCCATCTGAATGCATAACATCTAGTCATTTCTACTCACATATCTATTACGTGGAAATACATGCTTTGTTTGCTTTCCAAATTGGCATGCTTTACATATTCTCTGCATACCTTCCACTTTAAACTTTGGCAGCCCTGTCACAATTCCTTTAGTCTGCATAGACTTCATTCGCTGCACATTCACATGTCCAATTCTTTTATGCCAAATGTCTGTGTCTGCAACAATTCTTGAACCATTTGCAAACATCGCAGCACTCATTTCAGGCATGTCTACATTCAACGTAAACATTCTGCCCACTCTGTTACCTTTTGCAAACAACCAACCTGCACTTGTCTTTAAAGTTTTCAACATAACAACCATCAGGGTTAAACTGAACCTGCAAACCCTGCTCAATCATCTGGCCAACTGAAACCAGATTCTTTGTTATGTTCGGTACATGAAGTACATCTACAAGGTACTTCACTTTGCCATCCTGCATAGACAATGGCACATCTCCAACATGGGCAATTGGATGAGCAGTGTCATCCCCTGTTTCCACAAAACCTGTTCTTTTCGGGTTTTTCATCTCCTTGAACCACTCCCCATGACTTGTCATGTGGTTCAAAGCACCTGAATCCACATACCATACATCATCTTTTTGTGCTGAGAAATTGTTGGTTTTTGATTATCCATGCCTACATTAAGCTATCAATTAATTGCTCACTAATCACATCTTAATTATCATCTAATCTCTTTGTTAATGATGTTGATTCTAGCATTTGATCCACCATAGCTCATCACATTGCTGCAAATTTACAATATTATCAGAGCTTTGCCCTATAATCCATCAATTTGTGAGCCCACTTATCACTTGGCTAATTAGGATTAGTGGATAATTAAGATTTGTACCTTTTTTCAACTAGCTCTCTGCACCCCCAGCCAGTGGAGGGGCTTAAACTCCCTCCAGAAGCACTATTAGGGCAAGTAATTCTAGCCAACCATAGCCAGCCATCCCATTCAAACAAAATCGCAAACCACCAAGCGTAGTTGTGCCAATTTTTGCTAAAAATTGCTGGCGCCACATTTCTGAAGGAGAATTGATATCTCTGCTGCTCCAGATCAAATTGCTGTAATTCTTCTTGGCCCTAGGGGTTTTTAAGGGTGCTCTACAACCTGGTGAAGGCAGATTTTGATTTGATCAAGTCTATAGTGAAATCCAAGCTCTTCATCAAATCTACAGGTGACTTTGGTAAAACAAAGATTAAGCATTCAATGTTTAGTCAAATCTTGTGCTTCTTGGCTTAATACTCTACTAGACTAATTGCTATTGATGGCCTTGAAAGGATTTGAGCTCATTTGAACTCTAAGGCCTTAGATCTGGACTCCCCGCATACTCTGTTTTTTGCACACAAAATAGAGGATTAATTTACTAATCAATGATTAATCAACACTAATCACTATTTTTTGGTGCAATTGCGGGTTCAAACCATTGGGTATCTGATACAGATCCCTATAATTTCAAATTGCAATTCGGAGATGGTTTGATACTCCAACCCTTCCGTACAGATTTGTTACCCTTGGTTTAATGTAACTGATTTTATGCTGATTGTAATCATCACCACCTAAACCTTAGATTGAGTTGTAAAAGGGTAGACACTGCCCTTGAATCTTGAAATTGGATCAAGAGATAAGACCCCCTTTACATCATCAAGAGTACGGCGACACAAGAGATAGCCAAATTTATGGGGAGCAGTTTTACACGGCACACAAAAACCATGTATCTTCTTATGAGGAAAAATCTGTGGGGGCTAGTTGAGGAAAGAGATGAATGCCCAGAGATGAGAGGGAAAAATGAGTGGAAAAGGAGGATTGAAAAAGCATTGGCACTTATCGCACTCATTTTAAATGATGAAATCATTCATCACATCAGAAGGATACAGTGGGCAAAAGATGATGAACTCAAAAAATTATTTAGCACACAAGCAAAAAATTCAAAGATAAATCTGTTAATACAATTCTACAAATTAGATATGAAGGAAAGTGAATCTTTAATCACACACTTGAATAAATATAAAAGCATTAAGCAACAACTGGCAGCTATTGGCAAAAAGGCACAAGATGATGAGGCACTAACAGTGCTCCAAAAGAGTGTGGACAAAGGTGAATATGAAAACATTGTAGCAACACTAAAGAATGTACCTGAATTCAAGCTACAAGAGGTAGAAGGAGCTCTACTAGAGCAAGAGACCAGAGGGAAAGAGAAGAAATGGCTGGACTAAACAACAGGAGAAGAAAAAGCATTCTTCACTTGAGGAGGATTCTCTCGAGAGGATGAGGACAAGGAAGGACCATCACTTGCCACAACTGTGGAAAACTAGGACACATGGCAAGAGACTGCTACAGCAAACCCAGTGGAGAAGGAACGACATCAGCAAACTTCATGGAGGCTCCTAAGGAAGTGGCGTCACATCATCTTTTCTGAGAGAGAGAGAGAGAGAGAGAGAGAGAGAGAGAGAGAGAAACCCCACAACCGAATGTAACCTGCCCCAACAAAGTAAAACCACCTTTGAGCCACCGATGATGTGGCCATGTGGTAGATGTATGTGTGAGCACTTTGTTCAAGGTCACGGGAACTTGTAGTAGCCTTGGACACATAGAGAGAGAGAGAGAGAGTGTCAAGAACTATGAGTTTAGGGACTTGAGGCACTGGTCGCAGACTATCAAGTAAGAGGGAAACTTAGTATAGGGTCCAGGTGTGCTAGGAGTATTCACTTGAGGGGAGGTGTTGAAATATACAAGGGAATAGGGTGTGTGTGGGAACAAGCCCTTGGCAAGAGGCTATAAAACAGAATCTGTAAATGTGAGAGAGCCTGTGAAAAGGTGAGAAGTATCTACTGGGAGAGAATAAAGGGTAGCACGAGGAGATTTAGGAGGTTTTTGATTATCCATGCCTACATTAAGCTATTATTTAATTGCTCACTAAAATAATTATCATCTAATCTCTTTGTTAATGATGTTGACTCTAGCATTTGATCCACCATAGCTCATCACATTGCTGCAAATTTAACATATTATCAGAGCCTAGCCCTAGAATCCATCAATTTGTGAGTCCATTATCACTTGGCTAATTAGGATTAGTAGATAATTAAGATTTTTACCTCTTTTCAACTAGCTCTCTGCACCCCCAGCCAGTGTGGAGGGGCTTGATCTCCCTCCAGAAGCACTATTAGGACAAGTAATTCTAGGCAACCATAGTTAGCCAACCCATTCAAACAAAATTGCAAACCGCCACAAGCGTAGCTGCCAATTTTTGCTAAATCGCTGGCGCCACATTTCTGAAGGAGAAATGAGGTCTCTGCTGCTCCAGATCAAATTGCTATAACTCCTCTTGGCCCTAGGGGTTTTCAAGGGTGCTCTACAAGAAGCTGGTGAAGACAGATTTTGATTTGATCAAGTCTACAGTGAGATCCAAGCTCTTCATCAAATCTACAGAGGTGACTTTGGTAAAACAGAGATTAAGCATTCAATGTTTGGTCAAATCTTGTATTTCTTGGCTTAATCCTCTACTAGACTAATTGCTATTGATGGCCTTGAAAGGATTTGAGCTCATTTGAACTATAATGCCTTAGATATGGACTCCCCGCATACTCTATTTTTTGCACACAAAATATAGAATTAATTTACTAATAAATGATTAATCAACACTAATTACTAATTTTCCATCCAATTGCGAGTTAAAATCAACCATTGGGTATCTGATACAGATCCCTATAATTTCAGATTGCAATTCGGAGATGGTTTGATACTCCACCCCTTCTATACAGATTTGTTACCCTTGGTTTAATGTAATTTCTGGTGATTTTATGCTAATAAATCTGTTGTAATCATCACCACCTGAACCTTAGATTGAGTTGTAAAAGGGTAGACACTGCCCTTGAATCTTGAAATTGGATCAAGAGGTAAGACCCCCTTCACATCATCATGAGTATGGTGGTACAAGTGATAGCCAAATTTATGGGGAGCAGTTTTACACATGGCAGACCAAAACCATGTATCTGCTCATGAGGAAAAATATGTGGGGGCTAGTTGAGTGAAGAGATGAATGCCCAAAGGTGAGAGGAAAAAATGAGTGTAAGCGGAGGATTGAAAAAGCATTGGGACTTATCGCACTCAGTTTAAATCATTCATCATTCATCACATCAGAAGGATATAGTGGGCAAAAGGTGCATTGAATGAACTCAAAAAATTATTTGGCACACAAGCAAAAAATTCAAAGATAAATCTATTAATACAATTCTACAAATTAGATATAAAGGAAATTGAATCTTTAATCACACACTTGAACAAATATAAAAGCATTAAGCAACAACTGGCAGCTCTATTGGCAAAAAGGCAAAACATGATGAGGCACTAACCGTGCTTTTGAAGAGTGTGGACAAAGATGAATATGAAAACATTGTAGCAACACGAAAGAATGTACCTGAATTGAAGCTACAAGAGATAGAAGGAGCTCTACTAGATCAAGAGACCAGAGGCAAAGAGAAGAAATGGCTAGACTCAACATCAGGAGAAGAAAAAGCATTCTTCACCTGAGGAGGATTCTCTCGAGGATGAGGACGAGGAAGAGGCAGAGTAGAAGGAAGGACCATCACTTACCACAACTGTGGAAAAGCCAGGACACATGGCAAGAGATTGCTACAGCAAACCCAGTGGAGAAGGAACAACATCAACAAACTTCATGGAGGCTCCTACGGAAGTGGAGTCAGAAAATCTTTTCGGAGAGAGAGAGAGAGAGAGAGAGAGAGAGAGAGAGAGAGAGAGAAACCCCACAACCCAATGTAACCTGCCCCAACAAAGTAAAACCACCTTTGAGCCACCGATGATGTGGCCATGTGGTAGATGTATGTGTGAGCACTTTGGTCAAGGTCACGGGAACTTGTAGTAGCCTTGGACACATAGAGAGAGAGAGAGTGTCAAGAACTATGAGTTTAGGGACTTGACGCACTGGTCGCAGACTATCAAGTAAGAGGGAAACTTAGTATAGGGTCCAAGTGTGCTAGGAGTATTCACTTGAGGGGAGGTGTTGAAATATACAAGGGAATAGGGTGTGTGTGGGAACAAGCCCTTGGCAAGAGGCTATAAAACAGAATCTGTAAATGTGAGAGAGCCTGTGAAAAGGTGAGAAGTATCTATTGGGAGAGAATAAAGGGTAGCACGAGGAGATTTAGGAGGTTTTTGATTATCCATGCCTACATTAAGCTATTAGTTAATTGCTCACTAATCACATCTTAATTATCATCTAATCTCTTTGTTAATGATGTTGACTCTAGCATTTGATCCACCATAGCTCATCACATTGCTGCAAATTTAACATATTATCAGAGCCTAGCCCTAGAATCCATCAATTTGTGAGTCCATTATCACTTGGCTAATTAGGAATAGTAGATAATTAAGATTTTTACCTCTTTTTAACTAGCTCTCTGCACCCCCAGCCAGTGGAGGGGCCTGATCTCCCTCCAGAAACACTATTAGGACAAGTAATTCTAGGCAACCATAGCCAGCCATCCCATTCAAACAAAATTACAAACCGCCACAAGCGTAGCTGCCAATTTTTGCTAAATCGCTGGCGCCACATTTCTGAAGGAGAAATGAGGTCTCTGCTGCTCCAGATCAAATTGCTGTAATTCCTCTTGGCCCTAGGGGTTTTCAAGGGTGCTCTACAAGAAGCTGGTGAAGACAGATTTTGATTTGATCAAGTCTATAGTGAGATCCAAGCTCTTCATCAAATCTACAGAGGTGACTTTGGTAAAACAGAGATTAAGCATTCAATGTTTGGTCAAATCTTGTATTTCTTGGCTTAATCCTCTACTAGACTAATTGCTATTGATGGCCTTGAAAGGATTTGAGCTCATTTGAACTATAATGCCTTAGATCTGGACTCCCCGCATACTCTATTTTTTGCACACAAAATAGAGGATTAATTTACTAATAAATGATTAATCAACACTCATCACTAATTTTCCATGCAATTGCGAGTTAAAATCAACCATTGGGTATCTGATACAGATCCCTATAATTTCAGATTACAATTCGGAGATGGTTTGATACTCCAACCCTTCCATACAGATTTGTTACCCTTGGTTTAATGTAATTTTTGGTGATTTTATGCTGATAAATCTGTTGTAATCATCACCACCTAAACCTTAGATTGAGTTGTAAAAGGGTAGACACTGCCCTTGAATCTTGAAATTGGATCAAGAGGTAAGACCCCCTTCACATCATCATGAGTACGGTGGCACAAGAGATAGCCAAATTTATGGAGAGCAGTTTTACACATGGCAGACCAAAACCATGTATCTGCTCATGAGGAAAAATCTGTGCGGGCTAGTTGAGCGAAGAGATGAATGCCCAGAGGTGAGAGGAAAAAATGAGTGTAAGCAGAGGATTGAAAAAGCATTGAGACTTATTGCACTCAGTTTAAATGATGAAATCATTCATCACATCACAAGGATATAGTGGGCAAAAGGTGCATTGAATGAACTCAAAACATTATTTGGCACACAAGCAAAAAATTCAAAGATAAATCTGTCAATACAATTCTACAAATAAGATATAAAGGAAATTGAATCTTTAATCACACACTTGAAAAAATATAAAAGCATTAAGCAACAACTGGCAGTTATTGGCAAAAAGGCAAAAGATGATGAGGCACTAACCGTGCTTTTGAAGAGTGTGGACAAAGGTGAATATGAAAACATTGTAGCAACACGAAAGAATGTACCTGAATTGAAGCTACAAGAGATAGAAGGAGCTCTACTAGATCAAGAGACCAGAGGCAAAGAGAAGAAATGGCTAGACTCAACAGCAGGAGAAGAAAAAGCATTCTTCACCTGAGGAGGATTCTCTCAAGGATGAGGACGAGGAAGAGGCAGAGTAGAAGCATGGACCATCACTTACCACAACTGTGGAAAAGCCAGGACACATGGCAAGAGATTGCTACAGCAAACCCAGTGGAGAAGGAACAACATCAACAAACTTCATGGAGGCTCCTAAGGAAGTGGAGTCAGATAATCTTTTGGGAGAGAGAGAGAGAGAGAGAGAGAGAGAGAGAGAGAGAGAGAGAGAGAGAGAGAGAAACCCTACAACCCAATGTAACCTACCCTAACAAAGTAAAACCACCTCTGAGTCACCGATGATGTCGGCCATGTGGTAGATGTATGTGTGAGCACTTTGGTCAAGGTCACGGGCACTTGTAGTAGCCTTGGACACATAGAGAGAGAGAGTGTCAAGGACTATAAGTTTAGGTACTTGAGGCACTAGTCGCGGACTATCAAGTAAGAGGGAAACTTGGTATAGGGTCCAGGTGTGCTAGGAGTATTCACTTGAGGGGAGGTGTTGAAATATACAAGTGAATAGCTGTAAAAGAGAATCTGTAAATGTGAGAGAGCCTGTGAAAAGGTGAGAAGTATCTATTAGGAGAGAATAAAGGGTAGCATGAGGAGATTTAGGAGGTGTGGAGATATTCTGGGAGAAGAGGTGGAGAGAATCAAGCAAAAGAGGTGGAGTGAATCAAGGAGAAATCAGTGGGAATAGATGCTTGGATGTAAACTCTATAAATTGAGACATTGGCCTAATGAGAATTTGCTGGTGTTTGATTATCCATGCCTACCTTAAGCTATTAGTTAATTACTCACTAATCACATCTTAATTATCATCTAATCTCTTTGTTAATAATGTTGATTCGAGCATTTGATCCACCATAGCTCATCACATTGCTACAAATTTAACATATTATCAGAGCCTACCCCTAGAATCCATTAATTTGTGAGCCCATTATCACTTGGCTAATTAGGATTAGTAGATAATTAAGATTTTTACATCTTTTCAACTAGCTCTCTGCACCCCCAGCCAATGGAGGGGCTTGATCTCCCTCCAGAAGCACTATTAGGGCAAGTAATTCTAGGCAACCATAGCGAGCCATCCCATTCAACAAAATCGCAAACCGCCAAGCGTAGCTGCCAATTTTTTGCTAAATCGCTCGCACCACATTTCTGAAGAAGAAATGTAATCTTTGATGCTCCAGATCAAATTGCTGTAATTCCTCTTGGCCCTAGGGGTTTTCAAGGGTGCTTTACAAGCTGGTGAAGATAGATTTTGATTTGATCAAGTCTACAGTGAGATCCAAGCTCTTCATCAAATCTAGAGGTGACTTTGGTGTATAAAAGAGATTCAGCATTCAATGTTTGGTCAAATTGCTATTGATGGCCTTGAATGGATTTGAGCTCATTTGAACTCTAAGGCCTTAGATCTGAACTCCTCGCATACTCTGTTTTTTTTGCACACAAAATAGAGGATTAATTTACTAATCAATGATTAATCAATACTAATCGAATTAAGCGTTCAATGTTTGGTCAAATCTTGTGCTTCTTGGCTTGATACTCTACTAGACTAATTATTTGAACTCTAAGGCCTTAGATCTAGACTCCTCGCATACTCTGTTTTTTGCACACAAAAAAGAGGATTAATTTACTAATCAATGATTAATCACAGTACTAATCACTATTTTTTGGTGCAATTCGGGTTCAAATCAGCCATTGGGTATTTGATACAGATCCCTATAATTTCATATTGCAATTCGGAGATGGTTTGATACTCCAACCCTTCTGTACAGATTTGTTACACTTGGTTTAATGTAATTTAGGTGATTTTATGCTGATAAATCAGTTGCAATCATCACCACCTAAACCTTAGATTGAGTTGTACAAGGGTAGACACTGCCCTTGAATCTTGATATTGGATCAAGAGGTAAGACCCCTTTACATCATCATGATGAGTACGGCGGCACAAGAGATAGCCAAATTTATGGGGAGCAATTTTACACATGGCAAACAAAAACCATGTATCTGCTCATGAGGAAAAATATGTGGGGGCTAGTTGAGGGAACAGATGAATGCCCAGAGGTGAGAGGGAAAAATGAGTGAAAGAGGAGGATTGAAAAGGCATTGGGACTTATCTATCTCATTTTAAATGATGAAATCATTCATCACATCACAAGGATACAGTGGGCAAAGGATGCATTGAATGAACTCAAAAAATTATTTGGCACACAAGCAAAAAATTTAAAGATAAATCTGTTAATACAATTCTACAAATTAGATATGAAGGATAGTGAATCTTTAATCACACACTTGAACAAATATAAAAGCATTAAGCAACAACTGGCAGCTATTGGCAAAAAGGCAGAAGATGATGAGGCACTAACAGTGCTCCTGAAGAGTGTGGACAAAGGTGAATATGAAAACATTGTAGCAACACTAAAGAATGTACCTGAATTGAAGTTACAGGAGGTAGAAGGAGCTCTACTAGAGCAAGAGACCAGAGGCAAAGAGAAGAAATGGCTGGACTCAACAGCAGGAGAAGAAAAAACATTCTTCACCTGAGGAGGACTCTCTCGAGGACGAGGACAAGGAAGGACCATCACTTGCCACAATTGTGGAAAACCAGGACAGATGGTAAGAGACTGCTACAGCAAACCCAGTGGAGAAGGAACGACATCACCAGACTTCATGGAGGCTCCTAAGGAAGTGGAGTCAGATCATCTTTTCTAAGAGAGAGAGAGAGAGAGAGAGAGAGAGAGAGAGAGAGAGAGAGAGAGAGAGAGAAACCCCACAACCCAATGTAACCTGCCCCAACAAAGTAAAACCACCTCTGAGCCATTGATGATGTTTGCCATGTGGTAGATGTATGTGTGAGCACTTTGGTCAAGGTCACGGGAACTTGTAGTAGCCTTGGACACATAGAGAGAGAGAGAGTGTCAAGAACTATGAGTTTAGGGACTTGAGGCACTGGTCGCGGACTATCAAGTAAGAGGAAAACTTAGTATAGGGTCCAGGTGTGCTAGCAGTATTCACTTGAGGGGAGGTGTTAAAATATACAAGTGAATAGGGTGTGTGTGGGAACAGGCTATAAAAGAGAATCTGTAAATGTGAGAGAGCCTGTGAAAGGTGAGAAGTATCTACTGGGAGAGAATAAAGGGTAGCATGAGGAGATTTAGGAGGTGTGGAGATATTCTAGGAAGAGGTGGAGAGAATCAAGCAAAGGAGGTGGAGTGAATCAAGGAGAAATCAGTGGGAATAGATGCTTGGATGTAAACTCTATAAATTGAGGCATTGGCCTAATGAGAATTTGATGGTTTTTGATTATCCATGCCTACATTAAGCTATCACTTAATTGCTCACTAATCATGTCTTAATTATCATCTTATCTCTTCGTTAATGATGTTGATTCTAGCATTTGATCCACCATAGCTCATCACATTGCTGCAAATTCAACATATTATGAGAGCCTTGCCGTAGAATCCATCAATTTGTGAGCCCATTATCACTTGGCTAATTAGGATTAGTAGATAATAAGATTTTTACCTCTTTTCAACTAGCTCTCTGCACCCCCAGCCAGTGGAGGGGCTTGATCTTCCTCCAGAAGCAGTATTAGGGCAAGTAATTCTAGGCAACCATAGCCAGCCAACCCATTCAAACAAAATCGCAAACCGCCAAGCGTAGCTCTACCAATTTTTGCTAAATCGCTGCGCTACATTTTTGAAGGAGAAATGAGATCTCTACTGCTCCAGAATAAATTGCTGTAATTCCTCTTGGCCCCTTAGGGGTTTTTAAGGGTGTTCAAGGGTGCTCTACGAGCTGGTGAAGACAGATTTTGATTTGATCAAGTCTATAGCAGTGAGATCCAAGTTTTCGGTGCAATTGCGGGTTCAAATCAACCACTGGGCATCTGATACAGAGATCCCTATAATTTTAGATTGCAATTCGGAGATGGTTTGATACTCCTACCCTTCCGTACAAATTTGTTACCCTTGGTTTAATGTAATTTCTAGTGATTTTATGCAAATAAATCTGTGTTGTAATCATCACCACCTAAACCTTAGATTGAGTTGTAAAAGGGCAGACACTCCCCTTGAATCTTGAAATTGCATCAAGAGGTAAGACCCCCTTCACATCATCTCATGAGTACGGCGGCACAAGAGATAGCCAAATTTATGGGGAGCAGTTTTTCACATGGCAGACAAAAACCATGTATTTGCCCATGAGGAAAAATCTGTGGGGGCTAGTTGAGGGAAGAGATGAATGCCTAGAGGCGAGAGGTAAAAATGAGTGGAAGAGGAGGATTGAAAAGACATTGGAACTTATCGCACACCCCACTCAGTTTAAATGATGAAATCATTCATCACATCACAAGGATACAGTGGGCAAAAGATGCATTGGGACTTATTGCACTCAGTTTAAATGATGAAATCATTCATCACATCACAAGGATACAGTGGGCAAAAGATGCATTGGATGAACTCAAAAAATTATTTGGCACACAAGCAAAAAATTCAAAGATAAATCTGTTAATACAATTCTACAAATTAGATATGAAGGAAAGTGAATCTTTAATCACACACTTGAACAAATATAAAAGCATTAAGCAACAATTGGCAGCTATTGGCAAAAAGATAGAAGATGATGAGGCACTAACAGTGCTTCTTCTGAGGAGTGTGGACAAAGGTGAATATGAAAACATTGTAGCAACACTAAAGAATGTACCTGAATTGAAGCTACAAGAGATAGAAGGAGCTCTACTAGAGCAAGAGAGCAGAGGCAAAGAGAAGAAATGGTTGGACTCAACAACAGGAGAAGAAAAAGCATTCCTCACTTGAGGAGGATTCTCTTGACCTGAGGAGGAGGACGAGGAAGAGGCAGAGTAGGAGGAAGGACCATCACTTGCCACAACTGTGGAAAGCCAGGACACATGGCAAGAGACTGCTACAGCAAACCCAGTGGAGAAGGAACGACATCAGCAAACTTCATGGAGGCTCCTAAGGAAGTGGAGTCAGATCATCTTTTCTGAGAGAGAGAGAGAGAGAGAGAGAGAGAGAGAGAGAGAGAGAGAGAGAGAGAGAGAGAGAGAGAGAAACCCCACAACCCAATGTAACCTGCCCCAACAAAGTAAAACCACCTCTGAGCCATCGATGATGTCGGCCATGTGGTAGATGTATGTGTGAGCACTTTGGTCAAGGTCACGGACACATAGAGAGAGAGAGTGTGTGTCAAGGACTATGAGTTTAGGGACTTGAGGCACTGGTCGCACGCAGACTATCAAGTAAGAGGGAAACTTGGTATATGGTCCAGGTGTGCTAGGAGTATTCACTTGAGGGGAGGTGTTGAAATATACAAGTGAATAGTGTGTGTGTGGGAACAAGCCCTTAGTAAGAGGCTCTAAAAGAGAATCTATAAATGTGAGAGAGTCTATGAAAAGGTGAAAAGTATTTACTGGGAGAGAATAAAGGGTAGCATGAGGAGATTTAGGAGGTGTGGAGATATTTTGGGAAGAGGTGGAGATATTTTGGGAAGAGGTGGAGAGAATCAAGCAAAAGAGGTGGAGTGAATCAAGGAGAAATTAGTGGGAATAGATGCTTGGCTGTAAACTCTACAGATTGAGGCATTGACCTAATGAGAATTTGCTGGTTTTTGTTTATCCATGCCTACATTAAGCTATCAATTAATTGCTCACTAATCACATCTTAATTATCATCTAATCTCTTTGTTAATGATGTTGATTCTAGCATGCCTACATTAAGCTAATCACATCTTAATTATCATCTAATCTCTTTGTTATAATGATATTGATTCTAGCATTTGATCCACCATAGCTCATCACATTGCTGCAAATTTAACATATTATCAGAGCCTAGCCCTAGAATCCATCAATTTGTGAGCCCATTATCACTTGGCTAATTAGGATTAGTAGATAGTTAAGATTTTTACCTCTTTTCAACTAGCTCTCTGTATCCCCAGAAAGTGGAGGGGCTTGATCTCCCTCCAGAAGCACTATTAGGACAAGTAATTCTAGGCAACCATAGCCAGCCATCCCATTCAAACAAAATTACAAACCGCCAAAAGCGTAGCTGCCAATTTTTGCTAAATCGCTAGCGCCACATTTCTGAAGGAGAAATGAGATCTCTGCTGCTCCAAATCAAATTGTTGTAATTCCTCTTGGGCCTAGAGGTTTTCAAGGGTGCTCTACAAGCTAGTGAAGATAGATTTTGATTTGATCAAGTCTACAGTGAGATCCAAGCTCTTCATCAAATCTACAGAGGTGACTTTGGTAAAATAGAGATTAAGCATTCAATGTTTGGTCAAATCTTGTGTTTCTTGGCTTAATCCTCTACTAGACTAATTGCTATTGATGGCCTTGAAAGGATTTAAGCTCATTTGAACTCTAAGGCCTTAGATCTGGACTCCCCGCATCGTCTATTTTTTGTGCACACAAAATAGAGGATTAATTTACTAATCAATGATTAATCAACACTAATCACTATTTTTCGATGCAATTGCAAGTTCAAATCAACCATTGGGTATCTGATACAGATCCTTATAATTTCATATTGCAATTCGGAGATGGTTTGATACTCCAACCCTTCCGTACAGATTTGTTACCCTTGGCTTAATGTAATTTCTGGTGATTTTATGCTGATAAATCTATTGTAATCATCACCACCTAAACCTTAGATTGAGTTGTAAAAGGATAGACACTGCCCTTGAATCTTGAAATTGGATCAAGAGGTAAGAACCCCTTCACATCATCATGAGTACGGCGGCACAAGAGATAGCCAAATTTATTCTGAGAGAGAGAGAGAGAGAGAGAGAGAGAGAGAGAGAGAGAGAGAGAGAGAGAGAAACCCCACAACCCAATGTAACCTACCCCAACAAAGCAAAACCACCTCTGAGCCATCGATGATGTCGGCCATCAGTAGATGTATGTGTGAGCACTTTGGTCAAGGTCACGGACACATAGAGAGAGAGAGTGTCAAGGACTATGAGTTTAGGGACTTGAGGCACTGGTCACGCGGACTATCAAGTAAGAGGGAAACTGGTATAGGGTCTAGGTGTGCTAGGAGTATTCACTTGAGGGGAGGTGTTGAAATATACAAGTGAATAGGGTGTGTGTGGGAACAAGCCCTTGGCAAGAGGCTCTAAAAGAGAATCTATAAATGTGAGAGAGCCTGTGAAAAGGTGAGAAGTATTTATTAGGAGATAATAAAGGGTAGCATGAGGAGATTTAGGAGGTGTGGAGATATTCTGGGAAGAGGTGGAGAGAATCAAGCAAAAGAGGTGGAGTGAATCAAGGAGAAATTAGTATGAATAGATTCTTGGATGTAAACTCTATAAATTGAGGCATTGGCCTAATGAGAATTTGCTGGTTGTTGATTATCCATGCCTACATTAAGCTATCAGTTAATTTCTCACTAATTATATCTTAATTAAGCTAATCACATCTTAATTATCATCTAATCGCTTTATTAATGATGTTGATTCTAGCATGCCTACATTAAGCTAGTCACATCTTAATTATCATCTAATCTCTTTGTTAATGATGTTGATTCTAGCATTTGATCCACCGTAGCTCATCACATTGCTGCAAATTTAACATATTATCAGAGCCTAGCCCTAGAATCCATCAATTTGTGAGCCCATTATTACGTGGCTAATTAGGATTAGTAGATAATTAAGATTTTACCTCTTTTCAAGTAGCTCTCTGCATCCCACAAAGTGGAGGGGCTTGGTCTCCCTCCAGAAGCACTATTAGGGCAAGTAATTCTAGGCAACCATAGCCAGCCATCCCATTCAAACGAAATCGCAAACCGCCAAGTGTAGCTGCCAATTTTTGCTAAATCGCTAGTGCCACATTTCTGAAGGAGAAATGAGATCTCTGCTGCTCCAGATCAAATTACTGTAATTCCTCTTGGCCCTAGGGGTTTTCAAGGGTGCTCTACAAGCTGGTGAAGATAGATTTTGATTTGATCAAGTCTACAATGAGATCCAAGCTCTTCATCAAATCTACAGGTGACTTTGGTAAAACAGAGATTAAGCATTCAATGTTTGGTCAAATCTTGTGTTTCTTGGCTTAATCCTCTACTAGACTAATTGCTATTGATGGCCTTGAAAGGATTTGAGCTCATTTGAACTCTAAGGCCTTTGATCTGGACTCCCCGCATACTCTATTTTGTGCACACAAAATAGAGGATTAATCTACTAATAAATGATTAATCAACACTAATCACTATTTTTCGATGCAATTGCGGGTTCAAATCAACCATTGGGTATCTGATACACATACCCAGTGGTTGATATCTGATACAGATCCCTATAATTTCAGATTGCAATTCAGAGATATTTTGATACTCCAACCCTTCCATACAGATTTGTTACCCTTGGTTTAATGTAATTTCTGGTGTATTTATGCTGATAAATCTGTTGTAATGATCACCACCTAAACCTTAGATTGAGTTGTAAAAGGGGACTACCCTTGAATCTTGAAATTGGATCAAGAGGTAAGACCCCCTTCACATCATCATGAGTATGGCGGCACAAGAGATAGCCAAATTTATGGGGAGCAGTTATACACATGGCAGACAAAAACCATGTATCTGCTCATGAGAAAAAATCTGTGGGGGCTAGTTGAGGGAAGAGGAAGAGATGAATGCCCAGAGCTGAGAGGGAAAAATGAGTGGAAGAGGAGGATTGAAAAGGCATTGGGACTTATCGCACTCAGTTTAAATGATGAAATCATTCATCACATCACAAGGATACAGTGGGCAAAAGATGCATTGGTACTTATTGCACTCAGCTTAAATGATGAAATCATTCATCACATCACAAGGATACAGTGGGCAAAAGATGCATTGGATGAACTCAAAAAATTATTTGGCACACAAGCAAAAAATTTAAAGATAAATCTGTTAATACAATTCCACAATTTAGATATGAAGGAAAGTGAATTTTAATCACACACTTGAACAAATATAAAAGCATTAAGTAACAACTGGCAGCTACTATTGGTGAAAAGGCAGAAGATGATGAGGCACTAACAATGCTTCTGAGGAGTGTGGACAAAGGTGAATATGAAAACATTGTATCAACACTAAAGAATGTACTTGAATTGAAGCTACAAGAGATAGAAGGAGCTCTACTAGAGCAAGAGACCAGAGGCAAAGAAAAGAAATGACTGGACTCAACAGCAGGAGAAGAAAAAGCATTCTTCACCTGAGAGGAGGATTCTCTCGAGGACGAGGCAGAGTAGGAGGAAGGACCATCACTAAAGAATGTACTTGAATTGAAGCTACAAGAGATAGAAGGAGCTCTACTAGAGCAAGAGACCAGAGGCAAAGAAAAGAAATGACTGGACTCAACAGTAGGAGAAGAAAAAGCATTCTTCACCTGAGAGGAGGATTCTCTCGAGGACGAGGCAGAGTAGGAGGAAGGACCATCACTTGCCACAACTGTGGAAAGCCAGGACACATGGTAAGAGATTGCTATAGCAAACCCAGTGGAAAAGGAACGACATCAGTAAACTTCATGGACGCTCCTAAGGAAGTGGAGTCAAATCATCTTTGTGGAGAGCGAGAGAGAGAGAGAGAGAGAGAGAGAGAGAGAGAGAGAGAGAGAGAGAGAGAAACCCTGCAACCCAATGTAACCTGCCCCAACAAAGTAAAACCACCTCTGAGCCATCGATGATGTCGGCCATGTGGTAGATGTATGTGTGAGCACTTTGGTCAAGGTCAGGGGCACTTGTAGTAGCCTTGTGACACATAGAGAGAGAGAGTGTCAAGGACTATAAGTTTAGGGACTTGAGGCACTGGTCGCGGACTATCAAGTAAGAGGGAAACTTGGTATAGGGTCCAGGTGTGCTAGGAGTATTCACTTGAGGGGAGGTGTTGAAATATACAAGTTAACAGGGTGTGTGTGGGAACAAGCCCTTGGCAAGAGGTTGTAAAAGAGAATATGTAAATGTGAGAGAGCCTATGAAAAAGTGAGAAGTATCTACTAGGAGAGAATAAATGGTAGCATGAGGACATTTAGGAGGTGTGGAGATATTCTGGGAAGTGGTGGGGAGAGAATCAAGCAAAAGAGGTGGAGTGAATCAAGGAGAAATCAGTGGGAATAGATGCTTGGATGTAAACTATATAAATTTAGGCATTGGCCTAATGAGAATTTGCTGGTTTTTGATTATCCATGCTGCCTACATTAAGCTATCAAATAATTTCTCACTAATCATATCTTAATTAAGCTAATCATATCTTAATGATCTCTTTGTTAATGATGTTAATTCTAGCATGCCTACATTAAGCTTATCACATCTTAATTATCAGCAGGAGAAGAAAAAGCATTCTTCACCTGAGGAGGATTCTCTTGAGGAGGAGGACGAGGAAGAGGCAGAGTAGGAGGAAGGACCATCACTTGCCACAACTGTGGAAAGCCAGGACACATGGCAAGAGGAAGGACCATCACTTGCCACAACTGTGGAAAGCCAGGACACATGGCAAGAGACTGCTACAGGAGACTGCTACAGCAAACCCAGTGGAGAAGGAACGACATCAGTAAACTTCATGGAGGCTCCTAAGGAAGTGTTGTCAGATCATCTTTTTTGAGAGAGAGAGAGAGAGAGAGAGAGAGAGAGAGAGAGAGAGAGAGAGAGAGAGAGAGAGAGAGAGAGAGAGAGAGAGAGACCCCACAACCCAATGTAACCTGCCCCAACAAAGTAAAACCACCTCTGAGCCATGTGTGAGCACTTTGGTCAAGGTCACGGACACATAGAGAGAGAGAGTGTGTCAAGGACTATGAGTTTAGGGACTTGAGGCACTGGTCACGCGGACTATCAAGTAAGAGGGAAACTTGGTATAGGGTCCAATTGTGCTAGGAGTATTTACTTGAGGGGAGGTGTTGAAATATACAAGTGAATAGGGTGTGTGTGGGAACAAGCCCTTGGCAAGAGGCTCTAAAAGAGAATCTATAAATGTGAGAGAGCCTATGAAAAGGTGAGAAGTATTTACTAGGAGAGAATAAAGGGTAGCATGAGGAGATTTAGGTGTGGAGATATTCTGGGAAGAGGTGGAGAGAATCAAGCAAAAGAGGTGGAGTGAATCAAGGAGAAATTAGTGGGAATAGATGCTTGGATGTAAACTCGACCATGTGGTAGATGTATGTGTGAGCACTTTGGTCAAGGTCACAGGCACTTGTAGTAGCCTTGTGACACATAGAGAGAGAGAGTGTCAAGGACTATGAGTTTAGGGACTTGAGGCACTGGTCGTGGACTATCAAGTAAGAGGGAAACTTGGTATAGGGTCCAGGTGTGCTAGGAGTATTCACTTGAGGGGAGGTGTTGAAATATACAAGTTAATAGGGTGTGTGTGGGAACAAGCCCTTGGCAAGAGGCGGTAAAAGAGAATCTGTAAATGTGAGAGAGCCTATGAAAAGGTGAGAAGTCTAGCAGAGAATAAACGGTAGCATGAGGAGATTTAGGAGGTGTGGAGATATTCTAGGAAGTGGTGGAGTGAATTAAGGAGAAATCAGTGGGAATAGATGCTTGGATGTAAACTATATAAATTTAGGCATTGGCCTAATGAGAATTTGCTGGTTTTTTCATTACCCATGCTGCCTACATTAAGCTATCAGTTAATTGCTCATCACATCTTAATTATGCTAGTCACATCTTAATGATCTCTTTGTTAATGATGTTGATTCTAGCATGCCTACATTAAGCTTATCACATCTTAATTATCATCTAATCTCTTTGTTAATGATGTCAATTGATTCTAGCATTTGATCCACCATAGCTCATCACATTGCTACAAATTTAACATATTATCAGAGCCTAGCCCTAGAATCCATCAATTTGTCAGCCCATTATCACTTGGCTAATTAGGATTAGTAGATAATTAAGATTTTTACCTATTTTTAACTAGCTCTCTACACCCCCAGCCAGTGGAGGGGATTGATCTCCCTTCAGAAGCACTACTAGGGCAAGTAATTCTAGGCAACCATAGCCAACCATCCCATTCAAACAAAATAGCAAACCGTCAGCGTAGCTGTCGATTTTTGCTAAATCATTGGCGCCACATTTCTGAAGGAGAAATGAGATCTCTGCTGCTCAAGATAAAATTGCTGTAATTTCTCTTGGCCCTCGGGGTTTTCAAGCGTGCTCTACAAGCTGGTGAAGACAGATTTTGATTTGATCAAGTCTACAGTGAGATTCAAGCTCTTCATCAAATCTAAAGGTGACTTTGGTAAAACAAAGATTAAGCGTTCAATGTTTGGTCAAATCTTGTGCTTCTTGGCTTGATACTCTACTAGACTAATTGCTATTGATGGCCTTGAAAGGATTTGAGCTTATTTGAACTCTAAGGCCTTAGATTTGGACTCCCCGCATACTCTATTTTTTGCACACAAAATAGAGGATTAATTTACTAATCAATGATTAATCAACATTAATCACTATTTTATGGTACAATTGCGGGTTCAAATCAGCCATTGGGTATCTGATACAGATCCCTATAATTTCATATTGCAATTCGGAGATGGTTTGATACTCCAACCCTTCCGTAGAGATTTGTTACACTTAGTTTAATGTAATTTTTGGTGATTTTATGCTGATAAATCTATTGTAATCATCACCACCTAAACCTTAGATTGAGTTGTAAAAGGGTAGGCACTGCCCTTGAATCTTGAAATTGGATCAAGAGGTAAGACCCCCTTTACATCATCATGAGTACGGTGGCATAAGAGATAGCCAAATTTATGGGGAGCAGTTTTACACATGGCAGACAAAAACCATGTATCTGCTCTGCTCTCATGAGGAAAAATCTGTGGGGGCTAGTTGAGGGAAGAGATGAATGCCCACAGGTTAGAGGGAAAAATGAGTGGAAGAGGAGGATTGAAAAGGCATTGGGACTATTGCACTCAGTTTAAATGATGAAATCATTCATCACATCACAAGGATATAGTGGGCAAAAGATGCATTGGATGAACTCAAAAAATTATTTGGCACACAAGCAAAAACTTCAAGGACAAATCTGTTAATACAATTCTACAAATTAGATATGAAGGAAAATGAATCTTTAATCACACACTTGAACAAATATATAAGCATTAAGCAACAACTGGCACCTCTATTGGCAAAAAGACAGAAGATAATGAGGCACTAACAGTGCTCCTGAAGAGTGTGGACAAAGGTAAATATGAAAACATTGTAGCAACACTAAAGAATGTACCTGAATTGAAGCTACAGGAGGTAGAAGGAGCTCTACTAGAGCAAGACACCAGAGGCAAAGAGAAGAAATGGCTAGACTCAATAGCAGGAGAAGAAAAAGCATTCTTCACATGAGGAGGATTCTCTCGAGGACGAGGACAAGGAAGGACCATCACTTGCCACAACTGTGGAAAACCAGGACACATGGCGGCAAGAGATTGCTACAGCAAACCCAGTGGAGAAGGAACGACATCAGCAAACTTCATGGAGGCTCCTAAGGAAGTGGAGTCAGATCATCTTTTCTGAGAGAGAGAGCGAGAGAGAGAGAGAGAGAGAGAGAGAGAGAGAGAGAGAGAGAGAGAGAAACCCCACAACCCAATGTAACCTACCCCAACAAAGTAAAACCACCTCTCAGCCACCGATGATCCGGCCATGTGGTATATGTATGTGTGAGCACTTTGGTCAAGGTCACGGGCACTTGTAGTTGCCTTGTACACATAGAGAGAGAGAGAGAGTCAAGAGCTATAAGTTTAGGGACTTGAGGCACTAGTCGCGGACTATCAAGTAAGAGGGAAACTTAGTATAGGGTCCAGGTGTGCTAGGAGTATTCACTTGAGGGGAGGTGTTGAAATATACAAGTGAATAGGGTGTGTGTGAGAGAATCAAGCACAAGAGGTGGCGTGAATCAAGGAGAAATCAGTGGGAATAGATGCTTGCATGTAAACTCTATAAATTGAGGCATTGGCCTAATGAGAATTTGATGGTTTTTGATTATTCATGCCTACATTAAGCTATCAATTAATTGCTCACTAATCACGTCTTAATTATCATCTTATCTCTTTGTTAATGATATTGACTCTAGAATTTGTTCCACCATAGCTCATCGCATTACTGCAAATTTAACATATTATCAGAGCCTTGCCCTAGAATCCATCAATTTGTGAGCCCATTATTACTTGGCTAATTAGGATTAGTAGATAATTAAGATTTTTACCTCTTTTCAACTAGCTCTCTGTACCCCGAGCCAGTGGAAGGGCTTGATCTCCGTCCAAAAGCACTATTAGGGCAAGTAATTCTAGGCAACCATAGCCAACCATCCCATTCAAACAAAATCGCAAACCGCCAAGCGTAGCTGCCAATTTTTGCTAAATCAATGGCGCCACATTTCTGAAGGAGAAATGAGATCTCTACTGCTCCAAATCAAATTGCTGTAATTCCTCTTGGCCCCTTAGGGGTTTTCAAGGGTGCTCTACAAGCTGGTGAAGACAGATTTTGATTTGATCAAGTCTACAATGAGATCCAAGTTTTCGGTGCAATTGCGGGTTCAAATCAACCATGGGGTATCTGATACAGATCCCTATAATTTTAGATTGCAATTTGGAGATGGTTTGATACTCCAACCCTTCTGTACAGATTTGTTACCCTTGGTTTAATGTAGTTTTTAGTGATTTATGCTGATAAATCTGTTGTAATCATCACCACCTAAACCTTAGATTGAGTTGTAAAAGGGCAGACACTGCCCTTGAATCTTGAAATTGGATCAAGAGGTAAGACCCCCTTCACATCATCTCATAAGTATGGTAGCACAAGAGATAGCCAAATTTATAGGGAGTAGTTTTACATAGGGCAGACAAAAACCATGTATCTGCTCATGAGGAAAAATATGTGGGGGCTAGTTGAGGGAAGAGATGAATGCCTAGAGGTGAGAGGGAAAAATGAGTGGAAGAGGAGGATTGAAAAAGCATTAGGACTTATCACACTCAGTTTAAATGATGAAATCATTCATCACATCACAAGGATACAGTGGGCAAAAGATGCATTGGATGAACTCAAAAAATTATTTGGCACACAAGCAAAAAATTCAAAGATAAATCTATTAATACAATTCTACAAATTAGATATGAAGGAAAGTGAATCTTTAATCACACACTTGAATAAATATAAAAGCATTAAGCCCAACTGGCAGCTATTGGCAAAAAGGCAAAAGATGATGAGGCACTAACAGTGCTTCTGAAGAGTTTGGACAAAGGTGAATATGAAAACATTGTAGAAACACTAAAGAATAAACCTGAATTGAAGCTACAAGAGATAGAAGGAGCTCTACTAGAGCAAGAGACCAGAGGCAAAGAGAGTAGGAGAAGAAAAAGCATTCTTCACCTGAGGAGGATTCTCTCGAGGATGAGGACAAGGAAGAGGGAGAGTAGGAGGAAGGACCATCACTTGCCACAACTATGGAAAAGCCAGGACACATGGCAAGAGACTGCTACAGCAAACCCAGTGGAGAAGGAACGACATCAGCAAACTTCATGGAGGCTCCTAAGGAAGTGGAGTCGGATCATCTTTTGTCTGAGAGAGAGAGAGAGAGAGAGAGAGAGAGAGAGAGAGAGAAACCCCACAACCCAATGTAACCTACCCCAACAAAGTAAAACCACCTCTGAGCCACCGATGATGTTGGCCATGTCATAGATGTATGTGTGAACGGGCACTTGTAGTAGCCTTGGACACATAGAGAGAGAGTGTGTCAAGGACTATGAGTTTAGGGACTTGAGGCACTGGTCCAGGTGTGCTAGGAGTATTCACTTGAGGGGAGGTGTTGAAATATACAAGTGAATAGGGTGTGTAGGAACAAGCCCTTGGCAAGAGGCTATAAAAGAGAATCTTTAAATGTGAGAGAGCCTATGAAAAGGTGAGAAGTATCTACTAGGAGAGAATAAAGGGTAGCATGAGGAGATTTAGGAGGTGTGGAGATATTCTTGGAAGAGGTGGAGAGAATCAAGGAGAAGAATAAAGGGTAGCATGAGGAGATTTAGGAGGTGTGGAGATATTCTTGGAAGAGGTGGAGTAAATCAAGGAGAAATCAGTGGGAATAGATGCTTGGATGTAAACTCTATAAATTGAGGCATTGGCCTAATGAGAATTTGTTGGTTTTTTATTATCCATGCCTACATTAAGCTATCAATTAATTGCTCACTAATCACGTCTTAATTATCATCTAATATCTTTATTAATGATGTTGATTCTAGCATTTGATCCACCATAGCTCATCACATTGCTACAAATTTAACATATTATCAGAGCAGCCTAGCCCTAGAATCCATCAATTTGTGAGCCCATTATCACTTGGTTAATTAGGATTAGTAGATAATTAAGATTTTTACTTGTTTTCAACTAGCTCTCTACACCCCCAGCCAGTGGAGGGGCTTGATCTCCCTCCAGAAGCACTATCAAGGCAAGTAATTCTAGGCAATTATAGCCAGCCATCCCGTTCAAACAAAATCGCAAACCGCCACAAGCGTAGCTGCCAATTTTTGCTAAATCGCTGGTGCCACATTTCTGAAGGAGAAATGAGATTTTTGCTGCTCCAGATCAAATTGCTATAATTCCTCTTGGCCCTAGGGGTTTTTAAGGGTGCTCTACAAGCTAGTGAAGACAAATTTTGATTTGATCAAGTCTACAATGAGGTCCAAGCTCTTCATCAAATCTATAGGTGACTTTGGTAAAACAGAGATTAAGCATTTATTGTTTAGTCAAATCTTGTGTTTCTTAGCTTAATCCTCTACTAGACTAATTGCTATTGATGGCCTTGAAAGGATTTGAGCTCATTTGAACTCTAAGGCCTTAGATATGGACTCCCCACATACTCTGTTTTTTACACACAAAATATAGGATTAATTTACTAATCAATGATTAATTAGTACTTATCACTATTTTTCGATGCAATTGAGGGTTCAAATCAACGATTTGGTATTTGATACAGATCCCTATGATTTCAGATTGCAATTCGGAGATGGTTTGATACTCCAACCCTTCCGTACAGTGTTACCCTTGGTTTAATGTAATTTCTGGTGATTTATGCTGATAAATCTGTTGTAATCATCACCACCTAAAACTTAAATTGAGTTGTAAAAGGGTAGACACTGCCCTTGAATCTTGATATTGGATCAAGAGGTAAGACTCCCTTCACATCATCATGAGTACGACGGCACAAGAGATAGCCAAATTTATGGTGGGGAGCAGTTTTACACATGGCAAACAAAAACCATGTATCTGCTCATGAGGAAAAATCTGTGGGGGCTAGTTGAGGGAAGAGATGAATGCCCAGAGGTGAGAGGGATAAATGAGTGGAAGAGGAGGATTGAAAAAGCATTGGGACTAATCGCACTTAGTTTAAATGATGAAATCATTCATCACATCACAAGGATACAGTGGGCAAAAGATGCATTGGATGAACTCAAAACATTATTTGGCACATAAGCAAAAAATTCAAAGATAAATCTGTTAATACAATTCTACAAATTAGACATGAAGGAAAGTGAATCTTTAATCACACACTTGAACAAATATAAAAGCATTAAGCCCAACTGGCAGCTATTGGCAAAAAGGCAGAAGATGATGAGGCGCTAACAATGCTTCTGAAGAGTGTGGACAAAGGTGAATATGAAAACATTGTAGAAACACTAAAGAATAAACCTGAATTGAAGCTACAAGAGATAGAAGGAGCTCTACTAGAGCAAGAGACCAGAGGCAAAGAGAAGAAATGGCTGGACTCAACAAGAGGAGAAGAAAAAGCATTCTTCACCTGAGGAGAATTCTCTCGAGGACGAGGACGAGGAAGAGGCAGAGTAAGAGAAAGGACCATCACTTGCCACAACTATGGAAAGCCAGTACAAATGGCAAGAGACTGCTACAGCAAACCCAGTTGAGAAGGAATGACATCAGCAAACTTCATGGAGGCTCCTAAGGAAGTGGAGTCAGATCATCTTTTCTGAGAGAGAGAGAGAGAGAGAGAGAGAGAGAGAGAGAGAGAGAGAGAGAGAGAGAAACCCTACAACCTTATGTAACCTGCCCCCCAACAAAGTAAAACCACCTCTGAGCCAGCGATGATGTCGGCCATGTGGTAGATGTATGTGTGAGAAGTTTGGTCAAGGTCACGGGCACTTGTAGTAGCCTTGGACACATAGAGAGAGAGTGTCAAGAACTATGAGTTTAGGGACTTGAGGCACTAGTCGCGGACTATCAAGAAAGAGGGAAACTTGGTATAGGGTCCAGGTGTGCTAGGAGTATTCACTTGGAAGGAGATGTTGAAATATACAAGTGAATAGGCTTCAAAAGAGAATCTATAAATGTGAGAGAGCCTGTAAAAAGGTGAGAAGTATCTACTGGGAGAGAATAAAGGGTAGCAAAAGGAGATTTAGGAGGTGTGGAGATATTCTGGGAAGAGGTGGAGAGAATGAAGCAAAAGAGGTGGAGTGAATCAAGGAGAAATTAGTGGGAATAGATGCTTGGATGTAAACTCTATAAATTGAGGCATTGGCCTAATGAGAATTTACTGGTTTTTTATTATCCATGCCTACATTAAGCTACTAGTTAATTTCTCACTAATCATGTCTTAATTATCATCTAATCTCTTTGTTAATGATGTTATCAGAGCCTAGCCCTAGAATCCATCAATTTGTGAGCCCATTATCACTTGCCTAATTAGGATTAGTAGATAATTAAGATTTTTACCTCTTTTCATCTAGGTCTCTGCACCCCCAGCCAGTGGAGGGGCTTCATCTCCCTCCAGAAGCACTATTAGGGCAAGTAATTCTAGGCAACCATAGCCAGCCATCCCATTCAAACAAAATTGCAAACTGCCACAAGCGTAGCTGCCAATTTTTGCTAAATCGGTGGCACCACATTTCTGAAGGAGAAATGAGATATCTGCTACTCTAGATCAAATTGTTGTAATTCCTCTTGGCCCTAGGGGTTTTTAAGGGTGCTCTACAAGC
This sequence comes from Cibotium barometz, assembly GCF_041138505.1. Lineage (NCBI taxonomy): Eukaryota > Viridiplantae > Streptophyta > Polypodiopsida > Cyatheales > Cibotiaceae > Cibotium > Cibotium barometz. The sequence goes on from NC_141047.1 coordinate 4,555,853, forward strand.
TGGTGAAGACAGATTTTGATTTGATCAAGTCTACAGTGAGATCCAAGCTCTTCAATCATCAAAAATACAGGTGACTGAGAGAGAGAGAGAGAGAGAGAGAGAGAGAGAGAGAGAGAGAGAGAGAGAGAGAGAGAGAGAGAGAGAGAAACCTCATAACCCAATGTAAACTGCCCCAAGAAAGTAAAACCACCTCTGAGCCATCGATGATGTCAGCCATGTGGTAGATGTATGTGTGCGCACTTTGGTTAAGGTCACGGGCACTTGTAGTAGCCTTGGACACATAGAGAGAGAGAGTGTCAACCAGGACTATGAGTTTAGGGACTTGATGCACTGGTCGCGGACTATCAAGTAAGAGGGAAACTCGGTATAGGGTCCAGGTGTGCTAGGAGTATTCACTTGAGGGGAGGTGTTGAAATATACAAGTGAATAGGGTGTGTGTGGGAACAAGCCCTTGGCAAGAGGCTGTAAAAGAGAATCTGTAAATGTGAGAGATCCTGTGAAAAGGTGAGAAGTATCTACTAGCAGAGAATAAACGGTAGCATGAGGAGATTTAGGAGGTGTGGAGATATTCTGGGAAGAGGTGGAGAGAATCAAGCAAAAGAGGTGGAGTGAATCAAGGAGAAATCAGTGGGAATAGATGCTTGGAGGTAAACTCTATAAATTGAGGCATTGGCCTAATGAGAATTTGCTAGTTTTTGATTATCCATGCCTATATTAAGCTATTAGTTAATTGCTCACTAATCACATCTTAATTATTATCTTATCTCTTTGTTAATGATGTTGATTCTAGCATTTGATCCACCATAGCTCATCACATTGCTGCAAATTGAATATATTATAAGAGCATAGTCCTAGAATAAATGAATTTGTAAGCCCATTATCACTTGGCTAATTAGGATTAGTAGATAATTAAGATTTTTACCTGTTTTCAACTAGCTCTCTGCACCCCCAGCCAGTGGAGGGGCTTGATCTCCCTCCAGAAGCACTATTAGGGAAAGTAATTCTAGGCAACCATAGCCAGCCATCCCATTCAAACAAAATCGCAAACCACCAAGCGTAGCTTGCAATTTTTGCTAAATCGGTGGTGCCTTATTTCTGAAGGAGAAATGAGATCTGTGCTGCTCCAGATCAAATTGCTGTAATTTCTCTTGGCCCTAGGGGTTTTCAAAGGTTCTCTACAAGCTGGTGAAGACAAATTTTGATTTGATCAAGTCTACAGTGAGATCCAAGTCTACGGTGATTTGATCAAGTCTACAGTGAGATCCAAGCTCTTCATTAAATCTACAGGTGACTTTGGTAAAACAAAGATTAAGCATTCAATGTTTGGTCAAATCTTGTGCTTCTTGGCTTAATCCTGTACTAGACTAATTGCTATTGATGGCCTTGAAAGGATTTGAGCTCATTGGAACTCTAAGGCTTTAGATCTGGACTCCCCGCATACTCTGTTTTTTGCACACAAAATAGAGGATTAATTTACTAATCAATGATTAATCAGCACTAATCACTATTTTTCGGTGCAATTGCGGTTCAAATCAACCATTGGGTATTTGATACAGATGCCTATAATTTCATATTGCAATTCGGAGATGGTTTGATACTCCAACCCTTCCGTATAGATTTGTTACCCTTTGTTTTAATGTAATTTTTGGTGATTTATGCTAATAAATCTGTTGTAATCATCACCACCTAAACCTTAAATTGAATTGTAAAAGGGTAGACACTGCCCTTGAATCTTGATATTGGATCAAGAGGTAAGACCCCCTTCACATCATCATGAGTACGGCGGCACAAGAGATAGCCAAATTTATGGGGAGCAGTTTTACACATGGCAAACAAAAACCATGTATCTGCTCATGAGGAAAAATCTATGGGGGCTAGTTGAGGGAAGAGATGAATGCCTAGAGGTGAGAGGGAAAAATGAGTGGAAGAGGAGGATTGAAAAAGCATTAGGACTTATCACACTCAGTTTAAATGATGAAATCATTCATCACATCACAAGGATACAGTGGGCAAAAGATGCATTGGATGAACTCAAAAAATTATTTGGCACACAAGCAAAAAATTCAAAGATAAATCTGTTAATACAATTCTACAAATTAGACATAAAGGAAAGTGAATCTTTAATCACACACTTGAACAAATATAAAAGCATTAAGCCAAACTGGCAGCTATTGGCAAAAAGGCAGAAGATGATTAGGCACTAACAATGCTTCTGAAGAGTGTGGACAAAGGTGAATATGAAAACATTGTAGAAACACTAAAGAATAAACCTGAATTGAAGCTACAAGAGATAGAAGGAGCTCTACTAGAGCAAGAGACCAGAGGCAAAGAGAAGAAATGGCTGGACTCAACAAGAGGAGAAGAAAAAGCATTCTTCACATGAGGAGAATTCTCTCGAGGACGAGGACGAGGAAGAGGCAGAGTAAGAGAAAGGACCATCACTTGCCACAATTGTGGAAAGCTAGTACACATGGCAAGAGACTGCTACAGCAAACCCAGTGGAGAAGGAATGACATCAGCAAACTTCATGGAGGCTCCTAAGGAAGTGGAGTCAGATTATCTTTTGAGAAAGAGAGAGAGAGAGAGAGAGAGAGAGAGAGAGAGAGAGAGAGAGAGAGAGAGAGAGAGAGACCTCACAACCCAATGTAAACTGCCCCAAGAAAGTAAAACCACCTCTGAGCCATCGATGATGTTGGCCATGTGGACTGAGAGAGAGAGAGAGAGAGAGAGAGAGAGAGAGAGAGAGAGAGAGAGAGAGAGAGAAACCTCACAACCCAATGTAAACTGCCCCAAGAAAGTAAAACCACCTCTGAGCCATCGATGATGTTGGCCATGTGGTAGATGTATGTGTGAGCACTTTGGTCAAGGTCACGGGCACTTGTAGTAGCCTTGGACACATAGAGAGAGAGAGTGTCAAGGACTATGAGTTTAGGGACTTGATGCACTGGTCGCGGACTATCAAGTAAGAGGGAAACTCGGTATAGGGTCCAGGTGTGCTAGGAGTATTCACTTGAGGGGAGGTGTTGAAATATACAAGTTAATAGGGTGTGTGCGGGAACAAGCCCTTGGCAAGAGGCTGTAAAAGAGAATCTGTAAATGTGCGAGAGCCTATGAAAAGGGGAGAAGTATGTACTAGGAGAGAATAAAGGGTAGCATGAGAAGATTTAGGAGGTGTGGAGATATTCTGGGAAGAGGTGGAGAGAATCAAGCAAAAGAGGTGGAGTGAATCAAGGAGAAATCAGTGGGAATAGATGCTTGGATGTAAACTCTATAAATTGAGGCATTGGCCTAATGAGAATTTGCTGGTTTTTGAATATCCATGCCTATATTAAGCTATCAGTTAATTACTCACTAATCACGTCTTAATTATTACCTAATCTCTTTGTTAATGATGTTGATTCTAGCATTTGATCCACCATAGCTCATCACATTGCTGCAAATTTAACATATTATAAGAGCCTAGTCCTAGAATCAATGAATTTGTAAGCCCATTATCACTTGGCTAATTAGGATTGGTAGATAATTAAGATTTTTACCTGTTTTCAACTAGCTCTCTACACCCCCAGCCAGTGGAGGGGCTTGATCTCCCTCCAGAAGCACTATTAGGGCAAGTAATTCTAGGCAACCATAGCCAGCCATCCCATTCAAACAAAATCGCAAACCGCCGTATAGCTGGCAATTTTTGCTAAATCGGTGGTGCCACATTTTTGAAGGAGAAATGAGATCTGAGCTCCTCCAGATCAAATTGCTATAATTCTTCTTGGCCCTAGGGGTTTTCAAGGGTGCTCTACAAGCTGGTGAAGACAAATTTTAATTTGATCAAGTCTACAGTGAGATCCAAGCTCTTCATCAAATCTACAGGTGACTTTGGTAAAACAAAGATTAAGCATTCAATGTTTAGTCAAATCTTGTGCTTCTTGGCTTAATCCTCTACTAGACTAATTTCTATTGATGGCCTTGAAAGGATTTGAGCTCATTGGAACTCTAAGGCCTTAGATCTAGACTCCCCACATACTCTTCTTTTTGCACAAAAAATAGAGGATTAATTTATTAATCAATGATTAATCAGCACTAATCACTATTTTTCAGTGCAATTGCGGGTTCAAATCAACCATTGGGTATCAGATACAGATCCCTATAATTTCATATTGTAATTCGAAGATGGTTTGATACTCCAACCCTTTCGTACAGATTTGTTACCCTTGGTTTAATGTAATTTTTGGTGATTTTATGCTGATAAATCTATTGTAATCATCACCACCTAAACCTTAAATTGAATTGTAAAAGGGTAGACACTGCCCTTGAATCTTGAAATTGGATCAAGAGGTAAGACCCCCTTCACATCATCATGAGTATGGCGGCACAAGAGATAGCCAAATTTATGGGGAGCAGTTTTACACATGGCAGACAAAAACCATGAATCTGCTCACGAGGAAAAATCTGTGGGGGCTTGTTGAGGGAAGAGATGAATGCCTAGAGGTGAGAGGGAAAAATGAGTGGAAGAGGAGGATTGAAAAAGCATTGGGACTTATCGCACTCAGTTTAAATGATGAAATCATTCATCACATCACAAGGATACAGTGGGCAAAAGATGCATTGGATGAACTCAAAAAATTATTTGGCACACAAGCAAAAAATTCAAAGATAAATCTGTTAATACAATTCTACAAATTAGATATGAAGGAAAGTGAATCTTTAATCACACACTTGAACAAATATAAAAGCATTAAGCAACAACAACTGGCAGCTATTGGCAAAAAGGCAGAAGATGATGAGGCACTTACAGTGCTTCTGAAGAGTGTGGACAAAGGTGAATATGAAAACATTGTAGCAACACTAAAGAATGTACCTGAATTGAAGCTACAAGAGATAGAAGGAGCTCTACTATAGCAATTGACCATAGCCAAAGACAAGAAATGGCTGGACTCAACAGCAAGAGAAGAAAAAGCATTCTTCACCTGAGGAGGATTCTCTCAAGGACGAGGACGAGGAAGGACCATCACTTGACACAACTATGGAAAACCAGGACACATGGCAAGAGACTCCTACAGCAAACCCAGTGGAGAAGGAACGAAATCAACAAACTTCATGGAGGCTCCTAAGAAGGTGGAGTCAAATCATCTTTTCTGAGAGAGAGAGAGAGAGAGAGAGAGAGAGAGAGAGAGAGAGACTCCACAACCCAATGTAACCTGCTCCAACAAAGTAAAACCACCTCTGAGCCACCCATGATGTCGGCCATGTGGTAGATGTATGTGTGAGCACTTTGGTCAACGTCACAGGCACTTGTAGTAGCCTTGGACACATAGAGAGAGAGTGTGTCAAGGACTATGAGTTTAGGGACTTGAGGCACTGGTCGCGGACTATCAAGTAAGAGGGAAACTTGGTATAGGGTCCAGGTGTGCTAGGAGTATTCACTTGAGGGGAGGTGTTGAAATATACAAGTGAATAGGGTGTGTGTGGGAACAAGCCCTTGGCAAGAGGCTGTAAAAGAGAATCTGTAAATGTGAGAGAGCTTATAAAAAGATGAGAAGTATCTACTGGGAGAGAATAAAGGGTAGCATGAGGAGATTTAGGACGTGTTGAGATATTCTAGGAAGAGGTGGACAGAATCAAGCAAAAGAGGTGGAGTGAATCGAGAAATCAGTGGGAATAGATGCTTGCATGTAAACTCTATAAATTGAGGCATTGGCCTAATGAGAATTTGATGGTTTTTGATTATCCATGCCTACATTAAGCTATCAGTTAATTGCTTTCACTAATCACATCTTAATTATCATCTAATCTCTTTGTTAATGATGTTGATTCTAGCATTTGATCCACCATAGCTCATCACATTGCTGTAAATGTAACATATTATCAGAGCCTAGCCCTAGAATCCATCAATTTGTGAGCCCATTATCACTTGGCTAATTAGGATTAGTAGATAAATAAGATTTTTACCTCTTTTCAACTAGCTCTCTGCACCCCCAGCCAGTGGAGGGACTTGATCTCCCTCTAGAAGCACTACTAGGGCGGCAAGTAATTCTAGGCAACCATAGCCAGCTATCCCATTCAAACAAAATCGCAAACCGCCACAAGCATAGCTGCCAATTTTTGCTAAATCGGTGGTGCCACATTTTTGAAGGAGAAATGAGATCTTTGCTGCTCCAGATCAAATTACTGTAATTCCTCTTGGCCCTAGGGGTTTTTAAGGGTGCTCTACAAGCTGGTGAAGACAGATTTAGATTTGATCAAGTCTACAGTGAGATCCAAGCTCTTCATCAAATCTACAGGTGACTTTGGTAAAACAGAGATTAAGCATTAATTGTTTGGTCAAATCTTGTGTTTCTTGGCTTAATCCTCTACTAGACTAATTGCTATTGATGGCCTTGAAAGGATTTGAGCTCATTTGAACTCTAAGGCCTTAGATCTGGACTCCACACATACTCTATTTTTTGCACACAAAACAGAGGATTAATTTACTAATCAATGATTAATCACAGCACTAATCACTATCTTTCGGTGCAATTGAGGGTTCAAATCAACCATTTGGTATTTGATACAGATCCCTATAATTTCAGATTGCAATTCAGAGATGGTTTGATACTCCAACCCTTCCGTACAGATTTGTTACCCTTGGTTTAATGTAATTTTTGGTGAGTTTATGCTCATAAATCTGTTGTAATCATCACCACCTAAACCTTAAATTGAATTGTAAAAGGGTAGACACTACCCTTGAATCTTGATATTGGATCAAGAGGTAAGACCCCCTTCACATCATCATGAGTACGGTGACATAAGAGATAGCCAAATTTATGGGGAGCAGTTTTACACATGGCAAATAAAAACCATGTATCTGCTCATGAGGAAAAATCTGTGGGGGCTAGTTGAGGGAAGAGATGAATGCCCAAAGGTGAGAGGGAAAAATGAGTGAAAGAGGAGGATTGAAAAAGCATTGGGACTGATCGCACTCAGTTTAAATGATGAAATCATTCATCACATCACAAGGATACAGTGGGCAAAAGATGCATTGGATGAACTCAAAAAATTATTTGGCACACAAGCAAAAAATTCAAAGATAAATCTGTTAATACAATTCTACAAATTAGATATGAAGGAAAGTGAATCTTTAATCACACACTTGAACAAATATAAAAGCATTAAGCAACAACTGGCAGCTATTGGCAAAAAGGCAGAAGATGATGAGACACTAACAGTGCTTCTAAAGAGTGTGGACAAAGGTGAATATGAAAACATTGTAGCAACACTAAAGAATAAACCTGAATTGAAGCTACAAGAGATAGAAGAAGCTCTACTAGAGCAAGAGACCACAGGCAAAGAGAAGAAATGGCTGGACTCAACAAGAGGAGAAGAAAAAGCATTCTTCACCTGAGGAGGATTCTCTCGAGGACTAGAACGAGGAAGAGGCAGAGTAAGAGAAAGGACCATCACTTGCCACAACTATGGAAAGCTAGTACACATGGCAAGAGACTGCTACAACAAACCTAGTGGAGAAGGAATGACATCAGCAAACTTCATGGAGGCTCCTAAGGAAGTGGAGTCAGATCATCTTTTCACAGAGAGAGAGAGAGAGAGAGAGAGAGAGAGAGAGAAACCCTACAACCTAATGTAACCTGTCCCCCAGCAAAGTAAAACCACCTCTGAGCCAGCGATGATGTCGGTCATGTGGTAGATGTATGTGTGAGAAGTTTGGTCAAGGTCACGGGCACTTGTAGTAGCCTTGGACACATAGAGAGAGAGTGTGTCAAGGACAATGAGTTTAGGGACTTGAGGCACTAGTCGCGGACTATCAAGAAAGAGGGAAACTTGGTATAGGGTCCAGGTGTGCTAGGAGTATTCACTTGGAAGGAGGTGTTGATATATACTAGTGAATAGGCTGTAAAAGAGAATCTGTAAATGTGAGAGAGCCTGTGAAAAGGTGAGAAGTATCTACTGGGAGAAAATAAAGGGTATCATAAGGAGATTTAGGAGGTGTGGAGATATTCTTGGAAGAGGTGGAGAGAATCAAGCAAAAGAGGTGGAGTGAATCAAGGAGAAATCAATGGGAATAGATGCTTGGATGTAAACTCTATAAATTGAGGCATTGGCCTAATGAGCTCATCACATTGTTGCAAATTTAACATATTATCAGAGCCTAGCCCTAGAATCCATCAATTTGTGAGCCAATTATCACTTGGCTAATTAGGATTAGTAAAGATAATTAAGATTTTTACCTCTTTTCAACTAGGTCTCTGCACCCCCAGCTAGTGGAGGGGCTTGATCTCCCTCTAGAAGCACTATTAGGGCAAGTAATTCTAGGCAACCATAGCCAGCCATCCCATTCAAACAAAATTGCAAACCGCCACAAGTGTAGCTGCCAATTTTCGTTGGCACCACATTTCTGAAGGAGAAATGAGATCTCTGCTGCTCCAGATCAAATTGCTGTAATTCCTCTTGGCCCTAGGGGTTTTTAAGGGTGCTCTACAAGCTGGTGAAGACAGATTTTGATTTGATCAAGTCTACAGTGAGATCCAAGCTCTTCATCAAATCTACAGGTGACTGAGAGAGAGAGAGAGAGAGAGAGAGAGAGAGAGAGAGAGAGAGAGAGAGAGAGAGAGAGAGAGAGAGAGAGAGAGAGAAACCCCACAACCCAATGTAAACTGCCCCAAGAAAGTAAAACCACCTCTGAGCCATCGATGATGTCGGCCATGTGGTAGGGCACTTGTAGTAGCCTTGGACACATAGAGAGATAGAGTGTCAAGGACTATGAGTTTAGGGACTTGATGCACTAGTCGTGGACTATCAAGTAAGAGGGAAACTTGGTATAGGGTCCAGGTGTGCTAGGAGTATTCACTTGAGGGGAGGTGTTGAAATATACAAGTGAATAGGCTATAAAAGAAGATCTGTAAATGTGAGAGAGCCTATGAAAAGGTGAGAAGTATCTACTGGGAGAGAATAAAGGGTAGCATGAGGAGATTTAGGAGGTGTGGAGATATTCTGGGAAGAGGTGGAGAGAATCAAGCAAAAGAGGTGGAGTGAATCAAGGAGAAATCAATGGGAATAGATGCTTGGATGTAGACTCTATAAATTGAGGCATTGGCCTAATGAGAATTTACTGGTTTTTGATTATCCATGCCTACATTAAGCTATCATTTAATCATGTCTTAATTATCATCTAATCTCTTTGTTAATGATGGTGATTCTAGCATTTGATCCACCATAGCTCATCACATTGTTGCAAATTTAACATATTATCAGAGCCTAGCCCTAGAATCCATCAATTTGTGAGCCCATTATCACTTGGCTAATTAGGATTAGTAGGTAATTAAGATTTTTACCTCTTTTCAACTAGCTCTCTGCACCCCAAGCCAGTGGAAGGGCTTGATCTCCCTCCACAAGCACTATTAGGGCAAGTAATTCTAGGCAACCATAGCCAGCCATCCCATTCAAACAAAATTGCAAACCGCCACAAGCATAGCTGCCAATTTTTGCTAAATCGCTGGCACCACATTTCTGAAGGAGAAATGAGATCTCTGCTGCTCTAGATCAAATTGTTGTAATTCCTCTTGGCCCTAGGGGTTTTTAAGGGTGCTCTACAAGCTGGTGAAGATAGATTTTGATTTGATCAAGTCTACAGTGAGATCCAAGCTCTTCATCAAATCTACAGGTGACTTTGGTAAAACAGAGATTAAGCATTCAATGTTTGGTCAAATCTTATGCTTCTTGGCTTAATCCTCTACTAGACTAGTTGCTATTGATGGCCTTGAAAGGATTTGAGCTCATTGGAACTCTAAGGCCTTAGATCTAGACTCCTTGTATACTCTGTTTTTTGCACACAAGATAGAGGATTAATTTACTAATCAATGATTAATCAACTTTAATCACTATTTTTCGATGCAATTGCGGGTTCAAATCAACCATTGGGTATCTCATACAGATCCCTATAATTTCAGATTGCAATTCGGAGATGGTTTGATACTCCAACCCTTCCGTACAGATTTGTTACCCTTGGTTTAATGTAATTTTTGGTGATTTTATGCTGATAAATCTGTTGTAATCATCACCACCTAAACCTTAGATTAAGTTGTAAAAGGGTAGACATTGCCCTTGAATCTTGAAATTGGATCAAGAGGTAAGACCCCCTTTTACAAGGTGGTGAACATCCAAGGTGATTCAGAATTTGAGAAAGAGCATCAGACTTCTTAGGTAAGAAATAAACCCATGATTTGCGAGAGGTCATCCACAAGAAGCATATAATATTTGGATCCACCAAGCGATTGTACTTCCATAGGTCCTGCAAGATCAGCATGAATAAGCTCAAGTATGCGTGTGGCCCTTTGAGTAGCCTCCTCTGGAAAAGAAGCTCGATGTTGCTTTCCTTGAGCACAAGAAGAACAAATATGATGGCGAGGTTTCTGAAGCTTTGGTAGACCTGTAACCATGTCATGTGAGACAAGATGTTGCAAAGTAGCAAGAGGAACATGGCCAAAGTAGAAATGCCATAGATCACTATGTTCATTAGAAACAAGTGCTTTAGGAGAAGCAAATAATTGATGAAGATGAGACTCATGTGGTGGCAACTGTGCTGTAAAAGAGCTTATATGATAAAGCCCACCATTTTGATAACCATGTGCCACACAAGAAAGTGACTGTCTATCAATGATTTCAATCACTTCATCATCAAAGTAAACCCCAAGACCTTTAGAAGTAGCCTTAGAGATAGAAAATAAGTTGGCAGACATCTTAGGCATATGCAAAACATCACGTAAGATAGCATCTCCAAAAGAAACATCACCAATACCAATCACAGAGAGAGATGAAGCATCACCAATGTGTACTGATGAAGAGATAGACTTATGGTTTTCCAATAAGGAAGAACTATTCGTCGTCATGTGAGAGGTAGCACCACTGTCGGCAATCCACTCATCCGCAGTATGCGTATCAAGATCTTTGATTACCATAAGTGATGTGTCACATGAAGAAGTAGAAGACATAGCAACATATGCAATCTTGGCGTCACTGTCTTCCTTCTTGTCTTTGTTTTTGTCGTCGTGCGAAGATGATGTAGAAGAACCCTTAGATTTGGATTCAAGTTCAGCTTTTACCTTCTTGGATGCCGCCTTCTTAGTAAAACAACGATCCTCCGTATGGCCACTACGATCACAAAAAGTGCACTCCTTGGAAGAATCCTTTGATTTGTCCTTATCGCCTTTGGTTGAAGAATCTTTAGCATTGGAATTAGAGCCTTTGCGTTGATCATTCCCCTTACCTTTGCCTTTGCCCTTGCCTTGGCTTACAAAAGCCGAGTCCTTTTTGTTTTGCTTGCGAGTAAGGCACTTATCATGAAGAAGACCCATAGTGTCTTCAAAGGAAGGGAAAGGAACTCGAAGAAAGATGTTATCTTTGAACGATTCAAAAGAAGAAGGCAATTTACCAAGTAGCTTGTGGACCGGATTACTTATTACCAATGTACCAAACTCTTCAAGTTGCCGCTTGATTCGATTGAATTCTCCAAGCTTCTCCACTATGTTGTCGGATTCGGAGATAGAAAGCTTATCCAAATCTTCTTCCAACTTAGCCATCTTAACCGTTGAAAGTCTTCCATATTGCATTTGTATAGCGTGCCATAATTGTTGACCCGTACTCCTTGTAGAGAGAAATTGAGACACAACCGATGTAGACATGCCATGCACAAGTAAAGCTTTGGCCCGTGCATCCATATAGGTTTGATATTGAGAAGGCATCATATGAGGAGAAGTGATTTAGACCACACCCCGGCGCTTTCCAAAAGAAGTTGCATAAACAAGGACCAAGTGTGGTAGTTGTTTGGGGTAAGCTTTTGTGAATCAGAAAGACTTGGAAGGCTCAAAGATTGAGTGAATGGGTTAAAGGGCTGATATGATTGAGTGGGGAGAGGAGTAGTAGTGGAAGTAGTAGAAGAAGGAATCATAGTAGATGAAGTTGCCATAAAAGGCATAGATGATGTAGGGGAATATACCATAGAGGGCATAGAAGTATGTGGATAGGAAGGCATAAAGGACAAAGAAGAAAGAGTGTATGGATCCGTAGAAGGTAATGGATACAATGGAAAAGAGAAAGTGGAAGCACCTACCGAAGAAGGAATTGCACCAACTTTCGTTGTAGTAGTTGCCGGTCCAAACGTCGTAGGAGATATAGGATCCATAGTATCTTCAAGGTTGCCTTTGTCTTTTGGAATAGAGGACTTCCAAGATCCCATAGGGAGTGGAGGGTGGGAAAACACAAGGGAAGAAGTGTCGTACCTCCAAAAAACGCAGCCAATAGATGGGCTGTCCACCAAGGAAGTATCTCCAAAATATGCACAAAGTGCGAAAACACAGCCACAAAACGTAGCCGATATATGAACCAATAGACTCCGTAGAAACCACCAAAAGAGGGCTGAGAATGTAGCCTTAGGTAGAAGGAGTATGGAGGAGTTGATTGTCCATAAAAACGCAAATACAAAGTGTGTAGCAAAGTGGAATTTTCAGCCGGTAGAAAGGTTTACAAAAGAGGATGAATATGTACCTCAAACCACCATGAAGAGGGCTGAGGTTGATGATGAAAACGCAGCCAAGAAATCTCTCCACAAGAAGCCTCCAAAAAAATGCTACCGCATGTAGGGAAAACTAGTTGGCAATGTTTTCACCGCCGCAAGTAGAGTTGTAGGACTCGGATTGAAGTGCTTTAAACACACACTTGTAGAGGATGGTAAGGGACTGGTTTGAAGCCTCTTGCATCATTGAATGAGTGCAAGGATGATGAGTAAGGGCTTCTACAAAAAACGCAAGCAGAAATTCTGCATGCAGGCAATCTGCGAAGAATAACTCAAAAATGGTGAGGAATTTGCGAAAACTTTCTTCCGCAAAGTTGTAGACCACGATGATTCCAGTAGGTCTCATGGGCACAATCCTCAAAAACGCATCCGCTTAATAGGTAATCAAAAATGAAAAAACGCAATTGAAAGCGGGGTTGTTGAAGAGGACTAGAGGTAGAGAGGAAGAAGGATAAGGAGGCTCTATGTGCGCGACCACCTTGCTCTGATACCATGTGAGAAAGAAGAGATGAGAGAAGAGACAATGTACTCAAGAACTCATCAATGAACCACTAGCCAACTTCATTAGAAATGAACTACAATGCCTCATATATATAGGAAAGTTCCTCCACCCTTTCCCTCCACCCAAAATGTGTGTAAATAGGAAAAAATGGAAATGAATGCCATAAATCCCAAAAATGCCTAGAGGCTAAAGAGTGTGCCACTAGCGTGACACCATCTGGAGATGACTCCTATCCAACAACTGAGAGAGAGAGAGAGAGAGAGAGAGAGAGAGAGAGAGAGAGAGAGAGAGAAACCCCACAACCCAATGTAAACTGCCCCAAGAAAGTAAAACCACCTCTGAGCCATTGATGATGTCGGCCATGTGGCAGATGTATGTGTGAGCACTTTGGACAAGGTCACGGGCACTTGTAGTAGCCTTGGACACATAGAGAGAGAGAGTGTCAAGGACTATGAGTTTAGGGACTTGATGCACTGGTCGCGGACTATCAAGTAAGAGGGAAACTTGGTATAGGGTCCAGGTGTGCTAGGAGTATTCACTTGAGGGGAGGTGTTGAAATATACAAGCGAAAGGGCTGTAAAAGAGAATCTGTAAATGTGAGAGAGCCTATGAAAAGGTGAGAAGTATCTACTGGAAGAGAAAAAGGGTAGCATGAGGAGATTTAGGAGGTGTGGAGATATTCTGGGAAGAGATGGAGAGAATCAAGCAAAAGAGGTGGAGTGAATCAAGGAGAAATCAGTGGGAATAGATGCTTGGATGTAAACTCTATAAATTGAGGCATTGGCGTAATGAGAACTTACTAGTTTTTGATTATCCATGCCTACATTAAGCTATATTGCTCACTAATCACATCTTAATTATCATCTAATCTCTTTGTTAATGATGTTGATTCTAGCATTTGATCCACCATAGCTCATCACATTGTTGCAAATTTAACATATTATCAGAGCCTAGCCCTAGAATCCATCAATTTGTGAGCCCATTATCACTTGGCTAATTAGGATTAGTAATTAAGATTTTTACCTCTTTTCAACTAGCTCTCTACACCCCCAGCCAGTGGAGGGGCTTGATCTCCCTCCAGAAGCACTATTAGGGCAAGTATTTCTAGGCAACCATAGCCAGCCATCCCATTCAAACAAAATTGCAAACCGCCACAAGCGTAGCTGCCAATTTTTACTAAATTGTTGGCGCCACATTTTTTAAGGAGAAATGAGATCTCTGCTGCTGCTCCACATCAAATTGCTGTAATTCCTCTTGGCCCTAGGAGTTTTTAAGGGTGCTCTACAAGCTGGTCAAGATAGATTTTGATTTGATCAAGTCTACAGTGAGATCCAAGCTCTTCATCAAATCTACAGGTGACTGAGAGAGAGAGAGAGAGAGAGAGAGAGAGAGAGAGAGAGAGAGAGAGAGAGAGAGAGAAACCTCATAACCCAATGTAAACCGCCCCCCAAAGAAAGTAAGACCACCTCTGAGCCATCGATGATGTCGGCCATGTGGTAGATGTATGTGTGAGCACTTTGGTCAAGGTCACGGGCACTTGTAGTAGCCTTGGACACATAGAGAGAGAGAGTGTGTCAAGGACTATGAGTTTAGGGACTTGATGCACTGGTGGCGGACTATCAAGTAAGAGGGAAACTCGGTATAGGGTCCAGGTATGCTAGGAGTATTCACTTGAGGGGAGGTGTTGAAATATACAAGTGAATAGGGTGTGTGTGGGAACAAGCCCTTGGCAAGAGGCTGTAAAAGAGAATCTATAAATGTCAGAGAGCTTGTGAAAAGGTGAGAAGTATCTACTGGGAGAGAATAAACGGTAGCATGAGGAGATTTAGGAGGTGTGGAGATATTCTAGGAAGAGATGGAGAGAATCAAGCAAAAGAGGTGGAGTGAATCAAGGAGAAATCAGTGGGAATAGATGCTTGGATGTAAACTCTATAAGTTCAGGCATTGGCCTAATGAGAATTTGCTGGTTTTTTATTATCCATGCCTACATTAAGCAATCAATTAATTGCTCACTAATCACGTCTTAATTATTATCTAATCTCTTTGTTAATGATGTTGATTCTAGCATTTGATCCACCATAGCTCATCACATTGCTGCAAATTTAACATATTATCAAAGCCTAGCCCTAATGAATTTGTAAGCCCATTATCACTTGGCTAATTACGATTAGTAGATAATTAAGATTTTTACCTGTCTTCAACTAGCTCTCTGCACCCCCAGCCAGTGGAGGGGCTTGATCTCCCTCCAGAAGCACTATGAAGGCAAGTAATTCTAGGCAACCATAGCCAGCCATCCCATTCAAACAAAATCGCAAACCGCCAAGCGTAGCTGCCAATTTTTGCTAAATCGGTGGTGCCACATTTCTAAAGGAGAAATGAGATCCATGCTACTCTAGATCAAATTGCTGTAATTCATCTTGGCCCTAGGGGTTTTCAAGGCTTCTCTACAAGCTGGTGAAGATAAATTTTGATTTGATCGTCTACAGCAGTGAGATCCAAGCTCTTCATCAAATCTACAGGTGACTTTGGTAAAACAGAGATTAAGCATTCAATGTTTGGTCAAATCTTGTGCTTCTTGGCTTAATCCTCTACTAGACTAATTGCTATTGATGGCCTTGAAAGGATTTGAGCTCATTGGAACTCTAAGGCCTTAGATCTGGACTCCTCGCATACTCTGTTTTCTGCACACAAAATAGAGGATTAATTTACTAATCAATGATTAATCAATACTAATCACTCTTTTTCGATATAATTGCGGGTTCAAATCAACCATTGGGTATCTGATACAGATCCCTATAATTTCAGATTGTAATTTGGAGATGGTTTGATACTCCAACCCTTCCGTACAGATTTGTTACCCTTGGTTTAATGTAATTTTTGGTGATTTTATACTGATAAATCTGTCGTAATCATCACCACCTAAACCTTAGATTGAATTGTAAAAGGATAGACACTACCCTTGAATCTTGAAATTGGATGAAGAGGTAAGACCCCCTTCACATCATCATGAGTACGGTGGCACAAGAGATAGCCAAATTTTTGGGGAGCAGTTTTACACATGGCAGACAAAAACCATGTATCTGCTCATGAGGAAAAATCTATGGGGGCTAGTTGAGGGAAGAGATGAATGCCCAGAGGTGAGAGGGAAAAATAAGTGGAAGAGGAGGATTGAAAAAGCATTGGGACTTATCGCACTCAGTTTAAATGATGAAATCATTCATCGCATCACAAGGATACAGTGGGCAAAAGATGCATTGGATGAACTCAAAAAATTATTTGGCACACAAGCAAAAAATTCAAAGATAAATCTGTTAATACAATTCTACAAATTAGATATGAAGAAAAGTGAATCTTTAATCACACACTTGAACAAATATAAAAGCATTAAGCAACAACTGGCAGCTATTGGCAAAAAGGCAGAAGATGATGAGGCACTAACACTGCTCGTGAAGAGTGTGGACAAAGGTGAATATGAAAACATTGTAGCAACACTAAAGAATGTACCTGAATTGAAGCTACAAGAGATAGAAGGAGCTCTACTATAGCAAGAGACCAGAGGCAAAGAGAAGAAATGGCTGGACTCAACAACAGGAGAAGAAAAAGCATTCTTCACTTGAGGGGGATTCTCTCGAGGATGAGGACGAGGACGAGGAAGGACCATCACTTGACACAACTGTGGAAAACCACGACACATGGCAAGAGACTCCTATAGCAAACCCAGTGGAGAAGGAACGACATCAGCAAACTTTATGGAGGCTCCTAAGAAGGTGGAGTCAGATCATCTTTTTTGAGAGAGTGTGTGTGTGTGTGTGTGTGTGTGTGTGTGTGTGTGTGAGAGAGAGAGAGAGAGAGAGAGAGAGAGAGAGAGAGAGAGAGAGAGAGAGAGAGAGAGAGAGAGAAACCCCACAACCCAATGTAACCTGCCGCAACAAAGTAAAACCACCTCTGAGCCACCCATGATGTCGGCCATGTGGTAGATGTATGTGTGAGCACTTTGGTCATGGTCACGAGCACTTGTAGTAGCCTTGGACACATAGAGAGAGAGAGAGTGTCAAGGACTCTGAGTTTAGGGACTTGAGGAACTGGTCACGGACTATCAAGTAAGAGGGAAACTTGGTATAGGGTCTAAGTGTGCTAGGAGTATTCACTTGAGGGGAGGTGTTGAAATATACAAGTGAATAGGGTGTGTGGGAACAAGTGAATAGGGTGTGCGGACTATCAAGTAAGAGGGAAACTTGGTATAGAGTCTAGGGTGTGCTAGGAGTATTCACTGGAGGGGAGGTGTTGAAATATACAAGTGAATAGGGTGTGTGGGAGGTGTCACAAGTGAATAGGGTGTGTGTGGGAACAAGCCCTTGGCAAGAGGCTGTAAAAGAGAATTTGTAAATGTGAGAGAGCCTGTGAAAAGGAGAGAAGTATCTACGGGGAGAGAATAAAGGGTAGCATGAGGAGATTTAGGAGGTGTGGAGATATTCTAGGAAGAGGTGGAGAGAATCAAGCTAAAGAGGTGGAGTGAATCAAGGAGAAATCAGTGGGAATAGATGCTTGCATGTAAACTCTATAAATTGAGGCATTGGCCTGAGAATTTCATGGTTTTTGATTATCCATGCGTACATTAAGCTATCAATTAATTGCTCACTAATCACATCTTAATTATCATCTAATCTCTTTGTTCATGATGTTGATTCTAGCATTTGATCCACCATAGCTCATCACATTGCTGCAAATTTAACATATTATCATAGCCTAGCCCTAGAATCCATCAATTTGTGAGCCCATTATCAAATGGTAATTAGGATTAGTATAATTAAGATTTTTACCTCTTTTCAACTAGCTCTCTGCACCCCCAGCCAGTGGAGGGGCTTGATCTCCCTCCAGAAGCACTATTAGGGCAAGTAATTCTAGGCAACCATAGCCAGCCATCCCATTCAAACAAAATCGCAAACCGCCAAGCGTAGCTACCAATTTTTGCTAAATCACTGGCGCCACATTTCTGAAGGAGAAATGAGATCTCTGCTGCTCCAGATCAAATTGTTGTAATTCCTCTTGGCCCCCTAGGCGTTTTCAAGGGTGCTCTACAAGCTAGTGAAGACAGATTTTGATTTGATCAAGTCTACAGTAGTGAGATCCAAGTTTTCGGTGCAATTGCGGGTTCAAATCAACCATTGGGTATCTGATACGGATCCCTATAATTTCAGATTGCAGTTCGGAGATGGTTTAATACTCTAACCCTTCCGTACAGATTTGTTACGCTTGGTTTAATGTAATTTCTGGTGATTTTATGCTGATAAATCTGTTGTAATCATCACCACCTAAACCTTAGATTGAGTTGTAAAAGGGCAGACACTACCCTTGAATCTTGAAATTGGATCAAGAGGTAAGACCCCCTTCACATCATCATGAGTACGGTGGCACAAGAGATAGCCAAATTTATGGGGAGCAGTTTTACACATGGCAGACAAAAACCATGTATCTGCTCATGAGGAAAAACCTGTGGGGCCTAGTTGAGGGAAAAGATGAATGCCTTGAGGTGAGAGGGAAAAATGAGTGGAAGAGGAGGATTGAAAAAGCATTGGGTGTGAGATCCCTGTTTCCACCAAGCAACGGATTCGAGGTACTAGCAGCGGCAGTAGCACTTCTCGCGCGGGACAGGGGTCCCACATTCGGGGCCTCGTCCATGGATATCCGGACAAGAGACTAATCCGTCGGTTTTTCCAAAACTGAACCCGGAAAAACTCCCCTTACCTAGAAAAAGCACGGACGATTCCACCAGGATAACTTTTTACTCTAACGTAGTCAAGACCATTACTGATCAAGTTGATCCGATTGCACCTATAAAGTTACTCATTCGGATCAAGGAAGCACTTGCACTTGGATCATTGGAATCAACGCTTTTTTTCCCATCAAGAGGCACAGCCGTTGATTCCTATCCATAGAACAATTACTATCCGGGATTTACTTTATCTATCGTAATAACAAAAATTGAGTCTCGATTTACGGATCCATCAGTCCAGCCTAACCCCATCTGATCCCATGGGTTAGCCAACCGCCCAACCACTGTAGTGATGGGATCCAATTTGGAATTTGGTTAGGTTTTGTCCCGGGTACCAAGGAAAAGAGTTCCAAGGCCCCCTAGCCGGAAGTTCATGCAAACATAAAACTAGCCACACCACTTACACACCCAATATGAAATTGCCTTTTTCTTAGCATCAGCTAACTTTAAAACAATCCTTTAATGAAACCATAGTACCACTGATCACAATCTTCCAATTATCCGGTTGATTCTTAATTTCCCATCATTCCTTCATCAGAGTATCTATGGCATCATTGGCAACTAGAACGCTCACCACCTGTCCACTCAGGGGCCTTTTCAATAGTTCCTAGACCATAATACTCGGTAATATAATCACTTATAAAAATCAAGATGGACTCTCATTGAAGATTACCAAGATCAACCAACAAATCCATATGAAGAGCCATGGACTCATCCATTGAAGACCAGCAAGGTCAATCAACCAGATCCATGCCCGGTTTCACAAAACAACTCTTACTCCTTGTTCCAATATCTTCCTCGACGCACGCGTGGGTATCCTAGGCAACCCAGAGAGAGCCCGAGCACCGTAGGATCAGCACCCTCTAGGATCCTTCGCAGGTGACCTAGCGCTTCACTCATAGGCCGCTTCCTTGGTCCCTCATCCACCGTACCGGAAGCTCACCATTTTAATCGAACCGAGGCTAGTCAAGACCTCGGTCGACCTTGCTACGCGAGACGTCCTCCATTGACTCTCCGTCAGCAGTTGCAACTTTATCAGTTAGGTCTCCATGACCTTAATCACAAGACGGTCAAAATGCTTTCCCATCATTCTTGACATAAAACAGCCATTTACAAAACAGCATTTACAAACAGTTTACAAATACAATTTCTATATTAACTCTCATTTTTTCACATTATCCCTCATTAATGTGAAAAATACAATTTCTATATTAACTATCATTTTTTCACATTATCCCTCATTAATCCACATTAGTTATTCCTCATTCCATTTATATGTGTACTCATCCAATCACATCATTTTTCATCTCTTCACTTCAGATTCCTTCACATCACATATCATATATTCACATCCATATCCACATCCATACATCCACATCCACATCCACATTCACATCCATATCCACATCCATACATCCATATCCACATCCATATCATATATTCACATCCATATCCACATCCATACATCCACATCCACATCCACATTCACATCCATACACCCACATCTACATGCTTACCTCCATTTTCACATCCTCATTTATACATCCACATCCCATATCCACATTCATACATACACATCCATATCCACAGCCATACATCCACATCCACATGCATACATCCACTATCCACATTCCACATTCACATCTATACATCCACATCTACATCCACATTCACATACATTCACATCCACATTCCCATTCACATCTATACATCCACATCTACATCCACATACATACATACATCCACATCCACATTCACATCTATACAGCCACATCTACATCCACATTCACATCTATGCATATACATCTTCATGCATACATCCATTTTCACATTCATACATCCACACTCCCATCTCCACATCCACACATCCACATCCATTTCCACATTCCCATTCATATAACCCCATATGCCTTCACATCTAATCTTTTACATCACATCCATTCTCGCCCTATCACAACCCATATACATCTTATCCTATCACATACACTTCTTACCTCATCCCATACACATCTTATCACATCTTAATTCATCTTATCACCTCCTAACTTATTTCATAAGCATCTTATCACCTCTAATCACATCTTATATACCTCTTATCACATCCTATCACATCTCATATCTATTTATAGAATACAAGAGAATTCTTATATTTGATATAAGATTTCTTTACACATTTATTTATTCATAAATTCCATTTAAGGAGATTAATACTTTCGAAGTAAAAATCAATCTTTTATGCATCTTCCTATGCATAAATTCATTTTAAATGAAAATGACACTTTTGAAATAAAATTCAATCTTTTATGCATCTTCTTATGCATAAATTCAATTTAGATGAGAATGACACTTTTGAATCAATCTTTTATGCATCTTCCTATGCATAAATTCAATTTGGTAGGAATTACACTTTTAGAATAAAAGAATTTCTCTTATGCATCTAAGTTATGCATAAAATCCATTTATGATGAAAATCACACTTTTAGTATAAAAAGAATATCTTTTATGCATACTTCTATACATGAAATCCAAAAATGATAAAAGTAACACTTTTAAAATAAAATAATCAACTCTTATGCATACTTCTATGCATGAAATTCAATTGTGATAAAAGTAACACTTTTATAATAAAATAATCAACTTTTATGCATACCTCTATGCATGAAATCCAAATATGATAAAAGTAACACTTTTATAATAAAATAATCAACTCTTATGCATACTTCTATGCATGAAATTCAATTGTGATAAAAGTAACACTTTTATAATAAAATAATTATCTTTTATGCATACCTCTATGCATGAAATCCAAATATGATAAAAGTAACACTTTTATAATAAAATAATCAACTCTTATGCATACTTCTATGCATGAAATTCAATTTTGATAAAAGTAACACTTTTATAATAAAATAATCAACTTTTATGCATACCTCTATGCATGAAATCCAAATATGATAAAAGTAACACTTTTATAATAAAATAATCAACTCTTATGCATACTTCTATGCATGAAATTCAATTGTGATAAAAGTAACACTTTTATAATAAAATAATCATCTTTTATGCATACCTCTATGCATGAAATTCAAATATGATAAAAGTAACACTTTTATATTAAAATAATAATCTTTTATGCATACCTCTATGCATGAAATCTAATTATGATAAAAGTAACACTTTTATGTTAAAATAATAATCTTTTATGCATACCTCTATGCATGAAAATCAATTATGCATAATATAAAAATCAATTTCTCTATGATTACAATGAATATCTTCAATTAATCTAGGATGATAATTCCTAGAATATGGTAGGAAGTCCTCTTTTTATGCTTTGAATGAAATTATTTTATGCGTAATCTTTATAAAAATTTTGCTGCTATGACTGATAAATCTCAATTTTTCTAAGGGATAAAGCTTATCATTAAGGAATTAATTAGAATGATCCCTAATTGGATCATTAATCCATAATGGATTGAATCATCAATATACATAAACTAAAAGCATAGAAAAAAGCCATTAATTTAGCCTCAAGCATAGATTAATCTTGGATTAAAGAAAAGCTTTATGAAAAGCTTCATTTGGATTGAGAATGGGTCATGAGTGTGACCATTTCTTGAGTGAGAGAGAGAAATTACATAAAAACCATTAGAATTAAGCATAAATGAAAATTTTATGTAATTCTTAACTATCATTAATCAATTAACTTCAATAGCATTCATCAAATTATGTAACTCTTCACTAACATTCATCAATTAACTTCAATAGCATTCAAAAACCATTCCAATTAAGCTTCTCAAGCTTGAGAGGGGTTGAGAAGAGAGAAACATTGAGGAATTATAGAAAAGATCGAATTTCACCATTTACCTTACAATTTGCTTGATTCTTTGTTCACGGTAGAGGCCCCCAACCAATCAATTGGTTAAGTATGTTGATGGAGCCACTAATGGGGATTGAAGAAAGAGGGAAGCTCCAAAAACTAGTGAATTATTAATGAATTCACAGTTCTTGGCTTAGGTGGAGTAGAGTAACGATGCATAAACACTATATATTTTTCAACAAGGGGGAGGCTTCTATTTATAGGAAAAATTGAGCTTCTAACCAAACAAACTGATTCTAGAATTTTCCAAATCAGTTTGGTCAATTTTTGACCATTTTTAGGTCAGTTAAGCTAACTTTTTGGAACTAGACTTGAATGAGGAGAGAGGAGAGATGAAATATCTCAATTTTTATGAGTTTAAAACTCATTCAAGCATGTGAAATATGCACCTCCTTTAAAGAACTCCCCTTCCTTACATATGTGTCAAAATGGAATCATTATATCCAAATATCTCATATTTTTAATATTGCTCATAGTTTTTTACTAATAAACCTTGTACATTTTCAACTCTTCATCTTATGTGAAATATGCACCTCCCTTAAAGAACTCCCCTTCCTTACATATGTGTCAAAATGGAATCATTATACCCAAATATCTCATATTTTTAATATTGCTCATAGTTTTTTACTAATAAACCTTGTACATTTTCAACTCTTCATCTTATGTGAAATATGCACCTCCTTTAAAGAACTCCCCTTCCTTACATATGTGTCAAAATGGAATCATTATACCCAAAATATCTCATATTTTTAATATTGCTCATAGTTTTTTACTAATAAACCTTGTACATTTTCAACTCTTCATCTTATGTGAGCATTTACTCATTTTTGGGTATCTTCTTTTACAAATTGGATTTATCTCCTCCCTACACATGGATTGATGCTATTGGCCCATAGGAACCTTAATTGGACCATAATCCAAAAATTTCTGAAAATCTAGACCCTTAAGGCTAAGGTCCTTTATACCCATTTCCAATTAATTCCAACTGCACATTGGAAAGTTCTTTTTGAATTTCTGTTTCAGGGAAACTTATTTTAATAAGATGAGATAATTTTCTATCCAAAAATATTAAAAATCTAAATATTCTCTCTCTAGAATATTTTCTCTCTCTAGGTTAAAATAGTTAAAAACAAGGTCTGTATATTTCTGAAGAGGGATTGATTACAGGGGAAGATACTAGACATCAAAAAGGGGCTGGGGGAGGAATCTTACATTGGGACTTATCGCACTAAGTTTAAATGATGAAATCATTCATCACATCACGAGGATACAGTGTGGGCAAAAGATGCATTGGATGAACTCAAAAAATTAGTTGGCACACAAGCAAAACATTCAAAGATAAATCTGTTAATACAATTCTACAAATTAGATATGAAGGAAAGTGAATCTTTAATCACACACTTGAACAAATATAAAAGCATTAAGCAACAACTGGCAGCTATTGGCAAAAAGCCAAAAGATGATGAGGCACTAACAGTGCTTCTGAAGAGTGTGGACAAAGGTGAATATGAAAACATTGAAGCAACACTAAAGAATGTACCTGAATTGAAGCTACAAGAGAAAGAAGAAGAGATAGAAGGAGCTCTACTAGAGCAAGAGATCAGAGGTAAAGAGAAGAAATGGCTGGACTCAACAACAGGAGAAGAAAAATCATTCTTCACCTGAGGAAGATTCTCTCGAGGACCAGGACGAGGAAGAGGCAGTGTAGGAGGAAGGATCATCACTTGCCACAACTGTGGAGCAAACCTAGTGAAAAAAGCATTCTTCACATGAGGAGGATTCTCTCGAGGACGAGGACAAGGAAGGACCATCACTTGCCACAACTGTGGAAAACCAGGACACATGGCAAGAGACTGCTACTACAGCAAACCCTGTGGAGAAGGAACGACATCAGCAAACATCATGGAGGCTCCTAAGGAAGTGGAGTCAGATCATCTTTTCTGTGAGAGAGAGAGAGAGAGAGAGAGAGAGAGAGAGAGAGAGAGAGAGAGAGAGAGAGAGAGAGAGAGAGAGAGAGAGAGAGAGAGAGAAACCCCACAACCCAATGTAACCTGCCCTAACAAAGTAAAACCACCTCTGAGCCACCGATGTTGTCGGCCATGTGGTAGATGTATGTGTGAGCACTTTGGTCAAGGTCATAGGCACTTGTAGTAGCCTTGTACACAGAGAGAGAGCGTGTCAAGGACTATGAGTTTTGGGACTTCACGGACTATCAAGTAAGAGGGAAACTTGGTATAGGGTCCACGTGTGCTAGGAGTATTCACTTGAGGGGAGGTGTTGAAATATACAAGTGAATAGGGTGTGTGTGGGAGCAAACCTTGGCAAGAGGCTGTAAAAGAGAATCTGTAAATGTGAGAGAGCCTATGAAAAGGTGAGAAGTATCTACTGAGACAGAATAAAGGGTAGCATGAGGAGATTTAGGAGGTGTGGAGATATTCTAGGAAGAGGTGGAGAGAATCAAGCAAAAGAGGTGGAGTGAATCAAGGAGAAATCAGTGGGAATAGATGCTTGGATATAAACTCTATAAATTGAGGTATTGGCCTAATGAGAATTTGGTGGTTTTTGATTATCCATGCCTACATTAAGCTATCAATTAATTGCTCACTAATCACATCTTAATTATCATCTAGTCTATTTGTTAATGATACTGATTCTAGCATTTGATCCACCATAGCTCATCACATTGCTACAAATTTAACATTTTATCAGAGCCTAGCCCTAGAATCCATCAATTTGTGAGCCCATTATCACTTGGCTAATTAGGATTAGTAGATAATTAAGATTTTTACCTGTTTTCAACTAGCTCTCTGCACCCCCAGCTAGTGGAGGGACTTGATCTCCCTCTAGAAGCACTATTAGGGCAAGTAATTCTACGCAACCATAGCCAGCCATCCCTTTCAAACAAAATCGCAAACCGCCAAGCATAGCTGCCAATTTTTGCTAAATGGCTCTAGCACCACATTTCTGAAGGAGAAACGAGATCTCTGCCGCTCCAGATCAAATTACTGTAATTCCTCTTGGCCCTAGGGGTTTTCAAGGGTGCTCTACAAGCTAGTGAAGACAAATTTTGATTTGATCAAGTCTACAGTGAGATCCAAGCTCTTCATCAAATCTATAGGTGACTTTGGTAAAACAAAGATTAAGCATTCAATGTTTGGTCAAATCTTATGTTTCTTGGCTTAATCCTCTACTAGACTAATTGCTATTGATGGCCTTGAAAGGATTGGAGCTCATTTGAACTCTAAGGCCTTAGATCTAGACTCCCCGCATACTCTGTTTTTTGCACACAAAATAGAGGATTAATTTACTAATCAATGATTAATCAACACTAATCACTATTTTTTGATGCAATTGCGGGTTCAAATCAACCATTGGGTATCTGATACAGATCCATATAATTTCATATTGCAATTCGGAGATGGTTTGATACTCCAACCCTTCCGTACAGATTTGTTACCCTTGGTTTAATGTAATTTCTAGTGATTTTATGTTGATAAATCTGTTGTAATCATCACCACCTAAACCTTAGATTGAGTTGTAAAAGGGTAGACACTGCCCTTGAATCTTGAAATTGGATCAAGAGGTAAGACCCCCTTCACATCATCATGAGTACGGTGGCACAAGAGATAGCCAAATTTATGGGGAGCAGTTTCACACATGGTAGACAAAAACCATGTATCTGCTCATGAGGAAAAATGTGTGGGGGCTAGTTGAGGGAAGAGATGAATGCCCAGAGGTGAGAGGGAAAAATGAGTGGAAGAGGAGGATTGAAAAAGCATTGGGACTTATCGCACTCAGTTTAAATGATGAAATCATTCATCACATCACAAGGATACAGTGGGCAAAAGATGCATTGGATGAACTCAAAAAATTATTTGGCACACAAGCAAAAAATTCAAAGATAAATCTGTTAATACAATTCTACAAATTAGATATGAAGGAAAGTGAATCTTTAATCACACACTTGAACAAATATAAAAGCATTAAGCAACAACTATTGGCAAAACGACAGAAGATGATGAGGCACTAACAGTGCTTCTGAGGAGTGTGGACAAAGGTGAGTATGAAAACATTGTAGCAACACTAAAGAAGGTACCTGAATTGAAGCTAAAAAAGATAGAAGGAGCTCTACTATAGAAAGAGACAAGAGGCAAAGAGAAGAAATGGCTGGACTCAACAGCAGGAGAAGAAAAAGCATTCTTCACCTGAGGAGGATTCTCTCGAGGACGAGGAACAGGAAGAGGCAGAGTAGGAGGAAGGACCATCACTGGCCACAACTATGGAAAGCCAGGACACATGTTAAGAGACTGCTACTACAGCAAACCCAGTGGAGAAGGAACGACATCAGCAAACTTCATGGAGGCTCCTAAGGAAGTGGAGTCAGATCATCTTTGAGAGAGAGAGAGAGAGAGAGAGAGAGAGAGAGAGAGAGAGAGAAACCCCACAACCCAAAGTAACATGCCCCAACAAAGTAAAACCACGTCTGAGCCACCCATGATGTCGGCCATGTGGTAGATGTATGTGTGAGCACTTTGGTCAAGGTCACGAGCACTTGTAGTAGCCTTGGACACATAGAGAGAGAGTGTCAAGGACTATGAGTTTAGGGACTTGAGGCACTGGTCGCGGTAGCCCTAGAATCCATCAATTTGTGAGCCCATTATCACTTGGCTAATTAGGATTAGTAGATAATTAAGATTTTTACCTCTTTTCAAGTAGCTCTCTGCACCCCCAGAAAGTGGAGGGGCTTGGTCTCCCTCCAGAAGCACTATTAGGGCAAGTAATTCTAAGAAACCATAGCCAGCCATCCCATTCAGACAAAATTGCAAACCGCCACCCAAGCGTAGTTGCCAATTTTTGCTAAATCACTAGCGCCACATTTTTGAAGGAGAAATGAGATCTCTACTGCTCCAAATCAATTTGCTATAATTACTCTTGGCCCTAGGGGTTTTCAAGGCTGCTCTACAAGCTGGTGGAGACAGATTTTGATTTGATCAAGTCTACAGTGAGATCCAAGCTCTTCACGAAATCTACATGTGACTTTGGTAAAACAGAGATTAAGCATTCAATGTTTGGTCAAATCTTATATTTCTTGGCTTAATCCTCTACTAGACTGATTGCTATTGATGGCCTTGAAAGGATTTGAGCTCATTTGAACTCTAAGGCCTTAGATATGGACTCCCCGTATACTCTATTTTGTGCACACAAAATAGAGGATTAATTTACTAATCAATGATTAATCAACTTTAATCACTATTTTTCGATGCAATTGCGGGTTCAAATCAACCATTGGGTATCTGATACAGATCCCTATAATTTCAGATTGCAATTCGGAGATGGTTTGATACTCCAACCCTTCCGTACAGATTTGTTACCCTTGGTTTAATGTAATTTTTGGTGATTTTATGCTGATAAAGCTGTTGTAATCATCACCACCTAAACCTTAGATTGAGTTGTAAAAGGGTAGACAC
The DNA here is from genome assembly GCF_041138505.1 of Cibotium barometz. Lineage (NCBI taxonomy): Eukaryota > Viridiplantae > Streptophyta > Polypodiopsida > Cyatheales > Cibotiaceae > Cibotium > Cibotium barometz. Next base: position 4,584,029 of record NC_141047.1, read on the forward strand.
TGCCCTTAAATCTTGAAATTAGATCAAGAGGTAAGAACCCCTTCACATCATCATGAGTACGGTGGCGCAAGAGATAGCCAAATTTATGGGGAGTAGTTATACACATGGCAAACAAAAACCATGTATCTGCTCATGAGGAAAAATCAGTGGGGGCTAGTTGAGGGAAGAGATGAATGCCAGAGGTGAGAGGGAAAAATGAGTGGAAGAGGAGGATTGAAAAGGCATTGGCACTTATCGCACTCAGTTTAAATGATGAAATCATTCATCACATCACAAGGATACAGTGGGCAAAAGATGCATTGGGAATTATCGCACTCAGTTTAAATGATGAAATCATTCATCACATCACAAGGATACAGTGGGCAAAAGATGCATTAGATGAACTCAAAAAATTATTTAGCACACAAGCAAAAAATTCAAAGATAAATCTGTTAATACAATTCTACAAATTAGATATGAAGGAAAGAGAATCTTTAATCACACACTTGAACAAATATAAAAGCATTAAGCAACAACTGGCAGCTCTATTGGCAAAAAGGCAGAAGATGATGAGGCACTAACAGTGCTTCTGAGGAGTGTGGACAAAGGTGAATATGAAAACATTGTAGCAACACTAAAGAATGTACCTGAATTGAAGCTACAAGAGATAGAAGGAGCTCTACTAGAGCAAGAGAGCAGAGGCAAAGAGAAGAAATGGCTGGACTTAACAGCAGGAGAAGAAAAAGCATTCTTCAGCCAAGGAGGATTATCTTGAGGAGGAGGACGAGGAAGAGGCAAAGTAGGAGGAAGGACCATCACTTGCCACAACTGTGGAAAGCCAGGACACATGGCAAATGACTGCTACAACAAACCCAGTGGAGAAGAAACGACATCAGCAAACTTCATGGAGGCTCCTAAGGAAGTGGAGTCAGATCATCTTTTCTGAGAGAGAGAGAGAGAGAGAGAGAGAGAGAGAGAGAGAGAGAGAGAGAGAGAGAGAGAGAGAGAGAAACCCCACAACCCAATGTAACCTGCCCCAACAAAGTAAAACCACCTCTGAGCCATCGATGATGTCGGCCATGCGGTAGATGTATGTGTGAGCACTTTGGTCAAGGTCACCGACACATGGAGAGAGAGAGTGTCAAGGACTATGAGTTTAGGGACTTGAGGCACTTGTCACGCGGACTATCAAGTAAGAGGGAAACTTGGTATAGGGTCTAGGTGTGCTAGGAGTATTCACTTGAGGGGAGGTGTTGAAATATACAAGTGAATAGGGTGTGTGTGGGAACAAGCCCTTGGCAAGAGGCTCTAAAAGAGAATCTATAAATGTGAGGAGAGCCTGTGAAAAGGTGAGAAGTATTTACTGGGAGAGAATAAAGGGTAGCATGAGGAGATTTAGGAGGTGTGGAGATATTATGGGAAGAGGTGGAAAGAATCAAGCAAAAGAGGTGGAGTGAATCAAGGAGAAATTAGTGGGAATAGATGCTTGGATGTAAACTCTATAAATTGAGGCATTGGCCTAATGAGAATTTGCTGGTTTTTGATTATCTATGCCTACATTAAGCTATAATTGCTCACTAATCACATCTTAATTATCATCTAATCTCTTTATTAATAATGTTGATTTTTAGCATGCCTATATTAAGCTAATCATATTTTAATTATCATCTAATCTCTTTGTTAATGATGTTGATTCTAGCATTTGATCCACCATTGCTCATCATATTGCTGCAAATTTAACATATTATCAGAGCCTAGCACTAGAATCCATCAATTTGTGAGCCCATTATCACTTGGCTAATTAGGATTAGTACATAATTAAGATTTTTACATCTTTTCAAGTAGCTCTCTGCACCCCCAGAAAGTGGAGGGGCTTGGTCTCCCTCCAGAAGCACTATTAGGGTAAGTACTTCTAGGCAACCATAGCCAGCCATCCCATTCAAACAAAATCGCAAACCGCCAAGCGTAGCTACCAATTGTTGCTAAATCGCTAGCGCCACATTTTTGAAGGAGAAATGAGATCTCTACTGCTCCAGATCAAATTTCTGTAATTCCTCTTGGCCCTAGGGGTTTTCAAGGTGCTCTAGAAGCTTCTGAAGACAGATTTTGATTTGATCAAGTCTACAGTGAGATCCAAGCTCTTCATCAAATCTATAGGTGACTTTGGTAAAACAGAATAGAGCATTCAATGTTTGGTCAAATCTTGTGTTTCTTGGCTTAATCCTCTACTAGGCTAACTGCTATTGATAGCCTTGAAAGGATTTGAGCTCATTTGAACTCTAAAGGCCTTAGATCTGGACACCCCGCATACTCTATTAATTTACTAATCAATGATTAATCAACACTAATCACTATTTTTCGATTCAATTACGGGTTCAAATCAACCACTGGGTATCTGATAGAGATCCCTATAATTTCAAATTGCAATTCGGAGATGGTTTGATACTCCAACCCTTTCGTACAGATTTGTTACCCTTCGTTTAATGCAATTTTTGGTGATTTTATGCTGATAAATCTGTTGTAATCATCACCACCTAAACCTTAGATTGGGTTGTAAAAGGGTAGACACTGCCCTTGAATCTTGAAATTGGATCAAGAGGTAAGGCTACCTTCACATCATCATGAGTACGGCGGCACACAAGAGAGCCAAATTTATGGGGAGCAGTTATACACATGGTAGACAAAAATCATGTATCTGCTCATGAGGAAAAATCTGTGGGGGCTAGTTGAGGGAAGAGATGAAAGCCCACAGGTGAGAGGGAAAAATGAGTGGAAGAGGAGGATTGAAAAGGCATTGGCACTTATCGCACTCAGTTTAAATGATGAACTCATTCATCACATCACAAGGATGTGGGCAAAAGATGCATTGGGAATTATCGCACTCAGTTTAAATGATGAATTCATTCATCACATCACAAGGATACAGTGGGCAAAAGATGCATTAGATGAACTCAAAAAAATATTTGGCACACAAGCAAAAAATTCAAAGATAAATCTGTTAATGCAATTGTACAAATTAGATATGAAGGAAAGTGAATCTTTAATCACACACTTGAACAAATATAAAAGCATTAAGCAACAACTAGCAGCTATTGGCAAAAAGGCAGAAGATGATGAGGCACTAACAGTGCTTCTGAGGAGTGTGGACAAAGGTGAATATGAAAACATTGTAGCAACACTAAAGAATGTATCTGAATTGAAGCTATAAGAGATAGAAGGAGCTCTACTAGAGCACGAGACCAAAGGCAAAGAGAAGAAATGACTGGACTCAATAGCAGGAGAAGAAATGGCTGGACTCAATAGTAGGAGAAGAAATGGCTGGACTCAATAGCAAAGAGAAGAAATGGCTGGACACATGGCAAGAGACTGCTACAGCAAACCCAGTGCAGAAGGAACAACATCAGCAAACTTCATGAAGGCTCCTAAGGAAGTGGAGTCAGATCATCTTTTTTGAGAAAGAGAGAGAGAGAGAGAGAGAGAGAGAGAGAGAGAGAGAGAGAGAGAGAGAGAGAGAGAGAAACCCCATAACCCAATGTAACCTGCCCCAACAAAGTAAAACCACCTCTGAGCCATCGATGATGTCGGCCATGCAGTAGATGTATGTGTGACCACTTTGGTCAAGGACACGGACACATAGAGAGAGAGTGTGTCAAGGACTATGAGTTTAGGGACTTGAGGCACTGGTCGCGCGGACTATCAAGTAAGAGGGAAACTTGGTATACGGTGCAGGTGTGCTAGGATTATTCACTTGAGGGGATATACAAGTGAATAGGGTGTGTGTGGGATCAAGCCCTTGGCAAGAGGCTCTAAAAGAGAATCTATAAATGTGAGAGAGCCTGTGAAAAGGTGAGAAGTATTTACTGGGAGAAAATAAAGGGTAGCATGAGGAGATTGAGGAGGTGTGGAGATATTCTAGGAAGAGGTGGAGAGAATCAAGCAAAAGAGGTGGAGTGAATCAAGGAGAAATTAGTGGGAATAGATGCTTGGACGTAAACTCTATAAATTGAGGCATTGGCCTAATGAGAATTTGCTGGTTTTTTATTATCCATGCCTACATTAAGCTATCAGTTAATTGCTCACTAATCACATCTTAATTAAGCTAATCACATCTTAATTATCATAAATCTCTTTGTTAATGATGTTGATTCTAGCATGCCTACATTAAGCTAATCACATTTTAATTATCATCTAATCTCTTTATTAATGATGTTGATTCTAGCATTCGATCCACCATAGCTCATCACATTGCTGCAAATTTAACATATTATCAGAGCCTAGCCCTAGAATCCATCAATTTATGAGCCCATTATCACTTGGCTAATTAGGATTAGTAGATAATTAAGATTTTTACCTGTTTTCAACTAGCTCTCTACACCCCCAGAAAGTGGAGAGGCTTGATCTCCCTCCAGAAGCACTATTAGGGTAAGTACTTCTAGGCAACGATAGCCAGCCATCCCATTCAACCAAAATCGCAAACCGCCAAGCGTAGCTGTGCCAATTTTTGCTAAATCGCTAGTGTCACATTTCTGAAGGAGAAATGAGATCTCTGCTGCTCCAGATCAAATTGCTGTAATTCTTCTTGGCCCTAGGGGTTTTCAAGGGTGCTCTACAAGTTGGCGAAGATAGATTTTGATTTGATCAAGTCTACAAGGAGATCCAAGCTCTTCATCAAATCTACAGGTGACTTTGGTAAAACAGAGATTAAGCATTCAATGTTTGGCCAAATCTTGTGCTTCTTGGCTTAATCCTCTACTAGACTAATTGCTATTAATGGTCGTGAAAGGATTTGAGCTCATTTAAACTCTAAGGCCTTAGATCTGGACTCCTCGCATACTTTGTTTTCTGCACACAAAATAGAGGATTAATTTACTAATCAATGATTAATCAGTACTAATCACTATTTTTTGGTGCAATTGCGGGTTCCAATCAAACATTGGGTATTTGATACAGATCTCTATAATTTCATATTGCAATTTGGAGATGGTTTAATACTCCAACCCTTCCGTACAGATTTGTTACGCTTGGTTTAATGTAATTTCTGGTGATTTTATGCTGATAAATCTGTTGTAATCATCACCACCTAAACCTTAGATTGAGTTGTAAAAGGGTAGACATTGCTCTTGAATCTTGAAATTGGATCAAGAGGTAAGACCCCCTTCACATCATCATGAGTACGGCGGCACAAGAGATAGCCAAAGGGGAGCAGTTTTACACATGGCAGACAAAAACCATGTATCTGCTCATGATGAGGAAAAATCTGTGGGGCTAGTCGAGGGAAGAGATGAATGCCCAGAGGTGAGAGGGAAAAGTGACTGGAAGAGGAGGATTAGGCATTGGGACTTATCGCACTCAATTTAAATGATGAAATCATTCATCACATCACAAGGGTATAGTGGGCAAAAGATGCGTTGGATAAACTCAAAAAATTATTTGGCACACAAGCAAAAAATTGAAAGATACATCTGTTAATACAATTCTACAAATTAGATATGAACGAAAGTGAATCTTTAATCACACACGAACAAATATAAATCATTAAGCAACAAGTGGCAGCTATTGGCAAAAAGGCAGAAGATGATGAGGCACTAACAGTGCTCTTCAAAGATGAATATGAAAACATTGTAGCAACACTAAAGAATGTACCTGAATTGAAGCTACAAGAGATAGAAGGAGCTCTACTAGAGCAAGAGACCAGAGGCAAAGAGAAGAAATTGTTGGACTCAACAAGAGGAGAAGAAAAAGCATTCTTCACCTAAGGAGGATTCTCTCGAGGATGAGAACGAGGAAGGACCATCACTTGCCACAACTGTGGAAAACCAGGACACATGGCAAGAGACTGCTACAACAAACCCAGTGGAGAAGGAACGACATCAGCAAACTTCATGGAGGCTCCTAAGGAAGGAAGTGGATCCAGATCATCTTCTGAGAGAGAGAGAGAGAGAGAGAGAGAGAGAGAGAGAGAGAGAGAGAGAGAGAAACCCCACAACCCAATGTAACCTGCCCCAACAAAGTAAAACCACCTCTGAGCCATCGATGATGTCGGCCATGCGGTAGATGTATATGTGAGCACTTTGGTCAAGGTCACGGACACATGGAGAGAGAGAGTGTCAAGGACTATGAGTTTAGGGACTTGAGGCACTCGTCACGCGGACTATCAAGTAAGAGGGAAACTTGGTATAGGGTCTAGGTGTGCTAGGAGTATTCACTTGAGGGGAGGTGTTGAAATATACAAGTGAATAGGGTGTGTGTGGGAACAAGCCCTTGGCAAGAGGCTCTAAAAGAGAATCTATAAATGTGAGAGAGCCTGTGAAAAGGTGAGAAGTATTTACTGGGAGATAATAAATGGTAGCATGAGGAGATTTAGGAGGTGTGGAGATATTGTGGGAAGTGGTGGAGAGAATCAAGCAAAAGAGGTGGAGTGAATCAAGGAGAAATTAGTGGGAATAGATGCTTGGATGTAAACTCTATAAATCGAGGCATTGGCCTAATGAGAATTTGGTGGTTTTTGATTATCCATGCTAATATTAAGCTTTCAAATAATTGCTCACTAATCACATTTTAATTAAGCTAATCACATCTTAATTATCATCTAATCTCTTTGTTAATGATGTTGATTCTAGCATTTGATCCACCATAGCTCATCACATTACTGCAAATTTAACATATTATCAGAGCCTAGCCCTAGAATTCATCAATTTGTGAGCCCATTATCACTTGGCTAATTAGGATTAGTAGATAATTAAGATTTTTACCTCTTTTCAAGTAGCTCTCTGCACCCCCAGAAAGTGGAGGGGCTTGGTCTCCCTCCAAAGCACTATTAGGGCAAGTAATTCTAGGCAACCATAGCCAGCCATCCCATTCAAACAAAATCACAAACCGCCAAACGTAGCTGGCCAATTTTTGCTAAATTGCTCGCGCCACATTTTTGAAGGAGAAATGAGATCTCTGCTGCTCCAGATCAAATTGTTGTAATTCCTCTTGGCCCTAGGGGTTTTCAAGGGTGCTCTACAAGGAAGCTGGTGAAGACAGATTTTGATTTGATCAAGTCTACAGTGAGATCCAAGTTTTTGGTGCAATTGCGGGTTCAAATCAACCATTGAGTATCTAATATAGATCCCTATAATTTCATATTGCAATTCAGAGATGGTTTGATACTCCAACCCTTCCGTACAGATTTGTTACCCTTGGTTTAATGTAATTTTTGGTGATTTTATGTTGATAAATCTGTTGTAATCATCACCACCTAAACCTTAGATTGAGTTGTAAAAGGGCAGACACTGCCCTTGAATCTTGAATCTGGATCAAGAGGTAAGACCCCCTTCACATCATCTCATGAGTACGGCGGCACAAGAGATACCCAAATTTATGGGGAGCAATTTTACACATGGCAGACAAAAACCATGTATCTGCTCATGAGACAAAAAATCTGTGGGGGCTAGTTGAGGGAAGAGATGAATGCCCAGAGGTGAGAGGGAAAAATGAGTGGAAGTGGAGGATTGAAAAAGCATTGGGACTTATCGCACTCTATTTAAATGATGAAATCATTCATCACATCACAAGGATAGAGTGGGAAAAAGATGCATTGGATGAACTCAAATAATTATTTGGCACACAAGCAAAAAATTGAAAGATAAATCTGTTAATACAATTGTACAAATTAGATATGAAGGAAAGTGAATCTTCAATCACACACTTGAACAAATATAAAAGCATTAAGCAACAACTGGTAGCTATTGGCAAAAAGGCAGAAGATGATGAGGCACTAACAGTGCTTCTGAAGAGTGTAGACAAAGGTGAATATGAAAACATTGTAGCAACACTAAAGAATGTACCTCAATTGAAGCTACAAGAGATAGAAGGAGCTCTAATAGAGCAAGAGACCAGAGGCAAAGAGAAGAAATGGCTGGACTCAACAGCAGGAGAAGAAAAATCATTTCTCACTTGGAAGGACCATCACTTGCCACAACTGTGGAAAAGCCACGACACATGGCAAGAGACTGCTACAGCAAACCCAGTGGAGAACGAATGACATCAGCAAACTTCATGGAGGTTCGTAAGGAAGTGAAGTCAGATCATCTTTTCTAAGAGAGAGAGAGAGAGAGAGAAAGAGAGAGAGAGAGAGAGAGAGAGAGAGAGAGAGAGAGAGAGAGAGAGAGAGAGAAACCCCACAACCCAATGTAACCTGCCCCAACAAAGTAAAACCACCTCTGAGCCACCCATGATGTCAGCCATGTGGTAGATGTATGTGTGAGCACTTTGGTCGTCACGGGCACTTGTCGTAGCCTTGGACACATAGAGAGAGAGAGTGTCAAGGACTATGAGTTTAGGGACTTAAAAAACTAGTCATCGCGGACTATCAAGTAAGAGGGAAACTCGGTATAGGGTCCACGTGTGCTTGAGGGGAGGTGTTGAAATATACAAGTGAATAGGGTGTGTGTGGGAATAAGCCCTTGGCAAGAGGCTCTAAAAGATAATCTATAAATGTGAGAGAGCCTATGAAAAGGTGAGAAGTATTTACTGGGAGAGAATAAAGGGTAGCATGAGGAGATTTAGGAGGTGTGGAGATATTCTGGGAAGAGGTGGAGAGAATCAAGCAAAAGAGGTGGAGTGAATCAAGGAGAAATCAGTGGGAATAGATGCTTGGATGTAAACTCTATAAATTGAGGCATTGACCTAATGAGAATTTGCTAGTTTTGATTATCCATGCGTACATTAATCTATCAATTAATTGCTCACTAATCAAATCTTAATTATCATCTGATCTATTTATTAATGATGTTGATTCTCGCATTTGATCCACCATAGCTCATCACATTGCTGTAAATTTAACATATTATCAGAGCCTAGCCTTAGAATCCATGAATTTGTGAGTTCATTATCACTTGGCTAATTAGGATTAGTAGATAACTAAGATTTTTACCTCTTTTCAACTAGCTCTCTGCACCCCCAACCAATGGAGGGGCTTGATCTCCCTCCAGAAGCACTATTAGGGCAAGTAATTCTGGGCAACCATAGCCAGCCATCCCATTCAAACAAAATCGCAAACCGCCAAGCCAATTTTTGCTAAATCACTCGCGCCACATTTCTGAAGGAGAAATGAGATCTCTGCTGCTCTAGATCAAATTGCTGTAATTCTTCATGGCCCTAGGGGTTGTCAAGGGTGCTCTTCAAGTTGGTGAAGATAGCTTTTGATTTGATCAAGTCTATAGTGAGATACAAGCTCTTCATCAAATCTATAGGTGACTTTGGTAAAACAAAGATTAAGCATTCAATGTTTGGTCAAATCTTGTGCTTCTTGGCTTAATCCTCTATTAGACTAATTGCTATTGATGGTCGTGAAAGGATTTGAGCTCATTTGAACTCTAAGGCCTTAGATCTGGACTCCTCGCATACTTTGTTTTCTGCACACAAAATAGAGGATTAATTTACTAATCAATGATTAATCAGTACTAATCACTATTTTTTGGTGCAATTGCGGGTTCCAATCAAACATTGGGTATCTGATACAGATCTCTATAATTTCATATTGCAATTTGGAGATGGTTTCATACTCCAACCCTTCCGTACAGATTTGTTACGCTTGGTTTAATGTAATTTCTGCTGATTTTATGCTGATAAATCTGTTGTAATCATCACCACCTAAACCTTAGATTGAGTTGTAAAAGGGTAGACACTGCCCTTGAATCTTGAAATTGGATCAAGAGGTAAGACCCCCTTCACATCATCATGAGTACGGTGGCACAAGAGATAGCCAAATTTATGGGGAGCAGTTTTACACATGGTAGACAAAAACCATGTATCTGCTCATGAGGAAAAATGTGTGGGGGCTAGTTGAGGGAAGAGATGAATGCCCAGAGGTGAGAGGGAAAATGAGTGGAAGAGGAGGATTGAAAAAGCATTAGGACTTATCGCACTCAGTTTAAATGATGAAATCATTCATCACATCACAAGGATACAGTGGGCAAAAGATGCATTGGATGAACTCAAAAAATTATTTGGCACACAAGCGAAAAATTCAAAGATAAATTTGTTAATACAATTCTACAAATTAGATATGAAGGAAAGTGAATCTTTAATCACACACTTGAATAAATATAAAAGCATTAAGCCCAACTGGCAGCTATTGGCAAAAAGGCAGAAGATGATGAGGCACTAACAGTGCTTCTGAGGAGTGTGGACAAAGGTGAATATGAAAACATTGTAGAAACACTAAAGAATGTACCTGAATTGAAGCTACAAGAGATAGAAGTAGCTCTACTAGAGCAAGAGAGCAGAGGCAAAGAGAAGAAATGGCTGGACTCAACAGCAAGAGAAGAAAAAGCATTCTTCACCTGAGGAGGATTCTCTCAAGGACGAGGAACGGGAAGAGGCAGAGTAGGAGGAAGGACCATCACTGGCCACAACTATGGAAAGCCAGGACTGTGAGATCCCTGTTCCCACCGAGCAACGGATTCGGGGTACTAGCAGTGGAAGTAACACTTCTCGCGCGGGACAGGGGTCCCACACTCGAGGCCTCGCCCACGGATATCCGGACAAGAGACTAATCCGTCGGTTTGTCCAAAACCGAAACCGGAAAAACTTCCTTTACCCGGAAAGCATGGGCGATTCCACCAGGATAACTCTTTACTCTAACGTAGTCAAGATCATTATGGATCAACTGATCTGACTGCACCTTTAACGGTACTTGGTCAAATCAAGGAAGAAACTTGCACTTGGATCATTGGGATCAACGCTTTTTTCTCCCATCAAGAGGCACAGCCGTTGATTCTTATCCATAGAACAATTTCTATCCGGGATCTACTTCATCTATCGTAATAATAGAAATTAAATCTCGATTTACGGACCCATCAATCCAGCCTAACCCCATCCAATCCCATGGGTTAGCCAACCGCCCAACCACTGTAGTGATGGGATCCAATTTGGAATTTGGTTAGGTTTTGTCCCGGGTACCAAGGAAAAGAGTTCCAAGGCCCCCTGGCCGGAAGTTCATGCAACATAAAACTAGCCACACCACTTACACACCCAATATGAAATTGCCTTTTTCTTAGCATCAGCTAACTTTAAAACAATCCTTTAATGAAACCATAGTACCACTGATCACAATCTTCCAATTTATCTGGTTGATTCATAATTTCCCATCATTCCTTCATCAGAGTATCTATGGCATCATTGGCAACTAGAACGCTCACCACCTGTCCACTCAGGGGCCTTTTCAATAGTTCCTAGCCCATAATACTCGGCAATATAATCACTTATAAAAATCAAGATGGACTCTCGTTGAAGATCAGCAAGATCAACCAACAGATCCATAAAAAGAGCCATGGACTCATCCATTGAAGACCAGCAAGGTCAATCAACCAGATCCATGCCCGGTTTCAGAAAACAACTCTTACTCCTTGTTCCAATATCTTTCTCGACGCACGCGTGGGTATCCTAGGCGACCCAGAGCCCGAGCACCGTATGGTCAGCACCCTCTAGGATCCTTCGCAGGTGACCTAGCGCTTCACTCATAGGCCGCTTCCTTGGTCCCTCATCCACCGTACCGAAAGCTCACCATTTTAATCGAACCGAGGCTGGTCAAGACCTCGGTCGACCTTGCTACGCGAGACGTCCTCCATTGACTCTCCGTCAGCAGTTGCAACTTTATCAGTTAGGTCTCCACGACCTTAATCACAAGACGGTCAAAATGCTTCCCCAGCATTCTTGACATAAAACAGCCATTTACAAACAGTTTACAAATATGATTTCTATATTAACTCTCATTTTTCCACATTATCCCTCATTAATCCACATTACTTATTCCACATTCCATTTATATGTGTACTCATCCAATCACATCATTTTTCATCTCTTCACTTCAGATTCCTTCACATCACATATCATATATTCACATCCATATCCACATCCATACATCCACATCCACATCCACATTCACATCCATACATCCACATCCACATCCATACATCCACATCCACATTCACATCCATACATCCACATCCACATCCACATTCACATCCATACATCCACATCTACATGCTTACCTCCATTTTCACATCCTCATTTATACATCCACATCCCATATCCACATTCATACATACACATCCACATCCACATTCACATCCATACATCCACATCTACATGCTTACCTCCATTTTCACATCCTCATTTATACATCCACATCCCCTATCCACATTCATACATACACATCCATATCCACATCCCATCCATACATCCACATCTACATGCTTACCTCCATTTTCACATCCTCATTTATACATCCACATCCCCTATCCACATTCATACATACACATCCATATCCACATCCATACATCCACATCCACATGCATACATCTACTATCACGTCCTCATTCATACATCCACATCCACATACATACATACATTCACATCCACATTCCCATTCACATTTATATATCCACATCTACATCCACATACATACATACATCCACATCCACATTCCTTCACATCTATACATCCACATCTACATCCACATTCACATACATCCACATCCACCTTCCCATTCACATCTATACATCCACATCTACATCCACATATATACATACATCCACATCCACATATTCCACATTCACATCTATACAGCCACATCTACATCCACATTCACATCTATGCATAAACATCTTCATGCATACATCCCTTTCCACATTCATACATCCACACTCCCATCTCCACATCCACACATCCACACTCCCATCTCCACATCCACACATCCACATACATACATCCATTTCCACATTCATCCTATCTCATACACTTCTTACCTCATCCCATACACATCTTATCAAATCTTAATTCATCTTATCACCTCATAACTTATTTCATAAGCATCTTATCACCTCTTGCCACATCTTATACACCTCTTATCACATCCTATCACATCTTATATCTATTTATAGAATACAAGAGAATTCTTATATTTGATATAAGATTTCTTTACACATTTATTTATGCATAAATTCTATTTTAGGAGATTAATACTTTCGAAGTAAAAATCAATCTTTTATGCATAAATTCAATTTGGTAGGAATAACACTTTTAGAATAAAAGAATTTCTCTTATGCATCTAAGTTATGCATAAAATCCATTTATGATGAATATCACACTTTTAGTATAAAAAGAATATCTTTTATGCATACCTCTATGCATGAAATCCAATATGATAAAAGTAACACTCTTACAATAAAATAATCAACTTTTATGCATACCTCTATGCATGAAATTCAATTATGATAAAAGTCACACTTTTATAATAAAATAATCAACTTTTATGCATACCTCTATGCATGAAATTCAATATAATAAAAGACACACTTTTATAATAAAATAATCAACTTTTATGCATACCTTTATGTATGAAATTCAAATATGATATAAGTAACACTTTTGATATAAAAATTTATCCATTATGTATACTTCTATGCATGAAATAAAAATGATAAAAGTAACACTTTTGATGTAAAAATTTATCCTTTATGCATGCTTCTATGCATGAAAATAAAAATGGTAAAAATAACACTTTTGATATAAAAATTTATCCATTATGCATACTTCTATGCATGAAAATAAAAATGGTAAAAATAACACTTTTGATATAAAAATTTATCCATTATGCATACTTCTATGCATGAAAATAAAAATGGTAAAAATAACACTTTTGATATAAAAATTTATCCATTATGCACACTTTTATGCATGAAAGTAAAAATGGTAAAAATAACACTTTCGATATAAAAATTATCCTTTATGCATAATATTAAAATTCAATTTCTCCATGATTATAATGAAATTCTTTCAATTAATCTAGGATGATAATTCCTAGAATATGGTAGGAAGTCCTCTTTTTATGCTTTGAATGAAATTATTTTATGCATAATTTTTATAAAAATTTTGCCATAGCTCTGCTGCTATGACTGATAAATCTCAATTTTTCTAAGGGATAAAGCTTACCATTAAGGAAATAATTAAAATAATCTCTAATTGGATCATTAATCCATAATGGATTGAATCATCAATATACATAAACTAAAAGCATAGAAAAAAGCCATTAATTTGGCCTCAAGCATAGCTTAATCTTGGGTTAAGGAAAGCTTTATGAAAAGCTTCATTTGGATTGAGAATGGGTCATGAGTATGACCATTTCTTGAGTGAGAGAGAGAAATTACATAAAAACCATTAGAATTTAAACATAAATGGAAATTAACTTCAATAGTATTCATCAAATTATGTAACTCTTCACTACTATTCACCAATTAACTTCAATAGCATTAAAAAAAAAACCATACCAATTAAGCTTCTCAAGCTTGAGAGGGGTTGAGAAGAGAGAAACATTGAGAAATTATAGAAAAGATCAATATTCACTAATTATCTTACAAATTGCTTGATTCTTTGTTCACGGTAGAGGCCCCCAACTAATCAATTGGTTAAGTATGTTGATGGAGCCACTAATGGAGATTGAAGAAAGAGGGAAGCTCCAAAAACTAGTGAATTATTAAATAAATTCACAGTTCTTGGCTTAGGTGGAGTAGAGTAACGATGCATAAACATTATCTATTTTTCAACAAGGGGGAGGCTTCTATTTATAGGAAAAATTGAGCTCCTAACCAAAACAAACTGATTCTAGAATTTTCCAAATCAGTTTGGTCAATTTTCGACCATTTTTAGGTCAGTTAAGCTAACTTTTTGGAACTAGACTTGAATTAGGAGAGAGGAGAGATGAAATATCTCAATTTTTATGAGTTTAAAACTCATTCAAGCATGTGAAATATGCACCTTCTTTAAAGAACTCCCCTTCCTTACATATGTCATATTTTCAATATTGCTCATAGTTTTTTACTAATAAACCTTGTACATTTTCAACTCTTCATCTTATGTGAAATATGCACCTCCTTTAAAGAACTCCCCTTCCTTACATATGTCATATTTTTAATATTGCTCATAGTTTTTTACTAATAAACCTTGTACATTTTTAACTCTTCATCTTATGTGAAATATGCACCTCCTTTAAAGAACTCCCCTTCCTTACATATGTCATATTTTTAATATTGCTCATAGTTTTTTACTAATAAACCTTGTACATTTTCAACTCTTCATCTTATGTGAGCATTTACTCATTTTTTTGGGTATCTTCTTTACAAATTGGATTTATCTCCTCCTCCCTACACATGGATTGATGCTATTGGCCCATAGGAACCTTAATTGGACCATAATCCAAAATTTTTTGAAAATCTAGACCCTTAGGCTAAGGTCCTTTATACCCATTTCTAATTAATTCCAATTGCACATTGGAAAGTTCTTTTTGAATTTCTGTTTCAGGGGAACTTATTTTAATAAGATGAGATAATTTTCTATCCAAAAATATTAAAAATCTGAATATTCTCTCTCTAGAATATTTTCTCTCTCTAGGTTAAAATAGTTAGAAACAAGGTCTTTATAATTCTGAAGAGGGATTGATTACAGGGGAAGATACTAGACATCAAAAAGGGGGTGGGGGAGGAATCTTACATTCTACCCCACTTAAAAAACGCGAGATGTCCTCATCTCGCAAACTAGGGTAATTTCGCAAGATGCACGAATATGAGACTTAGAGAAAAATTTCAATCAAGATTAACCACCAAGAAAAGTCTCAAAGAGAGCAAGATAAGAACAAGATTTAAACTTTATTCATTCTCGGAACTTATACAGTAAAGATAGAAGAACTCTTTACACTTCCATAAGCCCGTCCATCATATGGTCACAAAAGCAACACTTACAAGCTGCACAAGTATAAGGTAACTCATCTATGGGAATAATTCTGTTGGTTATTGCCGCACCTATCTCAGTGGTATGAGGTGATCTAACAAAAGGACCTCTGAGAGGCAAGCCAAAAATGGGGTAAAGGCATATCTTCTCATGAGGAAGAAAACACGCCAGTAAGAAGACCCGCTCAGAAAACCCAAGATGCCTTGATCTCATGACGCAGTAGTATCGGGGACCCAAACCCAAAGCTTCAATAACCATGGCTAAGCGGACATTGTTACGAAAGTGCTGCTGACCCCAGGGTGTTACCCTAGTTATGTCTTGATAGGTCCGCCATTTGGTCTGAGCTACAGAATTTGCCAAGTGAGGGAAAAGTGAGCGCTCATACTGTTCTATAAAATCCTTCTTCACAGACTCACTTGCGTCTTGAAGGTGAGGAATCATTATGGATAAAACTAATTCTTGTTGCCAAGCCATGAAGGAGATTAAGAAAGAAAGGAGATCGATGGGAGTAAGATTACTGTGAACGATAAGTAAAAGTTACGACTTATATAAAGGAAGGAGCTAGCGTAACTTAGAAGCCAACGGTAACTTGCCACTGAAGTTTTACCGTCTTTCCATGATTTGGGTTTGGCACATTTTTCTATAGAAGGCATTCAGAACTTTGAGATGAGGAGATAAAAGAAGTTCGTAAGCTAAATCACCTACTTTCTTTGGTCCACAATATCTGGGAGATAACTTCTTATACTTCCCAAGAGATAGAGAACTTCTTTTGGGCCGTACTCGAATGAAGACCAAAACCTTGATATCCAAAACATCGATTCTCACTTCTGAACTCATTGTTCTGAGTCCTTAAAATAGGTGGGACTCTTGAGAAGTATTCAGGGAAAAGGTTCTTCCTTTTTTAAACAGAATCTTTCTTTTATTTTAGAGAGAGAATAATTATAAGATCAGAAAGGGAGATTCTTACTCCTGTATATCTCGAAGGCTGGGGGAGAATCTTACATTCTACCCCACTTGAAAAGTGCGAGATGTCCTCATCTCGCAAGGTAGAGGACAACTCTTTTTCTTAAGATCCAATTTTTTTCCTGGGTTCCTTATATTCTGGTCAACCCAAAATATTACTGGGATAATTATCCCTTAAATGGAACTCATCATTAAATGACAATTCATTCAAATCATATCATTCATATCTTTAACATGATAATGGTCCATTAGACCGAAAAATTTCCTTCTGAAGATTCCTCCACGGAAATTTCAGTTAAGCAAGTTCTCAATTTGTCCTCCCTTAACTTGATCTACGGGTCAAGTGTTAACAATAGCAATCTAACAGCACAATCCACTAATCTCATAGTGATTTGCTGAAATCATTATTATCATTCCAGTTATGAATATTATCATTGTGGTTTCGCTCAGCTTATTACATTTTAACTAAATTTCAGAAATCATCATTTTTCAATCAGAATCCAAATCAATTTCATCAGTTCCCAAACAGAATTAAAAATCATATCAACCACATTCGAATTCATCATCTGGATAGCATTAACGCTGATAATTTCAAGTCTTAGATTTACTCCTATATACTGTCAGTAAAGAGCTGCAGTATACTCTCGGTATATACGGGTAGTCACGGCCCTTGGAATTATAAGGTAATTACCATCATATCTAGGCCTCAAGCAAGTCAGGGATTTTATATAATTACGGTATTTCCATCTGAAGACCCAATTACCAAATTACAAATTGCAGTTTGAAGATCAAATTGTATGAATTATATCACACAATTATAACCTTTTTGTGCTTCTTGATAAATTTTTGACATATTTGGTTTCTCAGTTGATCTTTATTAGCTAAATGCTCTGATACCAACTGTGAGATCCCTGTTCCCACTGAGCAACCGATTCGGGGTACTAGCAGCGGAAGTAACACTTCTCGCGCGGGACAGGGGTCCCACACTCGAGGCCTTTTCAATAATTCCTAGCCCATAATACTCGGCAATATAATCACTTATAAAAATCAAGATGGACTCTCGTTGAAGATCAGCAAGATCAACCAACAGATCCATAAAAAGAGCCATGGACTCATCCATTGAAGACCAGCAAGGTCCATCAACCAGATCCATGCCCGGTTTCAGAAAACAACTCTTACTCCTTGTTCCAATATCTTCCTCGACGCACGCGTGGGTATCCTAGGTGACCCAGAGCCCGAGCACCGTATGGTCAGCACCCTCTAGGATCCTTCGCAGGTGACCTAGCGCTTCACTCATAGGCCGCTTCCTTGGTCCCTCATCCACCGTACCGGAAGCTCACCATTTTAATCGAACCGAGGCTAGTCAAGACCTCGGCCGACCTTGCTACGCGAGACGTCCTCCATTGACTCTCCGTCAGCAGTTGCAACTTTATCAGTTAGGTCTCCAACCAATCAATTGGTTAAGTATGTTGATGGAGCCACTAATGGGGATTGAAGAAAGAGGGAAGCTCCAAAAACTAGTGAATTATTAAATGAATTCACAGTTCTTGGCTTAGGTGGAGTAGAGTAACGATGCATAAACATTATCTATTTTTCAACAAGGAGGAGGCTTCTATTTATAGGAAAAATTGAGCTCCTAACCAAAACAAACTGATTCTAGAATTTTCCAAATCAGTTTGGTCAATTTTTGACCATTTTTAGGTCAGTTAAGCTAACTTTTTGGAACTAGACTTGAATAAGGAGAGAGGAGAGATGAAATATCTCAATTTTTATGAGTTTAAAACTCATTCAAGCATGTGAAATATGCACCTCCTTTAAAGAACTCCCCTTCCTTACATATGTCATATTTTTAATATTGCTCATAGTTTTTTACTAATAAACCTTGTACATTTTCAACTCTTCATCTTATGTGAAATATGCACCTCCTTTAAAGAACTCCCCTTCCTTACATATGTCATGTTTTTAATATTGCTCATAGTTTTTTACTAATAAACCTTGTACATTTTCAACTCTTCATCTTATGTGAAATATGCACCTCCTTTAAAGAACTCCCCTTCCTTACATATGTCATGTTTTTAATATTGCTCATAGTTTTTTACTAATAAACCTTGTACATTTTCAACTCTTCGTCTTATGTGAAATATGACTCCCCTTCCTTACATATGTCATATTTTTAATATTGCTCATAGGTTTTTACTAATAAACCTTGTACATTTTCAACTCTTCATCTTATGTGAGCATTTACTCATTTTTGGGTATCTTCTTTTACAAATTGGATTTATCTCCTCCTCCCTACACATGGATTGATGCTATTGGCCCATAGGAACCTTAATTGGACCATAATCCAAATTTTTTTGAAAATCTAGACCCTTAGGCTAAGGTCCTTTATACCCATTTCTAATTAATTCCAATTGCACATTGGAAAGTTCTTTTTGAATTTCTGTTTCAGGGGAACTTATTTTAATAAGATGAGATAATTTTCTATCCAAAAATATTAAAAAACTGAATATTCTCTCTCTAGAATATTTTCTCTCTCTAGGTTAAAATAGTTAGAAACAAGGTCTTTATAATTCTGAAGAGGGATTGATTACAGGGGAAGATACTAGACATCAAAAAGGGGGTGGGGGAGGAATCTTACAAGGACACATGGCAAGAGACTGCTACTACAGCAAACCCAGTGGAGAAGGAACGACATCAGCAAACTTCATGGAGGCTCCTAAGGAAGTGGAGTCAGATCATCTTTGAGAGAGAGAGAGAGAGAGAGAGAGAGAGAGAGAGAGAGAAAGAGAGAGAGAGAAACCCCACAACCCACAATGTAACCTGCCCCAACAAAGTAAAACCACGTCTGAGCCACCCATGATGTCGGCTATGTGGTAGATGTATGTGTGAGCACTTTGGTGGTTTTTGATTATCCATGCCTACATTAAGCTATCATCACTAATCACATCTTAATTATCATCTAATCTCTTTGCTAATGATGTTGATTCTAGCATTTGATCCACCACCATAGCTCATCACATTGCTGTAAATGTAACATATTATTAGAGCCTAGCCCTAGAATCCATCAATTTGTGAGCCCATTATCACTTGGCTAATTAGGATTAGTAGTAGATAATTAATATTTTTACCTCTTTTCAACTAGCTCTCTGCACCCCCAGCCAGTGGAGGGGCTTTATCTCCCTCCAGAAGCACTATTAGGGAAAGTAATTCTAGGTAACCATAGGCAGCCATCCCATTCAAACAAAATCGTAAACTGCCAAGCGTAGCTCTGCCAATTTTTGCTAAATCACTGGTGCTACATTTTTGAAGGAGAAATGAGATCTCTGCTGCTACAGATCAAATTGCTGTAATTCCTCTTAGCCCCCTAGGGGTTTTTAAGGGTGCTCTACAAGCTGGTGAAGACAGATTTGTATTTGATCAAGTCTACAGCAGACAGTGAGATCCAAGTTTTCGGTGCAATTGCGGGTTCAAATCAACCATTGGGTATCTGATACACATCCCTATAATTTCAAATTGCAATTCGGAGATGGTTTGATACTCCAACCCTTCCGTACAAATTTGTTACCCTTGGTTTAATGTAATTCCTGGTGATTTTATGCTGATAAATCTGTGTTGTAATCATCACCACCTAAACCTTAGATTGAATGTAAAAGGGCAGACACTGCCCTTGAATCTTGAAATTGGATCAAGAGGTAAGACCCCCTTCACATCATCTCATGAGTACGGCGGCATAAGAGATAGCCAAATTTATGGGGAGCAGTTTTACACATGGCAGACAAAAACCATGTATCTGCTCATGAGGAAAAATCAGTGGGGGCTAGTTGAGGGAAGAGATGAATGCCCAGAGGTGAGAGGGAAAAATGAGTGGAAGAGGAGGATTGAAAAGGCATTGGGACTTATCGTACTCAGTTTAAATGATGAAATCATTCATCACATCACAAGGATACAGTGGGCAAAAGATGCATTGGGACTTATTGCACTCAGTTTAAATGATGAAATCATTCATCACATCACAAGGATACAGTGGGCAAAAGATGCATTGTGGATGAACTCAAAAAATTATTTAGCACACAAGCAAAAAATTCAAAGATAAATCTGTTAATACAATTCTACAAATTAGATATGAAGGAAAGTGAATCTTTAATCACACACTTGAACAAATATAAAAGCATTAAGCAACAACTGGCAGCTATTGGCAAAAAGGCAAAAGATGATGAGGCACTAACAGTGCTTCTGAGGAGTGTGGACAAAGGTGAATATGAAAACATTGTAGCAACACTAAAGAATGTACTTGAATTGAAGCTACAAGAGATAGAAGGAGCTCTACTAGAGCAAGAGACCAGAGGCAAAGAGAAGAAATGGCTGGACTCAACAGTAGGAGAAGAAAAAGCATTCTTCAATTGAGGAGGATTCTCTTGACCTGAGGCATTGGCCTAATGAGAATTTGATGGTTTTTGATAATCCATGCCTACATTAACCTTTTACTTAATTGCTCACTAATCACGTCTTAATTATCATCTAATCTCTTTGTTAATGATGTTGATTCTAGCATTTGATCCACCATAGCTCATCACATTGCTGTAAATGTAACCTATTATCAGAGCCTAGCCCTAGAATCCATCAATTTTGTAAGCCCATTATCACTTGGCTTACTAGGATAAGTAGATAATTAAGATTTTTACCTCTTTTCAACTAGCTCTCTGCACCCCCAGCCAGCCAGTGGAGGGGCTTGATCTCCCTCCAGAAGCACTATTAGGGAAAGTAATTCTAGGCAACCATAGCCAGCCATCCCATTCAAACAAAATCGCAAACCGCCAAGCGTAGCTCTGCCCATTTTTGCTAAATCACTGGCGCCACATTTTTGAAGGAGAAATGAGATCTCTGCTGCTACTACAGATCAAATTGTTGTAATTCCTCTTGGCCCCCTAGGGGTTTTCAAGGGTGCTCTACAAGCTGGTGAAGACATATTTTGATTTGATCAAGTCTACAGCAGTCACATCCAAGTTTTCGGTGCAATTACGGGTTCAAATCAACCATTGGGTATCTGATACAGATCCCTATAATTTCAGATTGTAATTCGGAGATGGTTTGATACTCCAACCCTTCCGTACAAATTTGTTACCCTTGGTTTAATGTAATTTTTGGTGATTTTATGCTGATAAATCTGTGTTATAATCATCACCACCTAAACCTTAGATTGAATTGTAAAAGGGCAGACACTGCCCTTGAATCTTGAAATTGGATCAAGAGGTAAGACCCCCTTCACATCATCTCATGAGTACGGCGGCACAAGAGATAGCCAAATTTATAGGGAGCAGTTTTACACATGGCAGACAAAAGCCACGTATCTACTCATGAGGAAAAATCTGTGGGGGCTAGTTGAGGGAAGAGATGAATGCCCAGAGGTGAGAGGGAAAAATCTGTGGGGGCTAGCTGAGGGAAGAGATGAATGCCCAAAGGTGAGAGGGAAAAATGAGTGGAAGAGGAGGATTGAAAAGGCATTGGGACTTATCGCACTCAGTTTAAATGATGAAATCATTCATCACATCACAAGGATACAGTGGGCAAAAGATGCATTGGGACTTATTACACTCAGTTTAATTGATGAAATCATTCATCACATCACAAGGATATAGTGGGCAAAAGATGCATTAGATGAACTCAAAAAATTATTTGGCACACAAGCAAAAAATTCAAAGATAAATCTGTTAATACAATTCTATAAATTAGATATGAAGGAAAGTGAATCTTTAATCACACACTTGAACAAATATAAAAGCATTAAGCAACAACTGGCAGCTATTGGCAAAAAGGCAGAAGATGATGAGGCACTAACAGTGCTTCTGAGGAGTGTGGACAAAGGTGAATATGAAATTATTGTAGCAACACTAAAGAATGTACCTGAATTGAAGCTACAAGAGATAGAAGGAGCTCTACTAGAGCAAGAGAGCAGAGGCAAAGAGAAGAAATGGCTGGACTCAATAGCAGCAGGAGAAGAAAAAGCATTCTTCACCTGAGGAGGATTCTCTTGACTTGAGGAGGAGGATGAGGAAGAGGCAGAGTAGAAGGAAGGACCATCACTTGCCACAACTATGGAAAGCCAGGACACATGGCAAGAGACTGCTACACCAAACCCAGTGGAGAAGGAACGACATCAACAAACTTCATGGAGGCTCCTAAGGAAGTGGAGTCAGATCATCTTTTCAGAGAGAGAGAGAGAGAGAGAAAGAGAGAGAGAGAGAGAGAGAGAGAGAGAGAGAGAGAGAGAGAGAGAGAGAGAGAGAGAGAGAGAGAGAGAGAGAGAAAGCCCACAACCCAATGTAACCTGCCTCAACAAAGTAAAACCACCTTTGAGCCATCGATGATGTCGACCATGTGGTAAATGTATGTGTGAGCACTTTGGTCAAGGTCACAGACACATAGAGAGAGAGAGAGTGTCAAGGACTAAGAGTTTAGGGACTTGAGGCACTGGTCGCGCGGACTATCAAGTAAGAGGGAATCTTGGGGTAGGGTCTAGGTGTGCTAGGAGTATTCACTTGAGGGGAGGTGTTGAAATATACAAGTGAATAGGGTGTGTGTGGGAACAAGCCCTTGGCAAGAGGCTCTAAAAGATAATCTATAAATGTGAGAGAGCCTATGAAAAGGTGAGAAGTATTTACTAGGAGAGAATAAAGGGTAGCATGAGGAGATTTAGGAGGTGTGGAGATATTCTGGGAAGAGGTGGAGAGAATCAAGCAAAAGAGGTGGAGTGAATCAAGGAGAAATTAGTGGGAATAGATGCTTGGATGTAAACTCTATAAATTGAGGCATTGACCTAATGAGAATTTGCTAGTTTTGATTATCCATGCCTACATTAAGCTATCAGTTAATTGCTCACTAATCACATCTTAATTAAGCTAATCATATCTTAATTATCATAATCTAATCTCTTTGTTAATGATGTTGATTCTAGCATTTGATCCACCATAGCTCATCACATTGCTACAAATTTAACATATTATCAGAGCCTAGCCCTAGAATCCATCAATTTGTGAGCCCATTATCACTTGGCTAATTAGGATTAGTAGATAATTAAGATTTTTACCTCTTTTCAAGTAGCTCTCTACACCCCCAGAAAGTGGAGGGGCTTGGTCTCCCTCCAGAAGCACTATTAGGGCAAGTAATTCTAAGAAACCATAGCCAGCCATCCCATTCAGACAAAATTGCAAACCGCCACCCAAGCGTAGTTGCCAATTTTTGCTAAATCGCTAGTGCCACATTTTTGAAGGAGAAATGAGATCTCTACTGCTCCAAATCAAATTGCTGTAATTCCTCTTGGCCCTAGGGGTTTTCAAGGCTGCTCTACAAGCTGGTGAAGACTGATTTTGATTTGATCAAGTCTACAGTGAGATCCAAGCTCTTCACCAAATCTACATGTGACTTTGGTAAAACAGAGATTAAGCATTCAATGTTTGGTCAAATCTTGTATTTCTTGGCTTAATCCTCTACTAGACTGATTGCTATTGATGGCCTTGAAAGGATTTGAGCTCATTTGAACTCTAAGGTCTTAGATATGGACTCCCCGCATACTCTATTTTGTGCACACAAAATAGAGGATTAATTTACTAATCAATGAATAATCAACACTAATCACTATTTTTCGATGCAATTGCGGGTTCAAATCAACCATTGGGTATCTGATACAGATCCCTATAATTTCAGATTGCAATTCGGAGATGGTTTGATACTCCAACCCTTCCGTACAGATTTGTTACCCTTGGTTTAATGTAATTTCTAGTGATTTTATGCTGATAAAGCTGTTGTAATCATCACCACCTAAACCTTAGATTGAGTTGTAAAAGGGTAGACACTGCCCTTGAATCTTGAAATTGGATCAAGAGGTAAGAACCCCTTCACATCATCATGAGTACGGCGGCACAAGAGATAGCTAAATTTATGGGGAGTAGTTATACACATGGTAAACAAAAACCATGTATCTGCTCATGAGGAAAAATCAGTGGGGTGGGGGCTAGTTGAGGGAAGAGATGAATGCCCAGAGGTGAGAGGGAAAAATGAGTGGAAGAGGAGGATTGAAAAGGCATTAGCACTTATCGCACTCAGTTTAAATGATGAAATCATTCATCACATCACAAGGATACAGTGGGCAAAAGATGCATTGGGAATTATCGCACTCAATTTAAATGATGAAATCATTCATCACATCACAAGGATACAGTGGGCAAAAGATGCATTAGATGAACTCAAAAAATTATGTAGCACACAAGCAAAAAATTCAAAGATAAATCTGTTAATACAATTCTACAAATTAGATATGAAGGAAAGTGAATCTTTAATCACACACTTGAACAAATATAAAAGCATTAAGCAACAACTGGCAGCTATTGGCAAAAAGGCAGAAGATGATGAGGCACTAACAGTGCTTCTGAGGAGTGTGGACAAAGGTGAATATGAAAACATTGTAGCAACACTAAAGAATGTACCTGAATTGAAGCTACAAGAGATAGAAGGAGCTCTACTAGAGCAAGAGAGCAGAGGCAAAGAGAAGAAATGGCTAGACTTAACACCAGGAGAAGAAAAAGCATTCTTCAGCCAAGGAGGATTATCTTGAGGAGGAGGACGAGGAAGAGGCAGAGTAGGAGGAAGGACCATCACTTGCCACAACTGTGGAAAGCCAGGACACATGGCAAATGACTGCTACAACAAACCCAGTGGAGAAGAAACGACATTAGCAAACTTCATCGAGGCTCCTAAGGAAGTGGAGTCAGATCATCTTTTCTGAGAGAGAGAGAGAGAGAGACAGAGAGAGACAGAGAGAGAGAGAGAGAGAGAGAGAGAGAGAGAGAGAGAGAGAGAGAGAGAGAGAGAGAGAGAAACCCCACAACCCAATGTAACCTGCCCCAACAAAGTAAAACCACCTCTGAGCCATCGATGATGTCGGCCATGCGGTAGATGTATATGTGAGCACTTTGGTCAAGGTCACGGACACATGGAGAGAGAGAGTGTCAAGGACTATGAGTTTAGGGACTTGAGGCACTCGTCACGCGGACTATCAAGTAAGAGGGAAACTTGGTATAGGGTCTAGGTGTGCTAGGAGTATTCATTTGAGGGGAGGTGTTGAAATATACAAGTGAATAGGGTGTGTGTGGGAACAAGCCCTTGGCAAGAGGCTCTAAAAGAGAATCTATAAATGTGAGGAGAGCCTGTGAAAAGGTGAGAAGTATTTACTGGGAGAGAATAAAGGGTAGCATGAGGAGATTTAGGAGGTGTGGAGATATTATGGGAAGAGGTGGAGAGAATCAAGCAAAAGAGGTGGAGTGAATCAAGGAGAAATTAGTGGGAATAGATGCTTGGATGTAAACTCTATAAATTGAGGCATTGGCCTAATGAGAATTTGCTGGTTTTTGATTATCCATGCCTACATTAAGCTATAATTGCTCACTAATCACATCTTAATTAAGCTAATCACATTTTAATTATCATCTAATCTCTTTGTTAATAATGTTGATTTTTAGCATGCCTATATTAAGCTAATCATATTTTAATTATCATCTAATCTCTTTGTTAATGAATGTTGATTCTAGCATTTGATCCACCATAGCTCATCACATTGCTGCAAATTTAACATATTATCAGAGCCTAGCCCTAGAATCCATCAATTTGTGAGCCCATTATCACTTGGCTAATTAGGATTAGTAGATAATTAAGACTTTAACATCTTTTCAAGTAGCTCTCTGCACCCCCAGAAAGTGGAGGGGCTTGGTCTCCCTCCAGAAGCACTATTAGGGTAAGTAATTCTAGGCAACCATAGCCAGCCATCCCATTCAAACAAAATCGCAAACCGCCAAGCGTAGCTGCTGCCAATTGTTGCTAAATCGCTAGCGCCACATTTCTGAAGGAGAAATGAGATCTCTGCTGCTCCAGATCAAATTGCTGTAATTCTTCTTGGCCCTAGGGGTTTTCACTACAAGCTGGTGAAGACAGCTTTTGATTTGATCAAGTCTACAGTGAGATCCAAGCTCTTCATCAAATCTATAGGTGACTTTGGTAAAACTGAGATTAAGCATTCAATGTTTGGTCAAATCTTGTGTTTCTTGGCTTAATCCTCTACTAGGCTAATTACTATTGATGGCCTTGAAAGGATTTGAGCTCATTTGAACTCTAAGGCCTTAGATATGGACTCCCCGCATACTCTATTTTGTGCACACAAAATAGAGAATTATTTTACTAATCAATGATTAATCAGTACTAATCACTATTTTTTGATGCAATTGCGGGTTCAAATCAACCATTGGATATCTGATACAGATCCCTATGATTTCAGATTGCAATTCGGAGATGGTTTGATACTCCAACCCTTCGGTACAGATTTGTTACCCTTGGTTTAATGTAATTTTTGGTGATTTTATGCTGATAAAACTATTGTAATCATCACCACCTAAACCTTAGATTGAGTTATAAAAGGGTAGACACGGCCCTTGAATCTTGAAATTGGATCAAGAGGTAAGACCCCCTTCACATCATCATGAGTACGGTGCCACAAGAGATAGCCAAATTTATGGGGAGCAGTTATACACATGGCAGACAAAAACCATGTATCTGCTCATGAGGAAAAATCTTTGGGGGGGCTAGTTGAGGGAAGAGATGAATGCCCAGAGGTGAGAGGGAAAAATGAGTGGAAGAGGAGGATTGAAAAGGCATTGGGACTTATCGCACTCAGTTTAAATGATGAAATCATTCATCACATCACAAGGATACAGTGGGCAAAAGATGCATTGGAAATTATCCCACTCAGTTTAAATGATGAAATCATTCATCACATCACAAGGATACAATGGGCAAAAGATGCATTGGATGAACTCAAAAAATTATTTGGCACACAAGCATAAAATTCAAAGATAAATCTGTTAATACAATTCTACAAATTAGATATGAAGGAAAGTGAATCTTTAATCACACACTTGAACAAATATAAAAGCATTAAGCAACAACTGGCAGCTATTGGCAAAAAGGCAGAAGATGATGAGGCACTAACAGTGCTTCTGAGGAGTGTGGACAAAGGTGAATATGAAAACATTGTAGCAACACTAAAGAATGTACGTGAATTGAAACTACAAGAGATAGAAGTAGCTCTACTAGAGCAAAAGACCAGAGGCAAAGAGAAGAAATGGCTGGACTGAACAGTAGGAGAAGAAAAATCATTCTTCACCTGAGGAGGATTATCTTGAGGAGGAGGACGAGGAAGAGGCAGAGTAGGAGGAAGGACCATCACTTGCCACAACTGTGGAAAGCCAGGACACATGGCAAGAGACTGCTACAACAAACCCAGTGGAGAAGGAATGACATCAGCAAACTTCATGGAGGCTCCTAAGGAAGTGGAGTCAGATCATCTTTTTTGTGAGAGAGAGAGAGAGAGAGAGAGAGAGAGAGAGAGAGAGAGAAACCCCACAACCTAATGTAACCTGCCCCAACAAAGTAAAACCACCTCTGAGCCATCGATGATGTCGGCCATGCGATAGATGTATGTGTGAGCACTTTGGTCAAGGTCACGGACACATAGAGAGAGAGAGAGAGTGTCAAGGACTATGAGTTTAGGGACTTGAGGCACTAGTTGCGCGGACTATCAAGTAAGAGGGAAACTTGGTATAGGGTCCAGGTGTGCTAGGAGTATTCACTTGAGAGGAGGTGTTGAAATATACAAGTGAATAGGGTGTGTGTAGGAACAAGCCCTTGGCAAGAGGCTCTAAAAGAGAATCTATAAATGTGAGAGAGCCTGTGAAAAGGTGAAAAGTATTTACTGGGAGATAATAAATGGTAGCATGAGGAGATTTAGGAGGTGTGGAGATATTGTGGGAAGAGGTGGAGAGAATCAAGCAAAAGAGGTGGAGTGAATCAAGGAGAAATTAGTGGGAATAGATGCTTGGATGTAAACTCTATAAATTGAGGCATTGGCCTAATGAGAATTTGGTGGTTTTTGATTATCCATGCCGACATTAAGCTATCAAATAATTGCTCACTAATCACATCTTAATTAAGCTAATCACATCTTAATTATCATCTAATCTCTTTGTTAATGATGTTGATTCTAGCATGCCTACATTAAGCTAATCACATTTTAATTATCATCTAATCTCTTTGTTAATGATGTTGATTCTAGCATTCGATCCACCATAGCTCATCACATTGCTGCAAATTTAACATATTATCAGAGCTTAGCCCTAGAATCCATCAATTTGTGAGCCCATTATCACTTGGCTAATTAGGATTAGTAGATAATTAAGATTTTTACCTCTTTTCAAGTAGCTCTCTGCACCCCCAAAAAGTGGAGGGACTTGGTCTCCCTCTAGAAGCACTATTAGGGCAAGTAATTCTAGGCAACCATAGCCAGCCATCCCATTCAAACAAAATTGCAAACCGCCAAGCGTAGCTGCCAATTTTTGCTAAATCGCCAGCGCCACATTTTTGAAGGAGAAATGAGATCTCTGCTGCTCCAGATCAAATTTCTGTAATTCCTCTTGGCCCTAGGGGTTTTCAAGGTGCTCTACAAGCTGCTGAAGATAGATTTTGATTTGATCAAGTCTACAGTGAGATCCAAGCTCTTCATCAAATCTATAGGTGACTTTGGTAAAACAGAATAGAGCATTCAATGTTTGGTCAAATCTTGTGTTTCTTGGCTTAATCCTCTACTAGGCTAACTGCTATTCATAGCCTTGAAAGGATTTGAGCTCATTTGAACTCTAAAGGCCTTAGATCTGGACACCCCACATACTCTATTTTGTGCACACAAAATAGAGGATTAATTTACTAATCAATGATTAATCAACACTAATCACTATTTTTTGATTCAATTGCGGGTTCAAATCAACCATTGGGTATCTGATAGAGATCCCTATAATTTCAGATTGCAATTCGGAGATGGTTTGATACTCCAACCCTTTCGTACAGATTTGTTACCCTTGGTTTAATGTAATTTTTGGTGATTTTATGCTGATAAATCTGTTGTAATCATCACCACCTAAACCTTAGATTGAGTTGTAAAAGCGTAGACACTGCCCTTGAATCTTGAAATTGGATTAAGAGGTAAGACTACCTTCACATCATCATGAGTACGGCGGCACACAAGAGAGCCAAATTTATGCGGAGCAGTTATACACATGGTAGACAAAAATCATGTATCTGCTCATGAGGAAAAATCTGTGGGGGCTAGTTGAGGCAAGAGATGAATGCCCAGAGGTGAGAGGGAAAAATGAGTGGAAGAGGAGGATTGAAAAGGCATTGGCACTTATCGCACTCAGTTTAAATGATGAACTCATTCATCACATCACAAGGATACAGTGGGCAAAAGATGCATTGGAAATTATCGCACTCAGTTTAAATGATGAATTCATTCATCACATCACAAGCATACAGTGGGCAAAAGATGCATTGGATGAACTCAAAAAAATATTTGGCACACAAGCAAAAAATTCAAAGATAAATCTGTTAATACAATTGTACAAATTAGATATGAAGGAAAGTGAATCTTTAATCACACACTTGAACAAATATAAAAGCATTAAGCAACAACTAGCAGCTATTGGCAAAAAGGCAGAAGATGATGAGGCACTAACAGTGCTTCTGAGGAGTGTGGACAAAGGTGAATATGAAAACATTGTAGCAACACTAAAGAATGTATCTGAATTGAAGCTACAAGAGATAGAAGGAGCTCTACTAGAGCAAGAGACCAGAGGCAAAGAGAAGAAATGGCTGGACTCAATAGCAGGAGAAGAAAAAGCATTCTTCACCTGAGGAGGATTCTCTTGAGGACGAGGATGAGGAAGAGGCAGAGTAGGAGGAAGGACCATCACTTGCCACAACTGTGGAAAGCCAGGACACATGGCAAGAGACTGCTACAGCAAACCCAGTGCAGAAGGAACAACATCAGCAAACTTCATGAAGGCTCCTAAGGAAGTGGAGTCAGATCATCTTTTTTGAGAGAGAGAGAGAGAGAGAGAGAGAGAGAGAGAGAGAGAGAGAGAGAGAGAGAAACCCCACAACCCAATGTAACCTACCCCAACAAAGTAAAACCACCTCTGAGCCATCGATGATGTCGGCCATGCGGTAGATGTATGTGTGAGCACTTTGGTCAAGGACACGGACACATAGAGAGAGAGTGTGTCAAGGACTATGAGTTTAGGGGCTTGAGGCACTGGTCGCGCGGACTATCAAGTAAGAGGGAAACTTGGTATAGGGTGCAGGTGTGCTAGGATTATTCACTTGAGGGTATATACAAGTGAATAGGGTGTGTGTGGGAACAAGCCCTTGGCAAGAGGCTCTAAAAGAGAATCTATAAATGTGAGAGAGCCTGTGAAAAGGTGAGAAGTATTTACTGGGAGAGAATAAAGGGTAGCATGAGGAGATTGAGGAGGTGTGGAGATATTCTAGGAAGAGGTGGAGAGAATCAAGCAAAAGAGGTGGAGTGAATCAAGGAGAAATTAGTGGGAATAGATGCTTGGATGTAAACTCTATAAATTGAGGCATTGGCCTAATGAGAATTTGCTGGTTTTTGATTATCCATGCCTACATTAAGCTATCAATTAATTGCTCACTAATCACATCTTAATTAAGCTAATCACATCTTAATTATCATAAATCTCGTTGTTAATGATGTTGATTCTAGCATGCCTACATTAAGCTAATCACATTTTAATTATCATCTAATCTCTTTATTAATGATATATATTCTAGCATTCGATCCACCATAGCTCATCACATTGCTGCAAATTTAACATATTATCAGAGCCTAGCCCTAGAATCCATCAATTTGTGAGCCCATTATCACTTGGCTAATTAGGATTAGTAGATAATTAAGATTTTTACCTGTTTTCAACTAGCTCTCTGCACCCCCAGAAAGTGGAGGGGCTTGATCTTCCTCCAGAAGCACTATTAGGGTAAGTACTTCTAGGCAACGATAGCCAGCCATCCCATTCAACCAAAATCGCAAACCGCCAAGCGTAGCTGTGCCAATTTTTGCTAAATCGCTAGTGTCACATTTCTGAAGGAGAAATGAGATCTCTGCTATTCCAGATCAAATTGCTGTAATTCTTCTTGGCCCTAGGGGTTTTCAAGGGTGCTCTACAAGTTGGTGAAGACAGATTTTGATTTGATCAAGTCTACAAGGAGATCCAAGCTCTTCATCAAATCTACAGGTGACTTTGGTAAAACAGAGATTAAGCATTCAATGTTTGGCCAAATCTTGTGCTTCTTGGCTTAATCCTCTACTAGACTAATTGCTATTGATGGCCGTGAAAGGATTTGAGCTCATTTGAACTCTAAGGCCTTAGATCTGGACTCCTCGCATACTTTGTTTTCTGCACACAAAATAGAGGATTAATTTACTAATCAATGATTAATCAGTACTAATCACTATTTTTTGGTGCAATTGCGGGTTCCAATCAAACATTGGGTATCTGATACAGATCTCTATAATTTCAGATTGCAATTTGGAGATGGTTTAATACTCCAACCCTTCCGTACAGATTTGTTACGCTTGGTTTAATGTAATTTTTGGTGATTTTATGCTGATAAATCTGTTGTAATCATCACCACCTAAACCTTAGATTGAGTTGTAAAAGGGTAGACATTGCTCTTGAATCTTGAAATTGGATCAAGAGGTAAGACCCCCTTCACATCATCATGAGTACGGCAGCACAAGAGATAGCCAAAGGGGAGCAGTTTTACACATGGTAGACAAAAACCATGTATCTGCTCATGATGAGGAAAAATCTGTGGGGCTAGTTGAGGGAAGAGATGAATGCCCAGAGGTGAGAGGGAAAAGTGACTGGAAGAGGAGTATTAGGCATTGGGACTTATCGCACTCAATTTAAATGATGAAATCATTCATCACATCACATCACAAGGGTACAGCAGGCAAAAGATGCATTGGATAAACTCAAAAAATTATTTGGCACACAAGCAAAAAATTGAAAGATACATCTGTTAATACAATTCTACAAATTAGATATGAACGAAAGTGAATCTTTAATCACACACTTGAACAAATATAAAATCACACACTTGAACAAATATAAAATCATTAAGCAACAACTGGCAGCTATTGGCAAAAAGGCATAAGATGATGAGGCACTAACAGTGCTCTTGAAGAGTGTGGACAAAGATGAATACGAAAACATTGTAGCAACACTAAAGAATGTATAAATATGAGAGCCTCTGAAAAGGTGAGAAGTATCTACTAGGAGAGAATAAAGGGTAGCATGAGGAGATTTAGGAGATGTGGAGATATTCTGGGAAGAGGTGGAGAGAATCAAGCAAAAGAGGTGGAGTGAATCAAGGAGAAATCAGTGGGATTAGAAGCTTGGATGTAAACTCTGTAAATTGACGTATTGGCCTAATGAGAATTTGCTGGTTTTTGATTATCCATGCCTACATTAAGCTATGAGTTAGTTGCTCACTAATCATGTCTTAATTATCATCTAATCTCTTTGTTAATGATGTTGATTCTAGCATTTGATCCACCATAGCTCATCACATTGCTGCAAATTTAACATGGTATCAAAGCCTAGCCTAGAATCCATCAATTTGTGAGCCCATTGTCTTGCTAATCACTTGGCTAATCACCCCTAGCTAATGGAGGGGCTTGATCTCCCTCCAGGAGCAACATGAAGGCAAGTGCTTCTAGGCAACCATAGCCAGTCTCCCCACAGTCCACCATCCCATTTAAACAAAATTGCAAACCGCCAAGCGTAGCTGCCAATTTTTGCTGAATCACTGGCCCCACATTTCTGAAGGAAAAATGAGATCTTTGCTACTTCAGATCAAATCGCTCTGATTCCTCTTGGCCCTAGGGGTTTTCAAGGGTGCTCTACAAGCTAGTGAAGATAGATTTTGATTTGATCAAGTCTACAATGAGATCCAAGCTCTTCATCAAATCTGGAGGTGACTTTAGTAAAACAAAGATATAGCATTCAATGTTTGGTCAAATCTTGTGTTTCTTAGCTTAATCCTCTACTAGACTAATTGCTATTGATGGCCTTGAAAAGATTTGAGCTCATTTGAACTCTAAGGCCTCAGATATGGACGCCCTGCATACTCTATTTTTTACACACACAAAATAGAGGATTAATTTATTAATCAATGATTAATCAGTACTAATCACTATTTTTTGGTGCAATTGAGGGTTCAAATCAACCATTGGTATCTCATACAGATCTGTATAACTTCAGATTGCAATTCAAAGATGGTTTGATACTCCAACCATTCCGTACAGATTTGTTACCCTTGGTTTAATATAAATTTTTGTGATTTTATGCTGATAAATCTGTTGTAATCATCACCTAAACACCAGATTGAGTTGTAAAAGGGTAAACACTGCCCTTGAATCTTGAAATTGGATCAAGAGGTAAGACCCCCTTCACATCATCATGAGTACGGTGGCACAAGAGATAGCCAAATTTAATGGGGAGCAGTTTTACACATGGCTAACAAAAACCATGTATTTGCTCTCATGAGGAAAAATCTATGGGGGCTAGTTGAGGGAAGAGATGACTGCCCAAAGGTGAGAGGGAAAAATGAGTGGAAGAGCAGGAATGAAAAAGCATTGGGACTTATCGCACTCAGTTTAAATGATGAAATCATTCATCACATCACAAGGATGCAGTGGGCAAAAGATGCATGGGATGAACTCAATAAATTATTTGTCACACAAGCAAAAAATTCAAAGATAAATCTGTTAATACAATTCTACAAATTAGATATGAAGAAAAGTAAACCTTTAATCACACACTTGACCAAATTATAAAGCATTAAGCAACAACTGGCAGCTCTTGGCAAAAAGGCAGAAGATGATGAGGCACTAGCAGTGCTTCTGATGAAGAGTGTGCACAAAGGTGAATATGAAAACATTGTAGCAACACTAAAGAATGTACCTGAATTGAAGCTACACGAGATAGAAGGAGCTTTACTAGAGCAAGAGACTAGAGGCAAAGAGAAGAAATGGGCTGGACTCAACAGCAAGAGAAGAAAAAGCATTCTTCACCCGAGGAGGATTCTCTCGAGGACGAGGATGAGGAAGAGGCAGAGTAGGAGGAAGGACCTTCACTTGCCACAAATGTGGAAAGCCAGGACACATGGCAAGAGACTGCTACAGCAAACCCAGTGGAGAAGGAACGACATCGAAAAACTTCATGGAGGCTCCTAAGGAAGTGGAGTCAGATCATCTTTTATGAGAGAGAGAGAGAGAGAGAGAGAGAGAGAGAGAGAGAGAGAGAGAGAGAGAGAGCCCACAACCCAATGTAACCTGCCCTAATAGAGTAAAACCACCTCTGAGCCACCGATGATGTAGGCCATGTGGTAGTTGTATGTGTGAGCACTTTAGTCAAGGTCATGGGCACTTGTAGTAGCCTTGGACACATAGAGAGAGAGAGTGTGAAGGACTATGAGTTTAGGGACTTGAGGCACTGGTCGCGGACTATCAAGTAAGAGGGAAACTTGGTATAGGGTCCAAGTGTGCTAGGAGTATTCACTTGAGGGGAGGTGTTGAAATATACAAGTGAATAGGGTGTGTGTGGGAACAAGCCCTTGGCAAGAGGTGTTGAAATATACAAGTGAATAGGGTGTGTGCAGGTACAAGCCCTTGGCAAGAGGCTGTAAAAGAGAATCTGTAAATGTGAGAGATCCTGTGAAAAGGTGAGAAGTATCTACTGGGAGAGAATAAAGGGTAGCATGAGGAGATTTAGGAGGTGTGGAGATATTCTGGGAAGAGGTGGAGAGAATCAAGCAAAAGAGGTGGAGTGAATCAAGGAGAAATCAGTGGGATTAGATGCTTGGATGTAAACTCTATAAATTAAGGCATTGGCCCAATGAGAATTTGCTGGTTTTTAATTATCCATGCCTACATTAAGCTATCAGTTAAATGCTCACTAATCACATCTTAATTATCATCTAATCTCTTTGTTAATAGCATTTGATCCACCTTAGCCCATCACATTGCTGCAAATTTAACATGGTATCAGAGCCTAGCCTAGAATCCATCAATTTGTAGCCCATTATCTTGCTAATCATCTGGCTAATTAGGATTAGTAGATAAATAAGATTTTTTTTACCTCTTTTCAACTAGCTCTCTGCACCCCCAGCCAGTGGAGGGGCTTGATCTCCCTCCAGGAGCAACATTAGGGCAAGTGCTTCTAGGCAACCATAGCCAGCCTCCTCACAATCCATCTGATTCAAATAAAATTGCAAACCGCCAAGCGTAGCAGCCAATTTTTGCTAAATCGCTAGCGCCACATTTTTGAAGGAGAAATGAGATCTCTGCTTCTCTGGATCAAATTGCTCTAATTCCTCTTAGCCCTAGGGGTTTTCAACAGTTCTCTACAAGCCGGTGAAGACAGATTTTGATTTGATCAAGTCTATAGTGAGATCCAAGCTCTTCATCAAATCTACAGGTGACTTTGGTAAAACAAAGATTAAGCATTCAATGTTTTGTCAAATCTTGT
This sequence comes from Cibotium barometz, assembly GCF_041138505.1. Classification (NCBI taxonomy): domain Eukaryota; kingdom Viridiplantae; phylum Streptophyta; class Polypodiopsida; order Cyatheales; family Cibotiaceae; genus Cibotium; species Cibotium barometz. The sequence continues at coordinate 4,620,232 of NC_141047.1, forward strand.
GTTTCTTAGCTTAGTCCTCTACTAGACTAATTGCTATTGATGGCCTTAAAAGGATTTGAGCTCATTGGAACTCTAAGGCCTCAGATCTAGACTCCCCGCATACTCTGTTTTTTACACACAAAATAGAGGATTAATTTACTAATCAGTGTGATTAATCAACACTAATCACTATTTGTTGGTGCAAGTGAGGGTTTAAATCAACCATTGGTATCTAATACAGATCCTTATAATTTCAGATTGCAATTCGGAGATGGTTTGATACTCCAGCCATTCTGTATAGATTTGTTACCCTTCGTTTAATGTAATTTGTGGTGATTTTATACTGATAAATCTATTGTAATCATCACCACCTAAACACGAGATTGAGTTGTAAAAGGGTAGACACTGCCCTTGAATCTTGAAATTGGATCAAGAGGTAAGATCCCCTTCACATCATCATGAGTATGGCAGCACAAGAGAGCCAAATTTATGGGGAGCAATTTTACACATGGTCCTAAGGAAGTGGAGTCAGATCATCTTTTATGAGAGAGAGAGAGAGAGAGAGAGAGAGAGAGAGAGAGAGAGAGAGAGAGAGAGAGAGAGAGCCCACAACCCAATGTAACCTGCCCCAACAGAGTAAAACCACCTCTGAGCCACCGATGATGTAGGCCATGTGGTAGATGTATGTGTGAGCACTTTAGTCAAGGTCACGGGCACTTGTAGTAGCCTTGGACACATAGAGAGAGAGAGTGTCAAGGACTATGAGTTTAGGGACTTGAGGCATTGGTCGCGGACTATCAAGTAAGAGGGAAACTTGGTATAGGGTCCAGGTTTGCAGGAGTATTCACTTGAGGGGAGGTGTTGAAATATACAAGTGAATAGGGTGTGTGCGGGTACAAGCCCTTGGCAAGAGGCTATAAAAGAGAATCTATAAATGTGAGAGAGCCTATGAAAAGGTGAGAAGTATCTACTGGGAGAGAATAAAGGGTAGCATGAGGAGATTTAGGAGGTGTGGAGATATTCTGGGAAGAGGTGGAGAGGATCAAGCAAAAGAGGTGGAGTGAATCAAGGAGAAATCAGTGGGATTAGATGCTTGGATGTAAACTCTATAAATTGAGGCATTGGCCACTGAGAATTTGCTGGTTTTTGATTATCCATGCCTACATTAAGCTATCAGTTAAATGCTCACTAAATTATCATCTAATCTCTTTGTTAATGATGTTGATTCTAGCATTTGATCCACCATAGCTCATCACATTGCTGCAAATTTAACATGGTATCAGAGCCTAGCCTAGAATCCATCAATTTGTGAGACCATCATCTTGCTAATTACCTGGCTAATAAGGATTAGTAGATAATTAAGACTTTTTTACCTCTTTTCAACTAGCTCTCTGCACCCCCAGCCAGTGGAGGGGCTTGATCTCCCTCCAGGAGCAACATTAGGGCAAGTGCTTCCAGGCAATCATAGCCAGTCTCCCCATAATCCATCTGATTCAAACAAAATCGCAAACCGCCAAGCACAGCTGCCAATTTTTGCTAAATGACTGGCGCCACATTTCTAAAGGAGAAATGAGATCTGTGCTGCTCTGGATCAAATTCCTCTAATTCCTCTTGGCCCTAGGGGTTTTCAACAGTGCTCTACAAGTTGGTGAAGACAGATTTTGATTTGATCAAGTCTATAGTGAGATCCAATCTCTTCATCAAATCTACAGGTGACTTTGGTAAAACAGAGATTAAGCATTCAATGTTTGGTCAAATCTTGTGTTTCTTAGCTTAATCCTCTACTAGACTAATTGCTATTGATGGCCTTGAAAGAATTTGAGCTCGTTTGAACTCTAAGGCCTCAGATCTGGACTCCCCGCATACTTTATTTTCTACACACAAAACAGAGGATAAATTTACTATTCAATGATTAATCAGCACTAATCAATTTTTGTTGGTGCAATTGAGGGCTTAAATCAACCATTGGGTATCTAATATAGATCCTTATAATTGCATATTGCAATTCGAAGATGGTTCGATACTCCAACCATTCCGTATAGATTTGTTACCCTTTGTTTAATGTAATTTGTGGTGATTTTATACTGATAAATCTGTTGTAATCATCACCACCTAAACACCAGATTGAGTTGTAAAAGGGTAGACACTACCCTTGAATCTTGAAATTGGATCAAGAGGTAAGACCCCCTTCACATCATCATGAGTATGGCGGCACAAGAGAGCCAAATTTATGGGGAGTAGTTTTACACATGGCAGACAAAAACCATGTATCTGCTCATGAGTAGAAATCTGTGGGGTATAGTTCAGGGAAGAGATGAATGCCTAGAGGTGAGAGAACAAAATAAGTGGAAGAGCAGGAATGAAAAAGCATTGGGACCTATCACACTCAGTTGTTTAAATGATGAAATCATTCATCACATCACAAGGATACAGTGGCCAAAAGATGCATGGGATGAACTCAATCTATTTGGCACACAAGAGAAAAATTCAGAGATAAATCTGTTAATACAATTATACAAATTAGATATGAAGGAAAGTAAACCTTTAATCACACACTTGAACAAATATAAAAGCATTAAGCAACAACTGGCAGCTCTTGGGGCAAAAAGGCAGAAGATGATGAGGCACTAGCAGTGCTTGAATATGAAAACATTGTAGCAACACTAAAGAATGTACCTGCATTGAAGCTACACAAGATAGAAGGAGCTTTACTAGAGCAAGAGACCAGAGGCAAAGAGAAGAAATGGCTGGACTCAATAGTAAGAGAAGAAAAAGCATTCTTCACCCGAGGAGGATTCTCTCGAGGATGAGGATGAGGAAGAGGCAGAGTAGGAGGAAGGACCTTCACTTGCCACAACTGTGGAAAGCCAGGACACATGGCAAGAGGCTGCTAGAGCAAACCCAGTGGAGAAGGAACGACATCGGCAAACTTCATGGAGGCTCCTAAGGAAGTGGAGTCAGATCATCTTTTCTGAGAGAGAGAGAGAGAGAGAGAGAGAGAGAGAGAGAGAGAGAGAGAGAGAGAGAGAGAGAGAGAGAGAGATTGAAACCCCACAACCCAATGTAAACTGCCCCAACAAAGTAAAACCACCTCTAAGCCACCGATGATGTAGACCATGTGGTAGATGTATGTGTGAGCACTTTAGTCAAGGTCACGGGCACTTGTAGTAGCCTTGGACACATAGAGAGAGAGAGAGAGTGTGAAGGACTATGAGTTTAGGGACTTGAGGCACTGGTCGCGGACTATCAAGTAAGAGGGAAACTTGGCATAGGGTCCAGGTGTGCTAGGAGTATTCACTTGAGGGGAGGTGTTGAAATATACAAGTGAATAGGGTGTGTGCGGGAACAAGCCCTTGGTGGCAAGAGGCTGTAAAAGAGAATCTGTAAATGTGAGAGATGCTGTGAAAAGGTGAGAAGTATCTACTAGGAGAGAATAAAGGGTAGCATGAGGATATTTAGGAGGTGTGGAGATATTCTGGGTAGAGGTGGAGAGAATCAAGCAAAAGAGGTGGAGTAAATCAAGGAGAAATCAGTGGGATTAGATGCTTGGATAGAAACTTTATAAATTGAGGCATTGGCCTAATGAGAATTTGCTGGTTTTTGATTATCCATGCCTACATTGAGCTATCAATTAATTGCTCACTCATCATGTCTTAATTATCATCTAATCTCTTTGTGTTAATGATGTTGATTCTAACATTTGATCCACCATAGCTCATCACATTACTGTAAATTTAACATGGTATTAGAGCCTAGCCTAGAATCCACCATCAATTTGTGAGCCCATTATCTTGGTAATCACCTGGCTAATCAAGAGAGAGAGAGAGAGAGAGAGAGAGAGAGAGAGTGAAACCCCACAACCCAATGTAACCTGCCCCAATCGAGTAAAACCACCTTTGAGCCACCGACAATGTAGGCCATGTGGTAGATGTATGTGTGAGCACTTTAGTCAAGGTCACGGGCACTTGTAGTAGCCTTGGACACATAGAGAGAGAGAGAGAGTGTCAAGGACTATGAGTTTAGGGACTTGAGGCACTGGTCCCGGACTATCAAGTAAGAGGAAAACTTGGTATAGGGTCCAGGTGTGCTAGGAGTATTCACTTGAGGGGAGGTGTTGAAATATACAAGTGAATAGGGTGTGTGCGGGAACAAGCCCTTGGCAAGAGGCTGTAAAAGAGAATCTATAAATGTGAGAGCCTCTGAAAAGGTGAGAAGTATCTACTGGCAGAGAATAAAGGGTAGCATGAGGAGATTTAGGAGGTGTGGAGATATTCTGGGAAGAGGTGGAGAGAATCAAGCAAAAGAGATGGAGTGAATCAAGGAGAAATTAGTGGGACTAGATGCTTGGATGTAAACTCTGTAAATTGACGTATTGGCCTAATGAGAATTTGCTAGTTTTTTATTATCCATGCCTACATTAAGCTATGAGTTAATTGCTCACTAATCATGTCTTAATTATCATCTAATCTCTTTGTTAATGATGTTGATTCTAGCATTTGATCCACCATAGCTTATCACATTGCTACAAATTGAACATGGTATCAGAGCCTAGCCTAGAATCCGTCAACTTGTGAGCCCATTATCTTGCTAATCACTTGGCTAATTAGGATTAGTAGATAATTAAGATTTTTTTACCTCTTTTCAACTAGCTCTCTGCACCCCCAGCTAATGGAGGGGCTTGATCTCCCTCTCCAAGAGCAACATGAAGGCAAGTGCTTCTAGGCAACCGTAGCCAGCCTCCCCACAATCCACCATCCCATTCAAACAAAATCGCAAACCGCCAAGGCTGCCAATTTTTGCTAATCGCTGGCGCCACATTTCTGAAGGAAAAATGAGATCTTTGCTACTCCGGATCAAATTGCTATAATTCCTCTTGGCCCTAGGGGTTTTCAAGGGTGCTCTACAAGCTGGTGAAGATAGATTTTGATTTGATCAAGTCTACAGTGAGATCCAAGCTCTTCATCAAATCTGCAGGGGTGACTTTCATAAAACAAAGATTAAGCATTCAATGTTTGGTCAAATCTTGTATTTCTTGGCTTAATCCTCTATTAGACTAATTGCTATTGATGGCCTTGAAAAGATTTGAGCTCATTTGAACTCTAAGGCCTCAGATCTGGATGCCCTGCATACTCTATTTTCTACACACAAAACAGAGGATTAATTTATTAATCAATGATTAATCAATACCAATCACTATTTTTTGGTGCAATTGAGGGTTCAAATCAACCATTGGTATCTCATACAGATCCCTATAACTTCAGATTGCAATTTGGAGATGGTTTGATACTCCAACCATTCCATACAGATTTGTTACCCTTGGTTTAATGTAAATTTTGGTGATTTTATGCCGATAAATCTGTTGTAATCATCACCTAAATACCAGATTGAGTTGTTAAAGGGTAAACACTGTCCTTGAATCTTGAAATTGGATCAAGAGGTAAGACCCCCTTCACATCATCATGAGTACGGTGGCACAAGAGATAGCCAAATTTAATGGGAAGCAGTTTTACACATGGCTGACAAAAACCATGTATTTGCTCTCATAAGGAAAAATCTATGGGGGCTAGTTGAGGGAAGAGATGACTGCCCAAAGGTGAGAGGGAAAAATAAGTGGAAGAGCAGGAATGAAAAAGCATTGGGACTTATTGCACTCAGTTTAAATGATGAAATCATTCATCACATCACAAGGATACAGTGGGCAAAAGATGCATGGGATGAACTCAATAAATTATTTGGCACACAAGCAAAAAATTCAAAGATAAATCTATTAATACAATTCTACAAATTAGATATGAAGGAAAGTAAACCTTTAAGCATACACGACCAAATTATAAAGCATTAAGCAACAACTGGCAGCTCTTGGCAAAAAGGCAGAAGATAATGAGGCACTAGGAGTGCTTCTGAAGAGTGTGGACAAAGGTGAATATGAAAACATTGTAGCAACACTAAAGAATGTACCTGAATTGAAGCTACACGAGATAGAAGGAGCTTTACTAGAGCAAGAGACTAGAGGCAAAGAGAAGAAATGGCTGGACTCAACAGCAAGGGAAGAAAAAGCATTCTTCACTCGAGGAGGATTCTCTCGAGGATGAGGATGAGGAAGAGGCAGAGTAGGAGGAAGGACCTTCACTTGCCACAACTGTGGAAAGCCCAAACACATGGCAAGAGACTGCTACAGCAAACCCAGTGGAGAAGGAACGACATCGGCAAACTTCATGGAGGCTCCTAAGGAAGTGGAGTCAGATCATCTTTTATGAGAGAGAGAGAGAGAGAGAGAGAGAGAGAGAGAGAGAGAGAGAGAGAGAGAGAGAGAGAGAGAGAGAGAGAGAGAGAGAGAGTGAAAGCCCACAACCCAATGTAACCTACCCCAACAGAGTAAAACCACCTCTGAGCCACCGATGATGTAGGCCATGTGGTAGATGTATGTGTGAGTACTTTTCTGGGAAGAGGTGGAGAGAATCAAGCAAAAGAGGTGGAGTGAATCAAGGAAAAATCTGTGGGATTAGATGCTTGGATGTAAACTCTATAAATTGAGGCATTGGCCCAATGAGAATTTGCTGGTTTTTTATTATCCATGCCTACATTAAGCTATCACTTAAATGCTCAAAAATCTTAATTATCATCTAATCTCTTTGTTAATGATGTTGATTCTAGCATTTGATCCACCATAGCCCATCACATTGCTGCAAATTTAACATGGTATCAGAGCCTAGCCTAGAATCCATCAATTTGTGAGCCCATTATCTTGCTAATCACCTGGCTAATTAGGATTAGTAGATAATTAAGATTTTTTAACCTCTTTTCAACTAGCTCTCTGCAACCCCAGCCAGTGGAGGAGCTTGATCTCCCTCCAGAAGCAACATTAGGGCAAGTGCTTCTAGGAAACCATAGCTTGCCTCCTCACAATCCATCCGATTCAAATAAAATTGTAAACCACTGCCAATTTTTGCTAAATCGCTGGCGCCACATTTTTGAAGGAGAAATGAGATCTCTGCTTCTCGAGATAGCCAAATTTAATGGGGAGCAGTTTTACACATGACAAACAAAAACCATGTATCTGCTCATAAGGAAAAATCTGTGGGGGCTAGTTGAGGGAAGAGATGAATGCCCAAGGGTGAGAGGGGAAAATGAGTGGAAGAGCAGGAATGAAAAAGCATTGAGACCTATCACACTCAGTTTAAATGATGAAACCATTCATCACATCACAAGGATACAGTGGGCAAAAGATGCATGGGATGAACTCAATAATCTATTTGGCACACAAGCAAAAAATTCAAAGATAAATCTGTTAATACAATTATACAAATTAGATATGAAGGAAAGTGAACCTTTAATCACACACTTGAACAAATATAAAAGCATTAAGCAACAACTGGCAACTCTTGGCAAAAAGGCATTAGCAGTGCTTCTGAAGAGTGTGGACAAAGGTGAATATGAAAACACTATAGCAACACTAAAGAATATACCTGAATTGAAGCTACACGAGATAGAAGGAGCTTTACTAGAGCAAGAGACCAGAGGCAAAGAGAAGAAATGGCTGGACTCAACAACAAGAGAAGAAAAAGCTTTCTTCACTCGAGGAGGATTCTCTCGAGGATGAGGATGAGGAAGAGGCAGAGTAGGAGGAAGGATCTTCACTTGCCACAACTGTGGAAAGCCAGGACACATGGCAAGAGACTGCTACAGCAAACCCAATGGAGAAGGAACGACATCGGCAAACTTCATGAAGGCTCCTAAGGAAGTGGAGTCAGATCATCTTTTATGAGAGAGAGAGAGAGAGAGAAAGAGAGAGAGAGAGAGAGAGAGAGAGAGAGAGAGAGGTGAAAGCCCACAACCCAATGTAACCTGCCCCAACAGAGTAAAACCACCTCTGAGCCACCGATGATGTAGGCTATGTGGTAGATGTATGTGTGAGCACTTTAGTCAAGGTCACGGCGGCGGACACTTGTAGTAGCCTTGGACACATAGAGAGAGAGAGAGAAAGAGAGAGAGAGAGGTGAAAGCCCACAACCCAATGTAACCTGCCCCAACAGAGTAAAACCACCTCTGAGCCACCGATGATGTAGGCTATGTGGTAGATGTATGTGTGAGCACTTTAGTCAAGGTCACGGGCACTTGTAGTAGCCTTGGACACATAGAGAGAGAGAGTGTCAAGGACTATGAGTTTAGGGACTTGAGGCACTGGTCACGGACTATGAAGTAAGAGGGAAACTTGGTATAGGATCCAGGTGTGCTAGGAGTATTCACTTGAGGGGAGGTGTTGAAATATACAAGTGAATAGGGTGTGTGCGGGTACAAGCCCTTGGCAAGAGGCTGTAAACGAGAATCTGTAAATGTGAGAGAGCCTTTGAAAAGGTGAGAAGTATCTACTAGGAGAGAATAAAGGGTAGAATGAAGAGATTTAGGAGGTGTGGAGATATTCTGGGAAGAGGTTGAGAGAATCAAGCAAAAGAGGTGGAGTGAATCAAGGAGAAATCAGTGGGATTAGATGCTTGGATGTAAACTCTATAAATTGAGGCATTGGCCCAGTGGGAATTTGCTGGTTTTTGCATGCCTACATTAAGTTATCAGTTAAATGCTCACTAATCACATCTTAATTATCATCTAATCTCTTTGTTAATGATGTTGATTCTAGCATTTCATCCACCATAGCTCATCACATTACTATAAATTTAACATGGTATCAGAGCCTAGCCTAGAATCCATCAATTTGTGAGCCCATTATCTTTCTAATCACTTGACTAATTAGGATTAGTAGATAATTAAGATTTTTTTTTACCTCTTTTCAAGTAGCTATGTGCACCCCCAGCCAGTGGAGGGGCTTGATCTCCCTCCAGGAGCAACATTAGGGCAAGTGCTTCTAGGCAACCATAGCCAGCCTCCCCACAATCCATCTGATTCAAACAAAATCACAAACGGCCAAGCGTAGCTGCCAATTTTTGGTAAATCGACGCCGCATTTTTGAAGGAGAAATGAGATCTCTGCTGCTCCGGATCAAATTGCTCTAAATCCTCTTGGCCCTAGGGGTTTTCAAGGGTGCTCTACAAGCTGGTGAAGACAGATTTTGATTTGATCAATTCTATAGTGAGATCCAAGCTCTTCATTAAATATGCAGGGGACTTTGGTAAAAGAGAGATTAAGCATTCAATGTTTGGTCAAATCTTGTGTTTCTTAACTTAATCCTCTACTAGACTAATTTCTATTGATGGCCTTAAAAGGATTTGAGCTCATTTGAACTCTAAGGTCTCAAATCTGGACCCCCCGCATACTCTGTTTTCTGCACACAAAACAAAGAATTAATGTACTAATCAATGATTAATCAATACTACACTATTTATTGGTGCAATTGAGGGTTCAAATCAACCATTGGGTATTTGATACAGATTCTTATAATTTTAGATTGCAATTCGGAGATGGTTCTATACTCCAATCATTCCGTATAGATTTGTTACCCTTCGTTTAATGTAATTTGTGGTGATTTTATACTGATAAATCTGTTGTAATCATCACCACCTAAACACCAGATTGAGTTTTAAAAGGGTAGACACTGCCCTTGAATCTTGAAATTGGATCAAGAGGTAAGACCCCCTTCACATTATCATTAGTATGGCGGCACAAGAGAGCCAAATTTATGGGGAGCAGTTTTACACATGGCAGAGACAAAAACCATGTATCTGCTCAGGAGGAAAAATCTATGGGGGCTAGTTGAGGGAAGAGATGAATGCCCAGAGGTGAGAGGGAAAAATGAGTGGAAGAGCAGGAATGAAAAAGCATTGGGACTTATCGCACTCAGTTTAAATGATGAAATCATTCATCACATCACAAGGATACAGTGGGCAAAAGATGCATGGGATGAACTCAATAAATTATTTGGCACACAAGCAAAAAAAATTCAAAGATAAATCTGTTAATACAACTCTACAAATTAGATACGAAAGAGAGTGAACCTTTAATCACACACTTGAACAAATATAAAAGCATTAAGCAACAACTGGCAGCTATTGGCAAAAAGGCAGAAGATGATGAGGCAGTAGCAGTGCTCCTGAAGAGTGTGGACAAAGGTAAATATGAAAACATTGTAGCAACACTAAAGAATGTACCTGAATTAAAGCTACACGAGATAGAAGGAGCTCTACTAGAGCAAGAGACCAGAGGCAAAGAGAAGAAATGGCTGGACTTAACAGTAAGAGAAGAAAAAGCATTCTTTACCCGAGGAGGATTCTCTTGAGGAGGAGGACGAGGAAGAGGCAGAGTAGGAGGAAGGACCTTCACTTGCCACAACTATGGAAAGCCAAGACACATGGCAAGAGACTGCACAGCAAACCCAGTGGAGAAGGAACGACATCGGCAAACTTCATGGAGGCTCCTAAGGAAGTGGAGTCAGATCATCTTTTCTGAGAGAGAGAGAGAGAGAGAGAGAGAGAGAGAGAGAGAGAGAGTGAAAGCCCACAACCCAATGTAACCTGCCCCAATAGAGTAAAACCACCTCCTTTGAGCCACCGATGATGTAGGCCGTGGTAGATGTATGTGTGAGCACTTTAGTCAAGGTCACGAGCACTTGTAGTAGCCTTGGACACATATAGAGAGAGAGAGTGTCAAGGACTATGAGTTTAGGGACTTGAGGCACTGGTCGCGGACTATCAAGTAAGAGGGAAACTTGGTATAGGGTCCAGGTGTGCTAGGAGTATTCACTTGAGGGGAGGTGTTGAAATATACAAGTGAATAGGGTGTGTGCGGGTATAAGCCCTTGGCAAAAGGCTGTAAAAGAGAATCTATAAATGTGAGAGAGCCTTAGGAGGTGGGAAAGAATAAAGAGTAGCTTGAGGAGATTTAGGAGGTGTGGAGATATTCTGGGAAGAGGTGGAGAGAATCAAGCAAAAGAGGTGGAGTGAATCAAGGAGAAATCAGTGGGATTAGATGCTTGGATGTAAACTCTATAAATTGAGGCATTGGCCCAATGAGATTTTGGTGGTTTTTGATTATCCATGCCTACATTAAGCTATCAATTAAATGCTCACTAAAATCACATCTTAATTATCATCTAATCTCTTTGTTAATGATGTTGATTCTAGCATTTGATCCACCATAGCTCATCACATTGATGCAAATTTAACATATTATCAAAGCCTAGCCTAGAATCCATCAATTTGTGAGCCCATTATCTTGCTAATCACTTGACTAATTAGGATTAGTAGATAATTAAGATTTATTACCTCTTTTCAACTAGCTCTCTACACCCCCAGCTAGTGGAGGGGCTTGATCTCCCTCCAGGAGCAACATTAGGGCAAGTGCTTCTAGGCAACCATAGCCAGCCTCCCCACAATCCATTCGATTCAAACAAAATTGCAAATCGCCAAGCGTAGCTGCCAACTTTTGCTAGATCTTTGGCGCCACATTTCTGAAGGAGAAATGAGATCTCTGCTACTCCAGATCAAATTGCTCTAATTCCTCTTGGCCCTAGGGGTTTTCAAGGGTGCTCTACAAGCTGGTGAAGACAAATTTTGATTTGATCAAATCTATAGTGAGATCCAAGCTCTTCATCAAATCTGCAGTGACTTTGGTAAAACAGAGATTAAGCATTCAATGTTTGGTCAAATCTTGTGTTTCTTAGCTTAATCCTCTACTGGACTAATTGCTATTGATGGCCTCGAAAAGGATTTGAGCTCATTTAAACTCTAAGGCCTCAGATCTGGACTCCCTGCATACTCTAAGGCCTTAGATCTGGACTCCCCGCATACTCTGTTTTTTGCACACAAAACGGAGGATTAATTTACTAATCAATGATTAATCAGCACTAATCACTATTTGTTGGTGCAATTGAGGGTTCAAATAAACCATTGGGTGTCTAATACAGATACTTATAATTTCAGATTGCAATTCAGAGATGGTTTGATACTCCAACCATTACGTATAGGTTTGTTACCCTTCGTTTCATGTAATTTGTGGTAATTTTATACTGATAATTTGTGGTAATTTTATACTGATAAATCTATTGTAATCATCACCACCTAAAAACCAAATTGAGTTATAAAAGGATAGACACTACCCTTGAATCTTGAAATTGGATCAAGATGTAAGACCCCCTTCACATCATCATGAGAATGGCGGCACAAGAGAGCCAAATTTATGGGGAGCAGTTTTACACATGGCAGACAAAACCCATGTATCTGCTCATGAGGAAAAATGTGTGGGGGCTAGTTGAGGGAAGAAATGAATGCCCAGAGGTGAGAGGGAAAAATGAGTGGAAGAGCAGGAATGAAAAAGCATTGGGACTTATCGCACTCAGTTTAAATGATGAAATCATTCATCACATCACAAGGATACGGTGGGCAAAAGATGCATGGGATGAAAATAAATTATTTGGCACTTAAGTAAAAAATTCAAAGATAAATCTATTAATACAATTCTACAAATTAGATATGAAGGAGATATTCTAGGAAGAGGTGGAGAGAATCAAGCAAAAGAGGTGGAGTGAATCAAGGAGAAATCAGTGGGATTAGATGCTTGGATGTAAACTCTATAAATTAAGGTATTGGCCTAATGAGAGTTTGCTGGTTTTTTATTATCCATGCCTACATTAAGCTATCAGTTAAATGCTCACTAATCACGTCTTAATTATCATTCAATCTCTTTATTAATGATGTTGATTCTAGCATTTGATCCAACATAGCTCATCACATTGCTACAAATTTAACATGGTATCAGAGCCTAGCCTAGAATCCATCAATTTGTGAGCCCATTATCTTGCTAATCACCTGGCTAATTAGGATTAATATATAATTAAATTTTCTTTACCTCTTTTCAACTAGTGCTTTACACCCCCAGCTAGTGGAGGGGCTTGATCTCCCTCCAAGAGCAACATTAGGGTAACTGCTTCTAGGTAACCATAGCACAGTCCATCCCATTCAAACAAAATTGCAAACCGCCAAGCATAGCTGCCATTTTTTGCTAAATCGCTCGCACCACATTTTTGAAGGAGAAATAAGATCTCTACTGCTCTGGATCAAATTGCTCTAATTCCTCTTGGCCCTAACGGTTTTCAAGGGTGCTCTACAAGATGGTGCTCTACAAGATGCTGAAGACAGATTTTGATTTGATCAAGTCTACAGTGAGATCCAAGCTCTTCATATCAAATCTGCAGGTGACTTTGGTAAAACAGAGATTAAGCATTCAATGGTGGGTCAAATCTTGTGTTTCTTTTTTGGTGCAAATGAGGGTTCAAACGACCATTGGGTATCTGATACAGATCCCTATAACTTCAGATTGCAATTCAGAGATGGTTTGATACTCCAACCATTCTGTAGAGATTTGTTACCCTTGGTTTAATGTAATTTCTGGGTGGTGATTTTATGCTGATAAATCTGTTTTATAATCATCACCTAAACACCAGATTGAGTTGTAAAAGGGTAGACACTACCCTTAAATCTTGAAATTGGATCAAGAAGTAAGACCCCCTTCACATCATCATGAGTACGGCATAAGAGATAGCCAAATTTAATGGGGAGCAGTTTTACACATGACAAACAAAAACCATGTATCTGCTCATGAGGAAAAATCTGTGGGGGCTAGTTGAGGGAAGAGATGAATGCCCAGAGGTGAGAGGGGAAAATGAGTGGAAGAGCATTGAGACCCATCGCACTCAGTTTAAATGAAAAAGCATTGAGACCCATCGCACTCAGTTTAAATGATGAAATCATTCATCACATCACAAGGATACAGTGGGAAAAAGAAGCATGGGATGAACTCAATAATCTATTTGACACACAAGCAGAAAATTCAAAGATAAATCTGTTAATACAATTATACAAATTAGATATGGAAGGAAAGTGAACCTTTAATCACACACTTGAACAAATATAAAAGCATTAAGCAACAACTGGCAGCTCTTGGCAAAAAGGCACTAGCAGTGCTTCTGAAGAGTGTGGATAAAGGTGAATATGAAAACATTGTAGCAACACTAAAGAATGTACCTGAATTGAAGCTACACGAGATAGAAGGAGCTTTACTAGAGCAAGAGACCAGAGGCAAAGAGAAGAAATGGCTGGACTCAACAACAAGAGAAGAAAAAGCATTCTTCACCCGAGGAGGATTCTCTCGAGGACAAGGATGAGGAAGAGGGAGTAGGAGGAAGGACCTTCACTTGCCACAACTGTGGTGGAAAGCCAGGACACATGGCAAGAGACTACTACAGCAAACCCAGTGGAGAAGGAACGACATCGGCAAACTTCATTGAGGCTCCTAAGGAAGTGGAGTCTGATCATCTTTTATGAGAGAGAGAGAGAGAGAGAGAGAGAGAGAGAGAGAGAGAGAGTGAAAGTCCACAACCCAATGTAACTTGCCCCAACAGAGTAAAACCACCTCTGAGCCACCGATGATGTAGGCCATGTGGTAGATGTATGTGTGAGCACTTTAGTCAAGGTCACGGGCACTTGTAGTAGCCTTGGACACATAGAGAGAGAGAGTGTCAAGGACTATGAGTTTAGGGACTTGAGGCACTGGTTGGGACTATGAAGTAAGAGGGAAATTTGGTATAGGATCCAGGTGTGCTAGGAGTATTCACTTGAGGGGAGGTGTTGAAATATACAAGTGAATAGGGTGTGTGCAGGTACAAGCCCTTGCCAAGAGGCTGTAAAAGAGAATCTATAAATGTGAGAGAGCTTTTGAAAAGGTGAGAGGTATATACTGGGAGAGAATAAAGGGTAGAATGAGGAGATTTAGGAGGTGTGGAGATATTCTAAGAAGAGGTTGAGAGAATCAAGCAAAAGAGGTGGAGTGAATCAAGGAGAAATCAATGGGATTAGATGCTTGGATGTAAACTCTATAAATTGAGGCATTGGCCCAATGAGAATTTGCTGGTTTTTTATTTTCAATGCCTACATTAAGCTATCATTAAATGCTCACTAATCATGTCTTAATTATCATCTAATCTCTTTGTTAATGATGTTGATTCTAGCATTTGATTCACCATAGCTCATCACATTACTGCGAATTTAACATGGTATCAGAGCCTAGCCTAGAGTCCATCAATTTATAAGCCCATTATCTTGCTAATCACTTGGCTAATTAGGATTAGTAGATAATTAAGATTTTTTGCAACTTTTCAACTACCTCTCTGCACCCCCAGCCAGTGGAGGGGGCTTGATCTCCCTCCAAGAGCAACATTAGGGCAAGTGCTTCTAGGCAACCATAGCCAGCCTCCCCACAATCCGTCCGATTCAAACAAAATCGCAAACCGCCAAGCATAGCTGCCAGTTTTTGCTAAATCGATGCCACATTTTTGAGAAGGAGAAATGAGATCTCTGCTGCTCTAGATCAAATTGCTCTAAATCCTCTTGGCCTTAGGGGTTTCCAAGGGTGCTCTACAAGCTGGTGAAGACAGATTTTGATTTGATCAAGTCTATAGTGAGATCCAAGCTCTCGTTTTTGATTATCCACAATTTTTGCTAAATCGACGCCACATTTTTGAAGGAGAAATGAGATCTCTGCTGCTCCTGATCAAATTGCTCTAAGTCCTCTTGGCCCTAGGGGTTTTCAAGGGTGCTCTACAAGCTGGTGAAGACATATTTTGATTTGATCAAGTCTATAGTGAGATCCAAGCTCTTCATCAAATATGCAAGGGACTTTGGTAAAAGAGAGATTAAGCATTCAATGTTTGGTCAAATCTTGTGTTTCTTAGCTTAATCCTCTACTAGACTAATTTCTATTGATGGCCTTAAAAGGATTTGAGGTCATTTGAACTCTAAGGCCTCAGATCTGGACTCCTCGCATACTCTGTTTTTTGCACACAAAATAGAGAATTAATTTACTAATCAGTGGTGGTTAATCAGCACTAATCACTATTTGTTGGTGCAATTGAGGGTTCAAATCAACCATTGGGTATTTGATATAGATTCTTATAATTTGAGATTGCAATTCGGAGATGGTTTGATACTCCAACCATTCCGTATAGATTTGTTACCCTTCGTTTAATGTAATTTGTGGTGATTTTATATTGATAAATCTGTTGTACTCATCACCACCTAAACACCAGATTGAGTTTTAAAAGGGTAGACATTGCCCTTGAATCTTGAAATTGGATCAAGAGGTAAGACCCCCTTCACATCATCATGAGTATGGCGGCACAAGAGAGCCAAATTTATGGGGAGCAGTTTTACACATGGCAGACAAAAACCATGTATCTGCTCATGAGGAAAAATCTGTGGGGGCTAGTTGAGGGAAGAGATGAATGCCCATGTCCTATCGGACAAAGTTTTCTGGGCCGAAAACACGTTTTGGGCGCATCTGGACCTCTGTTTTTCAAAAAGCAGGCGATTTCGAGCACTGCGTGTAAGTCATTGATTCTATGCAAAACTCTGTTTTAAGAACTGCAAGAAGACAGATTGACTGTGCAGACACTGTGGGTGCTACAAAGAGGTCAACAGTTGCCATTGGGTGTATGTATGCACATTGAAGTCACTGGTTGTGACATTTGAGAGTACTACAGTACCTGCAGGAATTATAGCAGTTTGTGCAGGACAAACCAGAGTGCTGTTTCTGGTAAAATTGTGTGTTTGGCAAGATGTCAAATGATGGGATAACCCAGATTGTGGCTGAGAAGCTAGATAAGAATAACTTCCATGCTTGGAGGTTCAGATTGACGAATTTCCTGATGGGAAAGGGCTATTGGTGGGACTACATAGAAGGTGAGCATGAAGAGGCACCGGAGATACCGGACATAAATCCTACTGCTGCAGATGTGAAAGAGTTTAAATACTGGAATCAAGGAGCCAAGAAAGTCATGTATTGGCTCTCCATTAGTATACAGGACACCATGATTGGGCACATTCAGGATGCCAAGTCTCCCAAGGAGGCGTGGGACACCTTGGTAAAGCTTTATGGAAACAAATACCAAGGCACGTAAGATACAGTTGAAGAATGAACTTCATACTATGGAGAAAAAGAGCATGTCTGTGCATGACTATGCGTTGAAGATAAAGGGTATTGTGGAATCCCTTGCATCTATTGGTGTGTCAGTAGATGATGATGATAAGGTGGAGGTTTGTCTACGTGGTCTCGGGCCACAATACAAGGCGTTCAAGACGTCTATTCAGACTCGGGAAAACATTCCCAACTTTACAGATTTGGTATCTATGCTGATTATAGAAGAGAAGTGCTTGGGTGAAGACCAATAGTCTTCACAAAACAAAAATAGTTCAGAGCAACAGGCCTTCTACACAAGTTCAGGAAGAGGACGAGGTAGAGGAGGCCATGGACGCGGTCAAGGAGGTGGCCGAACAGGTAATCAGAATTATGGACAGCAGCAGCAACAACAACAGTCCCAGAATCAACAACAACAACAACAACACGCAGGTGGAAGAGGCAAATTCAGAGGCAAGGGGAGTCAAAGAGGCCGTGGAAATTGGCAAAGGCAATATAATGATGCACGTGAATGCTATTATTGTGGTAAGCCTGGACATGTGCAGGCAGAATGTTATAAGAAGCAAGCTGACATGCAAAATGGGAAAGTGCAGCAAAACAACTATGCATCCTCCTCAAGCAGAAATAATGAGGATAATGAAAGGTTGTTTGTTATGCAGCATGTTGTGAATGCCATGTCTGAAAATGTTGATGCAGCACAAAAAGATGATGTATGGTATGTGGATTCAGGTGCTTCGAACCACATGACAAGTCATGGGGAGTGGTTCAAGGAGATGAAAAACCCGGAAAGACCAGGTTTTGTGGAAACAAGGGATGACATTGCTCATCCAATTGCCCATGTTGGAGATGTGCCATTGTCTATGCAGGATGGCAAAGTGAAGTACCTTGCAGATGATGTACTTCACATTCCGAACATAACAAAGAATCTGGTTTCAGTTGGCCAGATGATTGAGCAAGGTTTGCAGGTTCGCTTTAACCCTGATGGTTGTTATGTTGAAGATTTTAAAGATAAGTGCAGGTTGGTTGCAAAAGGCAACAGAGTGGGCAGAATGTTTACATTGAATGTAGACATGCCTGAAATAAGTGCTGCGATGTTTGCAAACAGTTCAGGAATTGTTGCAGACACAGACATTCGGCATAAAAGGATTGGACATGTGAATGTGCAGAGATTGAAGTCTATGCAGACTAAAGGAATTGTGACAGGGCTGCCAAAATTTAAAGTGGAAGGTATGCAGAAAATATGTGAAGCATGCCAATTTGGGAAGCAAACAAAGCATGTGTTTCCACGTAACAGATATGTGAGCAGAAATGCACTAGATGTTGTGCATTCAGATGTATGGGGTCCTACGAAGACCATACCTATGGGAGGCTACATGTATTATGTGACTTTCATTGATGACCACACAAGGAAAGTGTGGGTATATTTCATGAAGGAGAAGAGTGCGGTGTTCACTCACTTTCAGAATTTCAGAGTTTTGGTTGAAAAGCAAACAGGGAAATATGTAAAGTGCCTAAGGTCAGATGGAGGGGGAGAGTACTTCTTCAATGAGTTTTCTGAATTTTTGAAGAAGAATGGTATTCGGAGACAGTTTACATGCAGATACACTCTGCAGCAAAATGGAGTTGCTGAGCGGAAAAACAGGCACATTGCTGAGATTGCGCAAGCATTGATGGAAGAGAAGAATATGCTGCATAGCTATTGGGCTGAGGCTGTTTCTACAGCAGTATACATCATGAACAGGACTCCAACTGCAGCCATACATGATGTAACTCCAGAGGAGAGGTTTACTGGCAGAAAACCAGATTTGTCTCATCTGAAAGTCTTTGGATGCATTGCATATGTGCATGTGCCAGATGAGCTGAGAACTAAGCTGGATCCAAAAGCAAAAAAATGTGTGTTTATTGGATACTCCCTTGAGCAAAAGGGATACAGGTGTTATAACCCTGCTACACGTGAGTTGAGGGTAAGCAGTGATGTTGTCTTTGATGAGATGAGCAGCTGGTATGCTGCTGAAAAAGAAGTTGTTGGGGCTGATGTGAGTGGAAGTGTGGTTGCACAGAATGCAGGTCAGCAATCACTGTCTTTGAGTGGACCAGGAGAGTCCTCATCTAGTGGGTCTGTTTTGATAGACCATGGAGTGGCAGGCTACATCATAATACCAGTCCTGCAAACATGATTAGTACATCACGTAAAGGAAAAGAGAAAGTGGTTGAGCCCCTTGGTATGCCTGACATTTCTGCAGGGCATTCTCATGTTGATGGAGAGTCTAGTGGCTCAGATATGAGCCTTGATAAGGAGCTTGGGATCCCAACTATGAGAACACTTGGTGTAAAGAAGGCTATGGAAGCCATGAATGCAAAGCTGCGAAGATCTGGAAGAGTGAAAATCCTGTGCAGAGATTTACCTATGATGGTTATGTGGCACATCACTATGCATATATGGCAAAGGTTGTGCAGGTTGTTGAGCCCACATGCATTGATGAGGCTATTGGAAATGTGTGTTGAGAGAATGTGTGTTGGAAATGTGTGTTGGGAGAAAGCTATGGATGAGGAGATGGATGCACTATATGGAAATGAGACTTGGGATTTAGTGCAATTGCCTGAAGGCAAGAAAGCCATTGGATGCAAGTGGGTGTACAAAGTAAAACATAACAGTGATGGAAGCATAAACAGGTACAAGGCTAGATTGGTAGCCAAAGGATATGCATAGACATATGGCATTGATTATGAGGAAACTTTCAGCCCAGTTGCCAAGATGGCAATAGTGAGAGTTGTGATAGCAGTGGTGGCTGCATCAAAGCAATGTTCTTTACATCAGATGGATGTAAAGAATGCATTCTTGCATGGGGATTTGCAAGAAAAGGTGTATATGTTGCAGCCACCTGGTTATGAGGATGTGGGTCACCCAGAGCATGTTTGCAGGTTGAAGAAAGCCTTGTATGGCTTAAAACAAGCACCAAGAGCATGGTCTGACAAGATTTCTGAATATCTTGTCACTATTGGCTTTCATGTAGCCAATGCAGATTTCTCGCTGTATGTGAGACATGGTGATAGAGAGGTTGTGCTTGTTGTCGTCTATGTAGATGACTTGATCCTTACGGGGGACCATGATGCAGAGATCTTTGATGTAAAGATCTTGCTTAGACAGAAGTTCGAGATGAAGGATCTGGGGGAGCTCAGATATTTCTTGGGCATTGAGGTGATTAGGTCACCACATGGTATTGGATTACTGCAGAGACAGTATGGCTTGGACATGTTGTCCAAGTATGGTATGACAGGCTGTAAGCCTATTTCTGTGCCATTGGATCAGAATGGCAAGTTGAGTGCAGATTCAGGAGAGATCTTGGAGGATCCTACTATGTATAGGCGCATAGTATGAAGCTTAATCTATATGACGATCACCAGACCAGATTTGAGCTATGCTGTTGGGTTGGTGAGTCAGTTTATGCAGGTTCCACGGAAACCGCATTTGGATGCAGTGAGACGCATACTGAGGTATGTGAGGTCTACTTTGCATTATGGATTATTCTATGAGACTAGGTATCTCAACACTCCCCCTCGAGCTCAACTCCATCTCATGTACACCAAAGTGAAGCCCTGAATCTGCGGAGCTTCTCTGTACCCAATGCTTTGGTGAAGATGTCAGCTACCTGATCCTCTGTGCTAACATAAACAAGGTCAAGGTCTCCTGCCAAGACCCAACTGTATACTGCTAATGTTGTCATAGAAAATGACAACTTGTCTATCCACTGATAGACCCAAATCTGCAAGTAGCTTTCTCAACCAAGCTACCTCACATGCTGCCATAGCAGCTCCTCTGTACTCGGCCTCTGTACTCGATAGAGCAACCGTAGGCTGCTTCTTGCTGCTCCAAGTCACAGCAGCACTCCCCAAAGACAACATGAATCCACTGGTAGATCTTCTATCTGAGATACTACCAACCCAATCAGCATCTGTGTACCCATGTACACATACGAGGTGGTGGACACTAATGACCTGCCTGGGGGATAGGCCCCACACTTACACCACTGGCATGGTTGGTGAGATCTTGGGTGATATGCGGCCGGTGGGATAACAGGCTGTGTGACAGCCATTCTAGAGACTGGCATAGTTATAGTGCCAGCTCATTTAGTTGGGTTCACACTATAGAGAACCCGTGTATGTAGTGGTTGAGTACCTTTCATATTGTGTGTACTCTTATCTTTGTATATGGTGTGTTGAGTGTTGTGTGAAGAAGAAGAAGATTTCAGCCTCTCACCTTGTGTGTTCTCTATTAGGGTTTTGTGAGTGTGTGTGTGCTTGCAAGAGCTCAAGCTCTCTTCCTCCCTGCATCTTTTCAGTGACCTTGACAAAAGTGCTCACACATACATCTGCCTACATCATCGGTGGCTCTCAGAGGTGCTTTTACTCTCTTGGGCAAGTTCTCTCTCTCTCTCTCTCTCTCTCTCTCTCTCTCTCTCTCTCTCTCTCTCTCTCTCTCTCTCTCTCTCTCTCTCTCTCTCTCTCAGAAAAGATGATCTGACTCCACTTCCTCACGAGCCTCCATGAAGTTTGCCTATGTCGTTCCTTCTCCACTAAGTTTGCTGTAGCAGTCTCTTACCATGTGTCCTTGCTTTCCACAGTTGTGGGGCAAGTGAAGGTCCTTCCTTCTACTCTGCCTCTTCCTTCCACTAGGTTTGCTGTAGCAGTCTCTTACCATGTGTCCTTGCTTTCCACAGTTGTGGCAAGTGAAGGTCCTTCCTTCTACTCTACCTCTTCCTCCTCCTCGTCTTCGAGAGAATACTCCTCGGGTGAAGAATGCTTTTTCTTCTCTTGCTGTTGAGTCCAGCCATTTCTTCTCTTTGCCTCTGGTCTCTTGCTCTAGTAGTTCCTAATTAGCCAGGTGATTTAGCAAGATAATGGGCTCACAAATTGATGGATTCTAGGCTAGGCTCTGATACCATGTTAAATTTGTAGCAATGTGATGAGTTATGGTGGATCAAATGCTAGAATCAACATCATTAATAAAGAGATTAGATGATAATTAAGATGTGATTAGTGAGCAATTAATTGATAGCTGAATGTAGGCATGGATAATAAAAAACCAGCAAATTCTCATTAGGCCAATGCCTCAATCTATAGAGTTTACATCCAAGCATCTAATCCCATCATTCATTTCTCCTTGATTCACTCCACCTCTTTTGCTTGATTCTCTCCACCTCTTCCCAGAATATCTCCACACCTCCTAAATCTCCTCATGCTATCCTTTATTCTCTCCTAGTAGATACTTCTCACCTTTTCACAGGCTCTCTCACATTTACAGATTCTCAAGTGAATACTCCTAGCACACCTGGTCCCTATACCAAGTTTCCCTCTTACTTGATAGTCCGCGACCAGTGCCTCAAGTCCCTAAACTCATAGTCCTTGACACTATCTCTCTCTATGTGTCCAAGGTTACTACAAGTGCCCGTGACCTTGACTAAAGTGCTCACACATACATCTACCACATGGCCTACATCATCAGTGGTGCTCACACATACATCTACCACATGGCCTACATCATCGGTGGCTCTCAGAGGTGGTTTTACTCTGTTGGGGCAGGTTACATTGGGTTGTGGGGTTTCACACTCTCTCTCTCTCTCTCTCTCTCTCTCTCTCTCTCTCTCTCTCTCTCTCTCTCTCTCTCTCAGAAAAGATGATCTGACTCAACTTCCTTAGGAGCCTCCATGAAGTTTGCCTATGTCGTTCCTTCTCCACCACTGGGTCTCTTGCCATGTGTCCTTGCTTTCCACAGTTGTGGCAAGTGAAGGTCCTTCCTCCTACTTTGCCTCTTCCTCTTCCTCGTCCTCGAGAGAATACTCCTCGGGTGAAGAATGATTTTTCTTCTCCTGTTGTTGAGTCCTGCCATTTCGTCTCTTTGCCTCTGGTCTCTGGCTCTAGTAGAGCTCCTTCTATCTCGTGTAGCTTCAATTCAGGTACATTCTTTAGTGTTGCTACAATGTTTTTATATTCACCTTTGTCCACACTCTTCAGAAGCACTGCTAGTGCCTCATCATCTTCTACCTTTTTGCCAATAGCTTCCAGTTGTTGCTTAATGCTTTTATATTTGTTCAAGTGTGTGATTAAAGGTTCACTTTCCTTCATATCTAATTTGTAGAATTGTATTAACAGATTTATCTTTGAATTTTTCGCTTGTGTGCCAAATAATTTATTGAGTTCATCCCATGCATCTTTTGCCCACTGTATCCTTGTGATGTGATGAATGATTTCATCATTTAAACTGAGTGCGATAAGTCCCAATGCTTTTTCATTCCTGATCTTCCACTCGTTTTTCCCTCTCACCTCTGGGCATTCATCTCTTCCCTCAACTAGCCCCCACAGATTTTTCCTCATGAGAGAAAATACATGGTTTTTGTCTGCCATGTGTAAAAGTGCTCCCCATTAAATTTGGCTATCTCTTGTGTCACCGTACTCATGATGATGTGAAGGGGGTCTTACCTCTTGATCTAATTTCAAGATTCAAGGGCAGTGTCTACCCTTTTACAACTCAATCTGGTGTTTAGGTGATATCACAACAGATTTATCAGCATAAAATCACCAGAAATTACATTAAACCAAGGGTAACAAATTTGTACGGAATGGTTGGAGTATCAAACCATCTCCGAATTGCAATTTGACGTTATAGGGGATGTGTATGAGATACCCAATGGTTCATTTGAACCCTCAACTACACCAAAAAATAGTGATTAGTGCTGATTAATCATTGATTAGTTAATTAATCCTTTGTTTTGTGTGTAAAAAATTGAGTATGCGGGGAGTCCAGATCTAAGGCCTTAGAGTTCAAATGAGCTCAAATCCTTTCAAGGCCATCAATAGCAATCAATCTAGTAGAGGATTAAGCCAAGAAACACAAGATTTGACCAAACATTGAATGCTTAATCTCTGTTTTACCAAAGTCACCTGCAGATTTGATGAAGAGCTTGGATCTCACTGTAGACTTGATCAAATGAAAATTTGTCTTCACCAGCTTGTAGAGCACCCTTGAAAACCCCTAGGGCCAACAGGAATTAGAGCAATTTGATTCGGAGCAGCGGAGATCTCATTTCTCCTTCAGAAATGTGGCGCCAGCGATTTAGCAAAAATTGGCAGCTACGCTTGGCGGTTTGCGATTTTGTTTGAATGGGATGGTGGACTGTGGGGA
Organism: Cibotium barometz; assembly: GCF_041138505.1. Lineage (NCBI taxonomy): Eukaryota > Viridiplantae > Streptophyta > Polypodiopsida > Cyatheales > Cibotiaceae > Cibotium > Cibotium barometz. The sequence goes on from NC_141047.1 coordinate 4,644,308, forward strand.
GGCTGGCTATGGTTGCCTAGAAGCACTTACCCTTATCAAGCCCCTCCATGGGGGTGTAGAGAGCTAGTTGAAAAGAGGTAAAAATCCTAATTATCTACTAATCCTAATTAGCTAGGTGATTAGCAAGATAATGGACTCACAAATTGATGGATTCTAGGCTAGGCTTTGATACCATGTTCGTGTAGCTTCAATTCAGGTACATTCTTTAGTGTTGCTACAATGTTTTCATATTCACCTTTGTCCATACTCTTTAAGCACTCCTAGTGCCTCATCATCTTCTGCCTTTTTGCCAATAGGCTTAATGCTTTTATATTTGTTCAAGTGTGTGATTAAAGGTTTACTTTCCTTCATATCTAATTTGTAGAATTGTATTAATAGATTTATCTTTGAATCTTTTGCTTGTGTGCCAAATAATTTATTGAGTTCATCCCATGCATCTTTTGCCCCACTATATCCTTGTGATGTGATGAAAGATTTCATCATTTAAACTGAGTGCGATAAGTCCCAATGCTTTCTCATTCCTGCTCTTCCACTCATTTTTCCCTCTCACCTCTGGGCATCCATCTCTTCCCCCTCAACTAGCCCCCATAGATTTTTCCTCATGAGAGCAAATACATGGTTATTGTCTGCCATGTGTAAAACTGCTCCCCATTAAATTTGGCTATCTCTTGTGCCGCCGTACTCATGATGATGTGAAGGGGGTCTTACCTCTTGATCCAATTTCAAGATTCAAGGGTAGTGTCTACCCTTTTACAACTCAATCTGGTGTTTAGGTGATGAGTACAACACATTTATCACCACAAATTACATTAAACCAAGGGTAACAAATCTATACGGAATGGTTGGAGTATCAAACCATCTCTGAATTGCAATTTGAAGTTATAAGGATGTGTATCAGATACCCAATGGTTGATTTGAACCCTCAATTGCACCAAAAATAGTGATTAGTGTTGATTAATCATTGATGAGTAAATTAATCCTCTGTTTTATGTGCAAAAAACAGAGTATGCGAGGAGTCCAGATCTGAGACCTTAGAGTTCAAATGAGCTCAAATCCTTTCAAGGCCATCAATAGCATTTAGTATAGTAGAGGATTAAGCCAAGAAACACAAGATTGGACCAAACATTGAATGCTTAATCTCTGTTTTACCAAAGTCACCTGCAGATTTGATGAAGAGCTTGGATCTCACTATAGACTTGATCACATCAAAATATGTCCTCACCAGCTTGTAGAGCACCCTTGAAAATCCCTAGGGCCAAGAGGAATTAGAGCAATTTGTTGTGGAGCAGTAGAGATCTCATTTCTCCTTAAAAAATGTGGTGCCAATAATTTAGCAAAAATTGGCAGCTACGCTTGGGGCGGTTTGCGATTTTGTTTGAATGGGATGGTGGACTCTGGGGAGACTGGCTATGGTTGCCTAGAAGCACTTGCCCTAATGTTGCTCCTGGAGGGAGATCAAGCCCCTCCACTAGCTAGGGGTGTAGAGAGCTAGTAGAGAAGAGGTAAAAATCTTAATTATATACTAATCCTAATTCGCTAAGTGATTACCAAGATAATAGGCTTCCAAATTGATGGATTCTAGGCTAGGCTCTGATACCATGTTAAATTTGCAACAATGTGATGAGCTACGGTGGATCAAATGCTAGAATCAACATCATTAACAAGGAGATTGGATGATTAGTAAGCAATTAACTGATAGCTTAATGTAAGCATGGATAATCAAAAACCAACAAAGTCTCATCAGGCCAATGCCTCAATTTATAGAGTCTACATCCAAGCATCTAATCCCACTGATTTCTCCTTGATTCACTCCACCTCTTTTGCTTGATTCTCTCCACCTCTTCCCAGAATATCTCCACACTGACTAAATCTCCTCATGCTATGCTTTATTCTCTCTCCATGAAGTTTGCCTATGTCGTTCCTTCTCCACTGGGTTTGCTATAGTAGTCTCTTGCCATGTGTCCTTGCTTTCCACAGTTGTGGCAAGTGAAGTTCCTTCCTCCTACTCTGCTTCTTCCTTGTCCTCGTCCTCGATAAAATTTTCCTCGGGTGAAGAATGCTTTTTCTTCTCGTGCTGTTGAGTCCAGCCATTTCTTCTGTTTGCCTCTGGTCTTTTGCTCTAGTAGAGCTCCTTTTATCTCGTGTAGCTTCAATTCAGGTACATTCTTTAGTGTTGCTACAATGTTTTCATATTCAACTTTGTCCACACTCTTCAAAAGCACTACTAGTGCCTCATCATCTTCTGCCTTTTTGCCAATAGCTGCCAGTTGTTGCTTAATGCTTTTATATTTGTTCAAGTGTGCGATTAAAGGTTCACTTTCCTTCATATCTAATTTGTAGAATTGTATTAACAAATTTATCTTTGAATTTTTTGCTTGTGTGCCAAATAATTTATTGAGTTCATCCCATGCATCTTTTGCCCACTGTATCCTTGTGATGTGATGAAAGATTTCATCATTTAAACTGAGTGCGATAAGTCCCAATGCTTTCTCATTCTTGCTCTTCCACTCATTTTTCCCTTTCACCTCTGGGCATTCATCTCTTCCCTCAACTAGCCCCCACAAATTTTTCCTCATGAGAGCAAATACATGGTTTTTGTCTGCCATGTGAAAAACTACTCCCCATTAAATTTGGCTATCTCTTGTGCCACCGTACTCATGATGATGTGAAGGGGGTCTTACCTCTTGATCCAATTTCAAGATTCAAGGGCAGTGTCTACCCTTTTACAACTCAATCTAGTGTTTAGGTGATGATTACAACAGATTTATCAGCATAAAATCACCAGAAATTACATTAAACCAAGGGTAACAAATCTGTACTGGAGTACAAACCATCTTCGAATTGCAATCTGAAGTTATAAGGATGTGTATTAGATAGCCAACGGTTGATTTGAACCATCAATTGCACCAAAAATAGTGATTAGTGTTGATTAATCATTGATTAGTAAATTAATCCTCTGTTTTGTGTACAGAAAACAGAGTATGCGGGGAGTCCAGATCTAAGGCCTTAGAGTTCAAATGGGCTCAAATCCTTTCAAGGCCATCAATAGCAATTAGTCTAGTAGAGGATTAAGCCAAGAAACACAAGATTTGACCAAACATTGAATGCTTAATCTCTATATTACCAAAGTCACCTGTAGATTTGATGAAGAGCTTGGATCTCACTGTAGACTTGATCAAATCAAAATCTATCTTCACCAGCTTGTAGAGCACCCTTGAAAACCCCTAGGGCCAAGAGGAATTAGAGCAATTTGATCCGAAGCAGTAGAGATCTCATTTCTCCTTTAGAAATGTGGCACCAGTGATTTAGCGAAAATTGGCAGCTACCCTTGACGGTTTGCGATTTTGTTTGAATGGGATGGTGGACTATGGGGAGGCTAGCTATGGTTGCCTAGAAGCACTTGCCCTAACGTTACTCCTGCAGGGAGATCAAGCCCCTCCACTGGCTGAAAAGAGGTAAAAATCTTAATTATTTGCTAATCCTAATTAGCTAGTTGAAAAGAGGTAAAAATCTTAATAATTACTAATCCTAATTAGCTAGGTGATTAGCAAGATAATGGGCTCACAAATTGATGGATTCTAGGCTAGGCTCTGATACCATGTTAAATTTGCAGTAATGTGATGAGCTATGGTGGATCAAATGCTAGAATCAATACATTAGATGATAATTAAGACGTTGATGACACGGAAGCGGTATAGCTATATATGCCTTTATAGGGTGTCACACTTCCACACACTGATACAACACACCTAGAACACCAGACCCAAGAGTATGTACAAAACTTTATTTCAATTCAAGTCTTCGTCTTTACAGAGTTATACATCCATCACATCCTTAGAACCATCATCATCTAACACCCATTCATAATCAGCCCACTCCCCCTCAGCGATATGAACTATGACTGACCAGTACCCTGCATCACTCTCAAAATAAACGACCTCAAACATAGAACCATCTTCAAAGTACAATTCTTTGATATATCCGGACCAAACTCCAGGACAAGATACATATCAGAGGTGGGCTATCCTCAAAGCTTTTCTTCAAATTTACAAAATTGTATTTTCAAGACAACAAACTATTACAACACAAACAGTCCCAAAAAAACCCTTACAAACACTGAGAACAACTACTCAGATGTCTACTGGAAAGATCCTTCACATTCTTCGTCAGACATTGTCTCAAAGACAAGTACTCCAGCTGAGAGCATGTGAGCAGGAAACATTTGGAAGTTCATCCATTGCTCATCTGTGATATGCAAAATCACACAGCAAATATGACCATGCACTTCTGAAAACACTACTATTGGATTGATTTCATCTCCAAGGTCTATGGAATTAACCCATGGTCCCAACTCAAAGATCAAATACATTCCTCAGATGTAGAGCATTTTCAGCATTAAAGCCTCCAAGAAAACTCAGCAAACACTGTGTCTCCTTTGCTACAACTGGTGGGCTAGGCAATTTAGCTCTATATAGTTCACAAAACCTCTCCTGTTCTGGACCTGAAACACCACAAAAACACCTTCCCAGGGCCGTAGCACTTCCAAATCCCCAAAATAGTCCTGAATTTTGTTGTTTTCAACAAGTATATTCATTGAAAACTCTCCCAGAGGTCTCCCAAATCAGAAATAGAGCATCAACCTTTGAATACTGATAAAAGACAGTCCTCAGGCTCAATTCTAGCCCCTGAACCTTCCCAAAATAGTTTGCCTAGCTTTAGCCTCTTTCTCTGTCTCCAAAACACAGTAAAACAGGCTGCTCCTCCTCCTGGCCTCTCCTGGCAGCAGATATAGTACAGAAAAAATAGCACACTTACCTTTTTTCCCGAAAACCTCCAGCCTGGCCCCCAAGCTGGTCGCCCTACTTCTCCTGGTCTCTTGTCTTTGGAATCTTTAAAAATCACCTGTTTCTCATGAGATGGAAATGCAGTTCCTGGCTCTCTCTTGTTTCCTGCGGCCTCCTCTCAGCAAATTCAGCAACTCTTGCTCACAATCTACTCTTCGAGCATCTGTAGCAAGCTCCACAGCCGGTCTCCTCTGCATCCACAGCTTCACAACTCCTCTGACAGCTCCTCCAAGCTCTCCATCTCCACGCAAAATTGCAAATGAGCTCTCGCAGGCTCCAAAACTGGGCGAGTTCTCCAGGAGGCTTCTTGAGCCTTCCTGTGCTGACACTTGGCATCCTACATGTCCTCTAGGTGTGTGGAACTGACACACACATGCGTGCATGCCTGCCACCTACTCCACGTCAAGATCCTATACTGACACACAGGTGGTGTCCAGTCACAACCCACCATCCATGTCAGAGGGTACCTTAATTCCTCTTCAAAAACCTTGGAAATTGTGCCAAAACCTTTTCATTTTCTCTCTACTTTCTCTCTCCTGTACATTGAATTTTATCTCAACCACAACTCAAAACTGACTCAAACTGATTACATATTCCTGAAGCTCTTAGTATTCTGCATAGTATATACACATCATCGGTCTCTGTTTTTGTCCACACATATTTAGCAACCCCCTATTTCTGCTGAGACATTCATGTCCAGCAGAGATGTACAAACAAAGATGTGATATTCAGATCTTCTTTTGTACTCTCCACAACCTCCTGACATGCATCATAAGCTTCCTGATCTTTTTCCTTCAAGGCTAACATCAACCGAGCAAAATATTTCTTTAATCGCAGACCATTCACTCTTCTTTTATGCTTCTTTCCATTTAAATCAGTAAGTTGATAGCTTCCATTATCAAACTTTTTCTCAACTTTGTATAGACCTTCCCACTTTGTCTGGAATGCAGTATGAAATGTCCTAGCCAGCTTGCTATTATACCTGAGAACCAGATTACCTTCTTCGATTCCTTTTTACCTCACCTCCTTATTCTCTTTCTCTTGTCTTTTCAATTGCATAGTGGCATAATGATCAAAAGCTAGTTCTTTGTCTAATTGAATGGTTTGCAAAGCCAACAATCTTTCTCTGTAACAATTGATAGGTTCATATCCTTCTTCAACCAGAAACTTCAAAGCTGGAATTTCTACGTCAATAGGCATGAGTGCTTATTTCCCATAAACTAAATGAAATGGTGAGAATTGTGTGCCAGATTTCACCGCAACTCTGTATGCCCATAATACACGATTCATCTCTACATCCCAATTTTTGACATGACTCTCTGTCATTTTAGTCATCTCATCAACTTAAATTCACCACTTGAATTTTTCATTCAAACCATTGCATTGAGGGTGATAAGGAGTGACATATTTGTGGTTGATGTTTAGTCTTCTGCATAAGTGGTCAACTACCTCTCCTCGAAATTCAGGACCGTTATCTGACAATAACTCCAGAGGAATACCAAATCTGCAACATATATGTTCATACACAAAATCAGCCACTTCCTTACTATCTACTCTCTTCACCGCCTTCACTTCTGGCCATTTTGATAGGTAATCCACCGCAGTAAGCATATAACACTTCCCTCTGGCCATCTTGGGAAATGGTCCAATTGCATCCACCCCCCACCTCTCAAAAATGTCATATACCGCATGATATTTCTCGGCTCCATTTTCAAGATTCTTTTTCCCATTCTCTGGCACTCATGGCAAGACCTGCACTAGTGTTGAATATCCTTCTGGATGGAAGGCCATACATAACCCTCCAGTAATATCTTCTGCAAAGTGATCTTAAATGCATAATGACCTCCACAAGCTCCCTCATGATTTGAAGATAGAATATGATATATTTCTTCCCTCCAGGGAATTCTTCTCAATACTTGATCAGCTCCTTGCATGTATAATTCATCTCCAATCATGACATAATGCTTACTCTTCCTGATAAAATGATACTTTTGGCCTTTTTTTAGCTCCTCAGGGAAGCGACGTGAGAGTAAGTAATCCACCACTTTAGACAGGTATTCTCTCCCCCTGTATAATGGCTCTTCAATTTTTGCAATTATTGGGTCCTGATCAATTACTTCCTGGGCTAACTCATGTGCAATATGATTGTCCTCTCGCCGCACATGTTGAATACTCCATGCTGTAAATTGACGCAGCAAGACCTGCGTTACTACTAACAGGGAATCTCCTTTTATAATTAGCTTCTGAATTTTTTGTTTTAGAGCAGCCTTTAGCCCCTTAAACAACGCTGCGTATTCAGCCTCATTATTACTTTCGGCTTTTAGACGTATTCCATCTTTTAGAATCAGCCCGCCTTCTGAATCCTGGATTATATAACCCCCGGTGGCCTGATGTATACTCCTCTTATACGAACCATCAAAGAACAAGACACGAGCTCCGGGAATGATAATTTGTTCCTCTCTTTCTATCTTTGAATCCACTTCCTTCACCAGGATCGGGCCTTCCTTATACGTCAGAAGATCTGCCAGAGTTGCCTTGCAAGTATCTTCAATTAAAAATGAGAAATCATATTCTTGAAGCTCCACCAACCATCGCATCATACCTTTTGAACTTCCTGCAGGCATATGCCAGACTTGACAAAACCAATTCAGCCTCTGTATATTTCCTTTCTGCTTCTGTCTTCACTCTACTTGCATAATATACGGGTTTCATGTATCTGGACTCATCTCCTCTCTGCATTAAAATTGCTCCAACCACATCCAGACTAAAAGATGGATTCACATAAAAGACCTGGGAGAAATCTGGGGCTCTTACACTAGAAATACCTCCCAATACCTCCTTCACTTTCTCAAACACTTCCTCGCATTCTTCATTCCATTGTAACGTTCTTTCTTCATGGCCTGTTGAAGAGGATAAAGCAATTGAGATACTAAATGAATAAATCTCGCCATATACTTTACCTTCTGGACAAAAGTCTGCAGGCAGCTGCCTGGATGTTGATGGTGCAGATAATAAGATAAGAGCTTTTATTTTCTCTGGATCAGGTTCAATTCCATTTTGAGATATCATATGACCCAAGAGCTTCACTTTTGAACATCCTAAATGACATTTTTTAGGATTCAACTGTCCACCTGCATCATCCATTTTAGAAAATACTTGCTCCAATTTATCGCCAATGCTCCTTTTGAGAACTATATACACATATATCATCCAAAAAAGCTCTCACAAAATCATCTGTAAGAGGTGCAAGTACTCTATCAGTATTCCTCTGATACCATGAGGGCGCATTTTTCAAACCAAATGGTACTACTCGATAACAATAGCAACCCCATGGTGTAATGATAGTGGTTTTATCTTGGTCTTTCTCAGCAAAATTGAAATCTGAAAATACCCAGAGAAGCCATCGCATACACTATACCTCTCATACCCAGCCACCCTATCTAAAATGTCATCAATGAATGGCACAGGATAGTGATTGCTTTTTGTTGCAGCATTTAGAGGCTTGTAATCAATACAGACTCTCCACCCACCTATATGCTTTGGAGTAATGACTACTAGATTTTCCCAATCTGAGTGATCTACTGGATAAATTAATCCTGCCTTTAATAATTTACTCAACTCTTCTCTCAACACGGGCAATAGCTCTCTGTTTATTCTTCTCAACTTTTGAAATACTGGCTTCACACCCTCTTTCAATACTATAGGCATTGGTTCACATTTAAATCCTCGGATCTCTTCATATGAGGTAATGAAAAAATCTGGAAATTTATGTATTACCTTCATATATTCTTCTTTTTCCACTGACTGCAAACTGGGATTCAACATACCCTGTGTAATAGCTTCTCTTTCTCTGCACTGGTGGGTGGTGGAGGCTGCATCAGACTGTCCATATCTTCAAGTCTACTCTCTTCTTCCTCCTTTGACATCTCTTCAACTTGCATTATATATTCATCTTCTTCTTTCACTAAAAATGATACTTGACCTTCATCATCAGAAGTAGAACTTTCTTCCTCAATTTCACTATCTGTATATTCATCAACACTTGTTTCTTCAAGCTCACTCTCCATTTCCAGCTTGCTACTCATATTGAACTTCCTGGCTCTTCCTCTCTCTTATTATGTACAGTTATAGTACCCTTCCTCTAATTTTGGATGGCACCCACCTGTCTGAGCCAAGGCCTACCTAAAATCAGCGGATAAGCTCCCAAACCAACTGGCATAATATGGCAATTTATGCTGCAAATCACACCAAAAAAGCAGTCACTGGTACTCTTGTACATATACCCAAACACTTCACTTTTGCATGATTTGCCAATCGAAGTCTAAAATCTGAATTAGCATTCAGCTTTAACCCCAATCTCTCCATGTAGGACTGAGGTTCTCCAACACTCACACCTCCACACCAAGCATCAAAACTGACGGACAGATATCAGGAAGGTCTTCCACAGACATCAACTCCATTTCACCTTGCGTGGGCTCCTGCTCATTTGCTTTCCTCGGATTTGCCAACCTCTTCCACTCTCTCTTGAGCTTCGGACACAATCCAAGCAATGGGTGAAAGTTATATTGGCTGCCCTTTCTTTTAAATCACCCATTAGGGTGTATTCTTCCTGACCTTGACCGATATGCAAATCTGAAGTTTTATAGCATCTTCTTGGCTTTCTTTTCTTATTCTCTGGTTGAGGGCTGATGTCAAATTGGACATGTTTTCCTTTCTTAGATGACGGTTCAACTTTTGCCATTACACTTCTTGTCCTCTTGGCCATAGGCATGATCTCTGGAATAGTCTCCAGTCCTATCAAGCTAAGAGCCGGTCCCTTTCCTTTATCTTCTCATTTAACTCCACTGGTAGAGGGCTGACTTGGATCTTTTACCTCAATACTGTGATCTCCTAATCTATCATTAGTTCTTTGCATCACGGGATAAATTTCACCACCCACCCTAGCCGGTTTATCACATTGAGGGCTGATATGTCCCCACTCCCCGCAATTCCAGCATTTGACATTGCTTAAATAATAGCCTCGTCCTCTCCCTGATCCTCCCATATTTCCTTCACCTGTTGGCAAAATATCTCTTCTATTATTTGGAGCACCCCGACTTCTTCCCCTTCCACCTGCTTCCATCCAATTCAAACTTAAAGACTTCATGAGCTCCACTGCATCATGAATGTCTCTCTTCGAAGTATCCTCTTGTTCAGGAACAACAGCAGCTTCTCTTTCAGGATGCATACTCTCAATCTCTGGCATCTTCACAGACTTCTTTGGCTCTTCCTGTATTCCCAACTGCCTCAGACGCTTTACCTTCCACTCCTTCTCTTGAGCAACTCTGACAGCTTCCTCAAAGCTATCCAGATTCTTCAGCTCCACCTTCAGATGGAGGGTTGGCTCCAGACCAGCCACAAACCAGTCTCTCTTTATCATCTGTGGGGGTACTTCAGGAATCAAAGCCTCACACCATAGACTCCTTAGTCTACCAAACTCAATCAAATATTGATCCACATCCTGTCCGTCCTTCTGCTGAATTTTACACAACTCTTTCCACACATCATTCAGGCTTTTTACACAGGCAAACTGTGTCAAAAATGCAGCTCTAGCTACATCGTACTTAGGGTCTTGTTGATGAGCATTCCTGTGTGTAGTCACAAACATCTGTAGCCATGCTTTTGCATCACCTTGTAAGCAATAAGTGAAAATCTGAGAGAGGATCTCTGGGGTTGCTCTCTCTTTCATCAAAGTTGTAAACTCCATCTTTTCTAGAAATTTAAACACACTTTCATGCAGTAATCCCCAATATTCTGGAAAGTCCTGAGCCATCTCTTCAATCTTTCTTCACACAAACCCTTGTCTTCTTTCACAAACCAAAGGAAATTTCTTCCTCAGTGGGGACACCAAAAAGTGATGACACGGAAGCGGTATAGCTATATATGCCTTTATAGGGTGTCACACTTCCACACACTGATACAACACACCCAGAACACCAGACCCAAGAGTATGTACAAAACTTTATTTCAATTCAAGTCTTCGTCTTTACAGAGTCGTACATCCATCACATCCTCAGAACCATCATCATCTAACACCCATTCATAATCAGTCCACTCCCCCTCAGCGAAATGTACTATGACTGACCAGTACCTTGCATCACTCTCAGAATAAACGACCTCAAACATAGAACCATCTTCAAAGTACAGTTCTTCAATATCCGGACCAAACTCCAGGACAAGATACATATCAGAGGTGGGCTATCCTCAAAGCTTTTCTTCAAATTTACAAAACTGTATTTTCAGGACAGCAAACTATTACAACACAAACAGCCCCAAAAAAACCCTTACAAACACTGAGAACAACTACTCAGATGTCTACTGGAAAGATCCTTCACATTCTTCGTCAGACATTGTCTCAAAGACAAGCACTCCAGCTGAGAGCATGTGAGCAAGAAACATTTGGAAGTTCATCCATTGCTCATCTCTGATATGCAAAATCACAGAGCAAATATGACCATGCACTTCTGAAAACACTACTATTGGATTAATTTCATCTCCAAGGTCTATGGAATTAACCCGTGGTCCCAACTCCAATATCAAATACATTCCTCAGATGTAGATCATTTTCAGCATTAAAGCCTCCAAGAAAACGCAGCAAACACTGTGTCTCCTTTGCCACAACTGGGCCAGGCAATTCAACTCTATATAAAAACACCTTTCCACGGCCGTAGCACTTCCAAATCCCCAAAATAGTCCTGAATTTTGATGTTTTCAACAAGTATATTCACTGAAAACTCTCCCATAGGTCTCCCAAATAAAAAATACAGCATCAACCATTGAATACTGACAAAAGAAAATCCTCAGGCTCAATTCTAGCCCTTGAACCTTCCCAAAACAGTTCGCCTAGCTTTAGCCTCTTTCTCTGGCTCCAAAACACAGTAAAACAGGCCGCTCCTCCTCTTGGCCTCTCCTGGTAGCAGATAAAGCACAGAAAAAACAGCACACTTACCTTTTTTCCCTGTTCTTGAAAACCTCCAGCCTGGCCCCCAAGCTGGTCGCCCTACTTCTCTTGGTCTCTTGCCTCTGGAATCTTCGAAAATCACATGTTCCTCGCGATGGAAATGTAGTTCCTGACTCTCTCTTGTTTCCTGCAGCCTCCTCTTAGCAAATTCAGCAACTCTTGCTCACAATCTACTCTCCAAGCATCCGTAGCAAGCTCCACAGCCGGTCTCCTCTGCATCCACAACTTCACAGCTCCTCTGATAGCACCTCCAAGCTCTCCATCTCCATGCAAAACTGCCAAATGAGCTCTCGTAGGCTCCAAAACCGGGCGAGTTCTCCAGGAGGCTTCTTGAGCCTTCCTGTGCTGACACTTGGCATCCTACATGTCCTCCAAGTGTGTGGAACTGACACACACAGGCCTGCATGCCTACCACCTACTCCAAATCAAGCTCTTATACTGACACACAGGTGTCCAGTCACACAAGTGTCCAGTCTCACAGCCCACCATCCATGTCACAGGGTACCTTAATTCCTCTTCAAAAACCTTGGAAATTGTGCCAAAACCTTTTCATTTTCTCTCTTAACTTTCTCTCTCTTGTACATTGAATTTTATCTCAACCAAAACTCAAAACTGACTCAAACTGATTACATATTCCTGAAGCTCTTAGTATTCTGCATAGTATATACACATAGTATATACACATCATCAGTCTCTGTTTTTGTCCACACAACGTGATTAGTGAGCAATTCACTGATAGAATAATGTAGGCATGGATAATCAAAAACCAGCAAATTCTCATAAGGCCAATGCCTCAATTTATAGAGTTTACATCCAAGCATCTAATCCCACTGATTTCTCCTTGATTCATTCCACCTCTTTTGCTTGATTCTCTCCACCTCTTCCCAAAATATCTCCACACCTCCTAAATCTCCTCATGCTACCCTTTATTCTCTCCCAGTAGATACTTCTCACCTTTTCATAGGCTCTCTCACATTTACAGATTCTCTTTTACAGCCTCTTCCAAGGGCTTGTTCTCGCACACCCCCTATTCACTTGTATATTTCAACACCTCCCCTCAAGTGAATACTCCTAGCACACCTAGACCCTATACCAAGTTTCCCTCTTACTTGATAGTCCGCGACTAGTGCCTCAAGTCCCTAAACTCATAGTCCTTGACACTCTCTCTCTCTATGTGTCCAAGGCTACTACAAGTGCTTGTCACCTTGACTAAAGTGCTCACACATACATCTACCACATGGCCTACATCATCGGTGGCTCAGAGGTGGTTTTACTCTATTAGAGCACAGGTTACATTGGGTTGTGGGGTTTCACTCACTCTCTCTCTCTCTCTCTCTCTCTAGAGACTCTCTCTCTCTCTCTCTCTCTCTCTCTCTCTCTCTCTCTCTCAAAAAAGATGATCTGACTCCACTTCCTTAGCAGCCTCCATGAAGTTTGCCTATGTCATTCCTTCTCCACCACTGGGTTTGCTCTAGCAGTCTCTTGCCATGTGTCCTTGCTTTCCACAGTTGTGCAAGTGAAGGTCCTTCGTCCTACTCTACCTCTTCCTCGTCCTTGTCCTCGAGAGAATACTCCTTGGGTGAAGAATGCTCTTTCTTCTCCTGCTGTTGAGTCTTGCCATTTCGTCTCTTTGCCTCTGGTCTCTTGCTCTAGTAGAGCTCCTTCTATCTTGTGTAGCTTCAATTCAGGTACATTCTTTAGTGTTGCTACAATGTTTTCATATTCACCTTTGTCCACACTCTTCAGAAGCACTAGTGACCATCTTCTGCCTGCTTAATGCTTTTATATTTGTTCAAGTGTGCGATTAAAGGTTCACTTTCCTTCATATTTAATTTGTAGAATTGTATTAAGAGATTTATCTTTGAATTTTTTGCTTGTGTGCCAAATAATATATTGAGTTCATCCCATACATCTTTTGCCCACTGTATCCTTGTGATGTGATGAATGATTTCATCATTTAAACTGAGTGCGATAAGTCCCAATGCTTTTTCATTCCTGCTCTTCCACTCATTTTTCCCTTTCACCTCTGGGAATTCATCTCTTCCCTCAACTAGCCCCCACAGATTTTTCCTCATGAGAGCAAATACATCGTTTTTGTCTGCCATGTGTAAAACTGCTCCCCAATTAAATAAATTTGGCTATCTCTTGTGCCGCCGTACTCATGATGATGTGAAGGGGGTCTTACCTCTTGATCCAATTTCAAGATTCAAGGGCATTGTCTACCCTTTTACAACTCAATCTGGTGTTTAGGTGATGATCACAACATATTTATCAGTATAAAATCACCAGAAATTACATTAAACCAAGGGTAACAAATCTGTACAAAATGGTTGGAGTATCAAACCATCTCCGAATTGCAATAATATGAAGTTATAGGGATGTGTATTAGATACCAATGGTTGATTTGAACCCTCAATCACACCAAAAAATAGTGATTAGTGCTTATCACTGATTAGTAAATTAGTATTGATCACTGATTTGAACCCTCAATCACACCAAAAAATAGTGATTAGTGCTGATTCGTAAATTAATCCTATATTTTGTGTGCAAAAAATAGAGTATGTGGGGAGTCCAAATTTGAGGCCTTAGAGTTCAAATGAGCTCAAATCCTTTCAAGGCCATCAATAGCAATTAGTCTAGTAGAGGATTAAGCCAAGAAACACAAGATTTGGCCAAACATTGAATGCTTAATCTCACTGTTTTACCAAAGTCACCTGCAGACTTGATGAAGAGCTTGGATCTCATTGTAGACTTGATCAAATCAAAATATGTCTTCACCAGCTTGTAGAGCACCCTTGAAAACCCCTAGGGCCAAGAGGAATTAGAGAAATTTGATCCATAACAGCAGAGATCTCATTTCTCCTTCAGAAATGTGGTGCCAGCGATTTAGCAAAAATTGGCAGCTACGCTTGGCGATTTGTGATTTTGTTTGAATGGGATGGACTGTGGGGAGGCTGGCTATGGTTGCCTAGAAGCACTTGCCCTAATGTTGCTCCTGAGGGAGATCAAGCCCCTCCACTGGCTGGGGGTGCAGAGAGCTAGTTGAAAAGATGTAAAAATCTTAATTATCTACTAATTCTAATAAGCCATGTGATTAGTAAGATAATGGGCTCACAAATTAATGAATTCTAGGCTAGGCTCTGATACCATGTTAAATTTGCAGCAATGTGATTAGCTATGGTGGATCAAATGCTAGAATCAACATCATTAACAAAGAGATTAGATGATAATTAAGATGTGATTAGTGAGAAATTAACTAATAGCTTAATATAGGCATGGAAAATCAAAAACCAACAAATTCTCATTAGACCAATGCCTCAATTTATAGAGTTTACATCCAAGCATCTAATCCCACTGAATTCTCCTTGATTCACTCCACCTCTTTTGCTTGATTCTCTCCACCTCTTCCCAGAATATCTCCACACCTCCTAAATCTCCTCATGCTACCCTTTATTCTCTCCTAGTAGATATTTCTCACCTTTTCACAGGCTCTCTCACATTTACAAATTCTCTTTTATAGCCTCTTGCCAAGGGCTTGTTCCCGCACACACCCTATTCACTTGTATATTTCAACACCTGCTCTCAAGTGAATACTCCTAGCACACCTGGACCCTATACCAAGTTTCCCTCTTACTTGATAGTCCACGACAAGTGCCTCAAGTCCCTAAACTCATAGTCCTTGACACTCTCTCTCTCTCTATGTGTCCAAGGCTACTACAAGTGCCCGTGACCTTGATTAAAGTGCTCACACATACATCTACCACATGGCCTACATCATCAGTGGCTCAGAGGTGGTTTTACTCTATTAGAGCAACTTACATTGGGTTGTGGGGTTTTACTCTCTCTCTCTCTCTCTCTCTCTCTCTCTCTCTCTCTCTCTCTCTCTCTCTCTCTCTCTCTCAGATGATCTGACTCCACTTCCTTAGGAGTTTCCATGAAGTTTTCCTATGTCGTTCCTTCTCCACTGGGTTTGTTGTAGCAGTCTCTTACCATGTGTCCTTGCTTTCCACAGTTGTGGCAAGTGAAGGTCCTTCCTCCTACTCTGCCTCTTTTCCTTGTCCTCGTCCTCCAGAGAATACTCCTCGGGTGAAGAATGCTCTTTCTTCTCCTGCTGTTGAGTCCTCCCATTTCGTCTCTTTGCCGTCATCGCTGGTCTCTTGCTCTAGTAGAGCTCCTTCTATCTCGTGTAGCTTTAATTCAGGTACATTCTTTAGTGTTGCTACAATGTTTTCATATTCACCTTTGTCCACACTCTTCAGAAGCACTGCTAGTGCCTCATCATCTTCTGCCTTTTTGCCAATAGCTGCCAGTTGTTGCTTAATGCTTTTATATTTTTCAAGTGTGTGATTAAAGGTTCACTTTCCTTCATATCTAATTTGTAGAATTGTATTAATAGATTAATCTTTGAATTTTTTGCTTGTGTGCCAAATAATTTATTTTCATCCCATGCATCTTTTGCCCACTTTATCCTTGTGATGTGATGAATGATTTCATCATTTAAACTGAGGGCGATAAGTCCCAATGCTTTTTCATTCCTACTCTTCCACTCATTTTTCCCTCTCACCTCTAGGCATTCATCTCTTCCCTCAACTAGCTGCCACAGATTTTTCCTCATGAGAGCAAATACATGGTTTTTGTCTGCCATGTGTAAAACTGCTCCACATTAAATTTGGCTATCTCTTGTGCCGCCGTACTCATGATGATATGAAGGGGGTCTTACCTCTTGATCCAATTTTAAGATTCAAGGGCAGTGTCTACCCTTTTACAACTCAGTTTGGTGTTTAGGTGATGATGACAACAGATTTATCAGCATAAAATCACCAGAAATTACATTAAACCAAGGGTAACAAATCTGTACGAAATGGCTGGAGTATTAAACCATCTCCGAATTGTGACCTAAAGTTATAGGGATGTGTATTAGATACCCAATGGTTGATTTGAACCCTCAATCGCACCAAAAAGTAGTGATTAGTACTGATTAATCATTGATTAGTAAATTAATCCTCTATTTTGTGTTTAGAAAATAGAGTATGCGGGGAGTCCAGATCTGAGGCCTTAGAGTTCAAATGAGCTCAAATCCTTTCAAGGGCATCAATAGCAATTAGTCTAGTAAAGGATTAAGCTAAGAAACACAAGATTTGACCAAACATTGAATGCTTAATCTCTGTTTTACAAAAGTCACCTACAGACTTGATGAAGAGCTTGGATCTCACTCTACACTTGATCAAATCAAAATCTATCTTCACCCGCTTGTAGAGAACCCTTGAAAACCCCTAGGGCCAAGAGGAATTAGAGCAATTTGATGCGAAGCAGCAGAGATCTCATTTCTCCTTCAAAAATGTGGCGCCAACGATTTAGCTAAAATTGGCATACGCTTGGCGGTTTGCGATTTTGTTTGAATGGGATGGTGGACTATGGGGAGGCTGGCTATGGTTGCCTAGAAGCACTTGACCTAATGTTGCTCCTGGAGGAAGATCAAGCCCCTCCACTGGCTAGGGGTGTAGAGAGCTAGTTGAAAAGAGGTAAAAATCTTAATTATCTACTAATCCTAATTAGCTAAGTGATTAGCAAGATAATGGGCTCACAAATTGATGGATTCTAGACTAGGCTCTGATACCATGTTAAATTTGCAACAATGTGATGAGCTATGGTGGATCAAATGCTAGAATCAACATCATTAACAAAGAGATTAGATGATAATTAAGACGTGAGCAATTAACTAATAGCTTAATGTAGGCATGGATAATCAAAAACCAGCAAATTCTCATTAGGCCAATGCCTCAATTTATAGAGTTTACATCCAAGCATCTAATCCCACTGATTTCTCCTTGATTCACTCCACCTCTTTTGCTTGATTCTCTCCACCTCTTCCCAGAATATCTCCACACCTCCTAAATCTCCTCATGTGCTACGCTTTATTCTCTCCCACTAGATACTTCTCACCTTTTCACAGGCTCTCTCACATTTACAGATTCTCTTTTATAGCCTCTTGCCAAGGGCTTGTTCCCGCACACACCCTATTCACTTGTATATTTCAACACCTCCCCTCAAGTGAATACTCCTAGAACACCCGAATCCTATACCAAGTTTCCCTCTCACTTGATAGTCCACGACCAGTGCCTCAAGTCCCTAAACTCATAGTCCTTGACACTCTCTCTCTCTATGTGCCCAAGGCTACTACAAGTTCCCATGACCTTGACTAAAGTGCTCACACATACATCTACCACATGGCCTACATCATCGGTGGCTCTTAGAGGTGGTTTTACTCTGTTGGGATAGGTTACATTCGATTGTGGGGTTTCACTCTCTCTCTCTCTCTCTCTCTCTCTCTCTCTCTCTCTCTCAGAAAAGATGATCTGACTCCACTTCCTTAGGAGCCTCCATGAAGTTTGCCTATGTCGTTCCTTCTCCACTGGGTTTGCTGTAGCAGTCTCTTGCCATGTGTCCTTGCTTTCCACAGTTGTGGCAAGTGAAGGTCCTTCCTCCTACTCTGCCTCTTCCTCGTCCTCGTCCTCAAGAAAATTTTCCTCGGGTGCAGAATGCTTTTTCTTCTCGTGCTGTTGAGTCCAGCCATTTCTTCTCTTTGCCTCTAGTCTCTTGCTCTAGTAGAGCTCCTTGTATCTCGTGTAGCTTCAATTCACATACATTCTTTAGTGTTGCTACAATGTTTTCATATTCACCTTTGTCCACACTCTTCAGAAGCACTGCAAGTGCCTTATCATCTTTTGCCTTTTTGCCAATAGCCTGCCAGTTCTTGCTTAATGCTTTTATATTTGTTCAAGTGTGTGATTAATAAAGGTTCACTTTCCTTCATATCTAATTTGTAGAATTGTATTAACATATTTATCTTTGAATTTTTTGCTTGTGTGCCAAATAATTTATTTTCATCCCATGCATCTTTTGCCCACTGTATCCTTGTGATGTGGTGAATGATTTCATCACTTAAACTGAGTGCGATAAGTCCCAATGCTTTTTCATTCCTGCTCTTCCACTCATTTTTCCCTCTCACCTCTGGGCATTCATCTCTTCCCTCAACTAGCCCCCACAGATTTTTCCTCATGAGAGCAAATACAAGGTTTTTGTCTGCCATGTGTAAAACTGCTCCCCATTAAAACTGCTCCACATTAAATTTGGCTATCTCTTGTGCCGTCGTACTCATGATGATGTAAAAGGGGGTCTTACCTCTTGATCCAATTTCAAGATTCAAGGGTAGTGTCTACCCTTTCACAACTCAATCTCGTGTTTAGGTGATGATTACAACAGATTTATCAGCATAAAATCACCAAAAATTACATTAAACCAAGGGTAACAAATCTGTACGAAATGGTTGGAGTATCAAACCATCTCTCAATTACAATCTGAAGTTATGGGGATGTGTATCAGATAACCAATGGTTGATTTGAACCCTCAATTGTACCAAAAATAGTGATTAGTGTTGATTAGTCATTGATTAGTAAATTAATCCTTTGTTTTGTGTGCAGAAAACAGAGTATGCGGGGAGTCCAGATCTAAGGCCTTAGAGTTCAAATGAGCTCAAATCCTTTCAAGGCCATCAATAGCAATTAGTCTAGTAGAGGATTAAGCCAAGAAACACAAGATTTGACCAAACATTGAATGCTTAATCTCTGTTTTACCAAAGTCACTTTCAGATTTGATGAAGAGCTTGGATCTCATTGTAGACTTGATCAAATCAAAATTTGTCTTCATCAGCTCGTAGAGCACGCTTGAAAACTCCTAGGGCCAAGAGGAATTAGAGCAGTTTGATCCGGAGCAGCAGAGATCTCATTTCTCCTTCAGAAATGTGGTGCTAGCGATTTAGCAAAAATTGGTAGCTACGCTTGGCGGTTTGCGATTTTGTTTGAATGGCATGGTGGACTATGGGGAGGCTGGCTATGGTTGCCTAGAAGCACTTACCCTAATGTTACTCCTGGAGGGAGATCAAGCCCCTCTACTGGCTGGGGGTGCAGAGAGCTAGTTGAAAAGAGGTAAAAATCTTAATTATCTACTAATCCTAATTAGCCAGGTGATTAGCAAGTTAATGGGCTCACAAATTGATGGATTCTAGACTAGGCTCTGATACCATGTTATATTTGTAGCAATCTGATGAGCTATGGTGGATCAAATGCTAGAATCAACATCATTAACAAAGAGATTAGATGATAATTAAGATGTGATTAGTGAGCAATTAAGTGATAGCTTAATATAGACATGGATAATCAAAGACCAGCAAATTCTCATTAGGCCAATGCCTCAATTTATAGAGTTTACATCCAAGCATCTAATCTCATTGATTTCACCTTGATTCACTCCACCTCTTAGAATATCTTTTGCTTGATTCACTCCACCTCTTTTGCTTGATTCTCTCCACCTCTTCCCAGAATATCTCCACACCTCCTAAATCTCCTCATGCTACCCTTTTTTCTCTCCCAGTAGATACTTCTCACCTTTTCACAAGCTCTCTCACATTTACAGATTCTCTTTTACAGCCTCTTGCCAAGCCTCTTGCCAAGGGCTTGTCCCCACGCACACCCTATTCACATGTATATTTCAACACCTCCCCTCAAGTGAATACTCCTAGCACACATGAACCCTATACCAAGTTTCCCTCTTACTTGATAGTCTAGACCAGTGCCTCAAGTCCCTAAACTCATAGTCCTTGACACTCTCTCTCTCTATGTGTCAAAGGCTACTACAAGTGCCCCCCGTGACCTCGACTAAAGTGCTCACACATACATCTACCACATGGCCTACATCATCGCCTAGGTACAAGAGGAATTAGAGCAGTTTGATCCGGAGCAGCAGAGATCTCATTTGTCCTTCAGAAATGTGGTGCTAGCGATTTAGCAAAAATTGGTAGCTACGCTTGGCGGTTTGCGATTTTGTTTGAATGGCATGGTGGACTATGGGGAGGCTGGCTATGGTTGCCTAGAAGCACTTACCCTAATGTTACTCCTGGAGGGAGATCAAGCCCTTCTACTGGCTAGGGGTGCAGAGAGCTAGTTGAAAAGAGGTAAAAATCTTAATTATCTACTAATCCTAATTAGCCAGGTGATTAGCAAGTTAATGGGCTCACAAATTGATGGATTCTAGACTAGGATCTGATACCATGTTATATTTGTAGCAATCTGATGAGCTATGGTGGATCAAATGCTAGAATCAACATCATTAAAACAAAGAGATTAGATGATAATTAAGATGTGATTAGTGAGCAATTAACTGATAGCTTAATATAGGCATGGATAATCAAAGACCAGCAAATTCTCATTAGGCCAATGCCTCAATTTATAGAGTTCACATCCAAGCATCTAATCTCATTGATTTCACCTTGATTCACTCCACCTCTTAGAATATCTTTTGCTTGATTCACTCCACCTCTTTTGCTTGATTCTCTCCACCTCTTCCTAGAATATCTCCACACCTCCTAAATCTCCTCATGCTACCCTTTATTCTCTCCCAGTAGATACTTCTAACCTTTTCATAGGTTCTCTCACATTTACAGATTCTCTTTTACAGCCTCTTGTCAAGGGCTTATCCCCACACACACCCTATTCAATAGTATATTTCAACACCTCTCCTCAAGTTAATACTCCTAGCACACCTGGACCCAATACCAAGTTTCCCTCTTACTTGATAGTCTAGACCAGTGCCTCAAGTCCCTAAACTCATAGTCCTTGACACTCTCTCTCTCTATGTGTCAAAGGCTACTACAAGTGCCCGTGACCTTGACTAAAGTGCCCACACATACATCTACCACATGGCCTACATCATCGGTGGCTCAGAGGTGGTTTTGCTCTATTGGGGCAGGTTACATTGGATTCTGGTGGGTTTCAATCTCTCTCTCTCTCTCTCTCTCTCTCTCTCTCTCTCTCTCTCTCTCTCTCAGAAAAGATGATCTGACTCCACTTCCTTAGGAGCCTCCATGAAGTTTGCCTATGTCGTTCCTTCTCCACTGGGTTTGCTGTAGCAGTCTCTTGCCATGTGTCCTTGCTTTCCACAGTTGTGGCAAGTGAAGGTCCTTCCTCCTACTCTGCCTCGTCCTCGTCCTTGAGAGAATACTCCTCGGGTGAAGAATGCTTTTTCTTCTCCTGCTGTTGAGTCCAGCCATTTCTTCTCTTTGCCTCTGGTCTCTTGCTCTAGTGGAGCTCCTTCTATCTCATGTAGCTTCAATTCAGGTACATTCTTTAGTGTTGCTATAATGTTTTCATATTCACCTTTGTCCACACTCTTCAGAAGCACTACAAGTGCCTCATCATCTTCTGCCTTTTTGCCAATAGCTGCCAGTTGTTGCTTAATGCTTTTATATTTGTTCAAGTGTGTGATTAATAAAGGTTCACTTTCCTTCATATCTAATTTATAGAATTGTATTAACATATTTATCTTTGAATTTTTTGCTTGTGTGCCAAATAATTTATTGAGTTCATCCCATGCATCTTTTGCCCACTGTATCCTTGTGATGTGATGAATGATTTCATCACTTAAACTGAGTGCGATAAGTCCCAATGCTTTTTCATTCCTGCTCTTCCACTCATTTTTCCCTCTCATCTCTGGGCATTCATCTCTTCCCTCAACTAGCCCCCATAGATTTTTCCTCATGAAAGCAAATACAAGGTTTTTGTCTGCCATGTGTAAAACTGCTCCCCATTAAAACTGCTCCACATTAAATTTGGCTATCTCTTGTGCCATCGTACTTATGATGATGTAAAAGGGGATCTTACCTCTTGATCCAATTTCAAGATTCAAGGGCAGTGTCTACCCTTTCACAACTCAATCTCGTGTTTAGGTGATGATTACAACAGATTTATCAGCATAAAATCACCAAAAATTACATTAAATCAAGGGTAACAAATCTGTACGGAATGGTTGGAGTATCAAACCATCTCTCAATTACAATCTGAAGTTATGGGGATGTGTATCAGATAACTAATGGTTGATTTGAACCCTCAATTGTACCAAAAATAGTGATTAGTACTGATTAATCATTGATTAGTAAATTAATCCTTTGTTTTGTGTACAGAAAACAGAGTATGCGGGGAGTCCAGATCTAAGGCCTTAGAGTTCAAATGAGCTCAAATCCTTTCAAGGCCGTCAATAGCAATTAGTCTAGCAGAGGATTAAGCCAAAAAACACAAGATTTGACCAAACATTGAATGCTTAATCTCTGTTTTACCAAAGTCACCTTCAGATTTGATGAAGAGCTTGGATCTCATTGTAGACTTGATCAAATCAACATTTGTCTTCATCAGCTCGTAGAGCACGCATAAAAACTCCTAGGGCCAAGAGGAATTAGAGGAGTTTGATCCGGAGCAGCAGAGATCTCATTTCTCCTTCAGAAATGTGGTGCTAGCGATTTAGCAAAAATTGGTAGCTACGCTTGGCGGTTTGCGATTTTGTTTGAATGGCATGGTGGACTATGGGGAGGCTGGCTATGGTTGCCTAGAAGCACTTACCCTAATGTTACTCTTGGAGGGAGATCAAGCCCCTCTACTAGCTGGGGGTGCAGAGAGCTAGTTGAAAAGAGGTAAAAATCTTAATTATCTACTAATCCTAATTAGCCAGAAGATTAGAAAGTTAATGGGCTCACAAATTGATGGATTCTAGACTAGGCTCTGATACCATGTTATATTTGTAGCAATCTGATGAGCTATGGTGGATCAAATTCTAGAATCAACATCATTAACAAAGAGATTAGATGATAATTAAGATGTGATTAGTGAGCAATTAATTGATAGCTTAATATAGGCATGGATAATCAAAAACCAGCAAATTCTCATTAGGCCAATGCCTCACTTTATAGAGTTTACATCCAAGCATCTAATCTCATTGATTTCACCTTGATTCACTCCACCTCTTAGAATATCTTTTGCTTGATTCACTCCACCTCTTTTGCTTGATTCTCTCCACCTCTTCCCAGAATATCTCCACACCTCCTAAATCTCCTCATGCTACCCTTTATTCTCTCCCAGTAGATACTTCTCACCTTTTTACAGGCTCTCACATTTATAGATTCTCTTTTACAGCCTCTTGCCAAGCCTCTTGCCAAGGGCTTGTCCCCACACACACCCTATTCACTTCTATATTTCAACACCTCCCCTCAAGTGAATACTCCTAGCACACCTGGACCCTATACCAAGTTTCCCTCTTACTTGATAGTCTAGACCAGTGCCTCAAGTCCCTAAACTCATAGTCCTTGACACACTCTCTCTCTCTATATGTCAAAGGCTACTACAAGTGCCCGTGACCTTGACTAAAGTGCCCACACATACATCTACCACATGGCCTACATCATCGGTGGCTCAGAGGTGGTTTTGCTTTGTTGGGGCAGGTTACATTGGGTTCTGGGGTTTCAATCTCTCTCTCTCTCTCTCTCTCTCTCTCTCTCTCTCTCTCTCTCTCTCTCTCTCTCTCTCTCAGAAAAGATGATCTGACTCCACTTCCTTAGGAGCCTCCATGAAGTTTGCCTATGTCGTTCCTTCTCCACTGGGTTTTCTGTGGCAATCTCTTGCCATGTGTCCTTGCTTTCCATAGTTAAGGCAAGTGAAGGTCCTTCCTCCTACTCTGCCTCTTCCTCGTCCTCGTCCTCGAGAGAATACTCCTCGGGTGAAGAATGCTTTTTCTTCTCCTGCTGTTGAGTCCAGCCATTTCTTCTCTTTGCCTCTGGTCTCTTGATCTAGTAGAGCTTCTTCTATCTCGTGTAGCTTCAATTCAGGTACATTCTTTAGTGTTGCTACAATGTTTTCATATTCACCTTTGTGCACACTCTTCAGAAGCACTACAAGTGCCTCATCATCTTCTGCCTTTTTGCTAATAGCCTACGAGTTGTTGCTTAACGCTTTTATATTTGTTCAAGTGTGTGATTAATAAAGGTTCACTTTCCTTCATATCTAATTTGTAGAATTGTATTAACAGATTTATCTTTGAATTTTTTGCTTGTGTGCGAAATAATTTATTGAGTTCATCCCATGCATCTTTTACCCCCTGTATCCTTGTGATGTAATGAATGATTTCATCACTTAAACTGAGTGCGATAAGTCCCAATGCTTTTTCATTCCTGCTCTTCCACTCATTTTTCCCTCTCACCTCTGGGCATTCATCTCTTCCCTCAACTAGCCCCCATAGATTTTTCCTCATGAGAGAAAATACAAGGTTTTTGTCTGCCATGTGTAAAACTGCTCCACATTAAATTTGACTATCTCTTGTGCCGTCGTACTCATGATGATGTAAAAGGGGGTCTTACCTCTTGATCCAATTTCAAGATTCAAGGGCAGTGTCTACCCTTTCACAACTCAATCTCGTGTTTAGGTGATGGTTACAACAGATTTATCAACATAAAATCAACAAAAATTACATTAAACCAAGGGTAACAAATCTGTACGGAATGGTTGGAGTATCAAACCATCTCTCAATTACAATCTCAAGTTATGGGGATGTGTATTAGATAACCAATGGTTGATTTGAACCCTCAATTGTACCAAAAATAGTGATTAGTACTGATTAATCATTGATTAGTAAATTAATCCTTTGTTTTGTGTGCAGAAAACAGAGTATGCGGGGAGTCCAGATCTAAGGCCTTAGAGTTCAAATGAGCTCAAATCCTTTCAAGGCCATCAATAGCAATCAGTCTAGTAGAGGATTAAGCCAAGAAACACAAGATTTGACCAAACATTGAATGCTTAATCTCTGTTTTACCAAAGTCACCTTCAGATTTGATGAAGAGCTTGGATCTCATTGTAGACTTGATCAAATCAAAATTTGTCTTCATCAGCTTGTAGAGCACGCTTGAAAACTCCTAGGGCCAAGAGGAATTAGAGCTGTTTGATCCGGAGTAACAGAGATCTCATTTCTCCTTCAGAAATGTGGTGCTAGCGATTTAGCAAAAATTGGTAGCTACGCTTGGCGGTTTGCGATTTTGTTTGAATGACATGGTGGATTATGGGGAGGCTGGCTATGGTTGCCTAGAAGCACTTACCCTAATGTTACTCCTGGAGGGAGATCAAGCCCCTCTCTACTGGCTGGGGGTGCAGAGAGCTAGTTGAAAAGAGGTAAAAAATCTTAATTATCTACTAATCCTAATTAGCCAAAAGATTAGCAAGTTAATGGGCTCACAAATTGATGGATTCTAGACTAGGCTCTAATACCATGTTATATTTGTAGCAATCTAATGAGCTATGGTGGATCAAATGCTAGAATCAACATCATTAACAAAGAGATTAGATGATAATTAAGATGTGATTAGTGAGCAATTAACTGATAGCTTAATATAGGCATGGATAATCAAAAACCAGCAAATTCTCATTAGGCCAATGCCTCAATTTATAGAGTTTACATCCAAGCATCTAATCTCATTGATTTCACCTTGATTCACTCCACCTCTTAGAATATCTTTTGCTTGATTCACTCCACCTCTTTTGCTTGATTCTCTCCACCTCTTCCCAGAATATCTCCACACCTCCTAAATCTCCTCATGCTACCCTTTATTCTCTCCCAGTAGATACTTCTCACCTTTTCACAGGCTCTCTCACATTTACAGATTCTCTTTTATAGCCTCTTGCCAAGCCTCTTGCCAAGCCTCTTGCCAAGCCTCTTGCCAAGGGCTTGTCCCCACACACACCCTATTCACTTCTATATTTCAACACCTCCCCTCAAGTGAATACTCCTAGCACACCTGGACCCTATACCAAGTTTCCCTCTTACTTGATAGTCTAGACCAGTGCCTCAAGTCCCTAAACTCATAGTCCTTGACACTCTCTCTCTCTCTCTACGTGTCAAAGGCTACTACAAGTGCCCGTGACCTTGACTAAAGTGCCCACACATACATCTACCACATGGCCTACATCATCGGTGGCTCAGAGGTGGGTTTGCTCTGTTGGGGCAGGTTACATTCGGTTATGGGGTTTCAATCTCTCTCTCTCTCTCTCTCTCTCTCTCTCTCTCTCTCTCTCTCTCTCTCTCTCTCTCTCTCTCTCTCTCTCTCTCTCTCTCTCTCTCTCTCTCTCTCTCTCTCTCTCTCTCTCTCTCTGAAAAGATGATCTGACTCCACTTCCTTAGGAGCCTCCATGAAGTTTGCCTATGTCATTCCTTCTCCACTGGGTTTGCTGTAGCAGTCTCTTGCCATGTGTCCTTGCTTTCCACAGTTGTGGCAAGTGAAGGTCCTTCCTCCTACTCTGCCTCTTCCTCGTCCTCGTCCTTGAGAGAATACTCCTCGGGTGAAGAATGCTTTTTCTTCTCCTGCTGTTGAGTCCAGCCATTTCTTCTCTTTGCCTCTGGTCTCTTGCTCTAGTAGAGCTCCTTCTATCTCGTGTAGCTTCAATTCAGGTACATTCTTTATTGTTGCTACAATGTTTTCATATTCACCTTTGTCCACACTCTTCAGAAGCACTGCAAGTGCCTCATCATCTTGTGCCTTTTTGCCAATAGCCTGCCAGTTGTTGCTTAATGCTTTTATATTTGTTCAAGTGTGTGATTAATAAAGGTTCACTTTCCTTCATATCTAATTTGTAGAATTGTATTAACAGATTTATCTTTGAATTTTTTGCTTGTGTGCCAAATAATTTATTGAGTTCATCCCATGCACCTTTTGCCCACTGTATCCTTGTGATGTGATGAATGATTTCATCACTTAAACTGAGTGCGATAAGTCCCAATGCTTTTTCATTCCTGCTCTTCCACTCATTTTTCCCTCTCCCCTCTGGGCATTCATCTCTTCCCTCAACTAGCCCCCACAGATTTTTCCTCATGAGAGCAAATACAAGGTTTTTGTTTGCCATGTGTAAAACTGCTCCCCATTAAAACTGCTCCACATTAAATTTGGCTATCTCTTGTGCTATCGTACTCATGATGATGTAAAAGGGGGTCTTACCTCTTGATCCAATTTCAAGATTCAAGGGCAGTGTCTACCCTTTCACAACTCAATCTCGTGTTTAGGTGATGATTACAATAGATTTATCAGCATAAAATCACCAAGAATTACATTAAACCAAGGGTAACAAATCTGTACGGAATGGTTGGAGTATCAAACCATCTCTCAATTACAATCTGAAGTTATGGGGATGTGTATCAGATAACCAATGGTTGATTTGAACCCTCGATTGTACCAAAAATAGTGATTAGTGTTGCTGATTAATCATTGATTAGTAAATTAATCCTTTGTTTTGTGTGCAAAAAACAGAGTAGGCGAGGAGTCCAGATCTAAGGCCTTAGAGTTTAAATGAGCTCAAATCCTTTCAAGGCCACAATTAGTCTAGTGGAGGATTAAGCCAAGAAACACAAGATTTGACCAAACATTGAATGCTTAATCTCTATTTTACCAAAGTCACCTTCAGATTTGATGAAGAGCTTGGATCTCATTGTAGACTTGATCAAATCAAAATTTGTCTTCATCAGCTTGTAGAGCACGCTTGAAAACTCCTAGGGCCAAGAGGAATTAGAGCTGTTTGATCCGGAGTAACAGAGATCTCATTTCTCCTTCAGAAATGTGGTGCTAGCGATTTAGCAAAAATTGGTAGCTACGCTTGGCGGTTTGCGATTTTGTTTGAATGACATGGTGGATTATGGGGAGGCTGGCTATGGTTGCCTAGAAGCACTTACCCTAATGTTACTCCTGGAGGGAGATCAAGCCCCTCTACTGGCTGGGGGTGCAGAGAGCTAGTTGAAAAGAGGTAAAAATCTTAATTATCTACTAATCCTAATTAGCCAGGTGATTAGCAAGTTAATGGGCTCACAAATTGATGGATTCTAGACTAGGCTCTAATACCATGTTATATTTGTAGCAATCTAATGAGCTATGGTGGATCAAATGCTAGAATCAACATCATTAACAAAGAGATTAGATGATAATTAAGATGTGATTAGTGAGCAATTAACTGATAGCTTAATATAGGCATGGATAATCAAAAACCCAGCAAATTCTCATTAGGCCAATGCCTCAATTTATAGAGTTTACATCCAAGCATCTAATCTCATTGATTTCACCTTGATTCACTCCACCTCTTAGAATATCCTTTGCTTGATTCACTCCACCTCTTTTGCTTGATTCTCTCCACCTCTTCCCAGAATATCTCCACACCTCCTAAATCTCCTCATGCTACCCTTTATTCTCTCCCAGTAGATACTTCTCACCTTTTCACAGGCTCTCTCACATTTACAGATTCTCTTGCCGAGCCTCTTGCCAAGCCTCTTGCCAAGGGCTTGTCCCCACACACACCCTATTCACTTGTATATTTCAACACCTCCCCTCAAGTGAATACTCCTAGCACACCTGGACCCTATACCAAGTTTCCCTCTTACTTGATAGTCTAGACCAGTGCCTCAAGTCCCTAAACTCATAGTCCTTGACACTCTCTCTCTCTATGTGTCAAAGGCTACTACAAGTGCCCGTGACCTTGACTAAAGTGCTCACACATACATCTACCACATGGCCTACATCATTGGTGGCTCAGAGGTGGTTTTGCTCTGTTGGGACAGGTTACATTGGGTTCTGGGGTTTCAACTTCTCTCTCTCTCTCTCTCTCTCTCTCTCTCTCTCTCTCTCTCTCTCTCTCTCTCTCTCTCTCTCTCTCTCTCTCTCTCTCTCTCTCTCTCTCTCAGAAAAGATGATCTGACTCCACTTCCTTAGGAGCCTCCATGAAGTTTGCCTATGTCCTTCCTTCTCCAGTGGGTTTGCTATAGCAGTCTCTTGCCATGTGTCCTTGCTTTCCACAGTTGTGGCAAGTGAAGGTCCTTCCTCCTACTCTGCCTCCTCCTCGTCCTCGTCCTTGAGAGAATACTCCTCGCGGGTGAAGAATGCTTTTCTTCTCCTGCTGTTGAGTCCAGCCATTTCTTCTTTTTGCCTCTGGTCTCTTGCTCTAGTAGAGCTCCTTCTATCTCGTGTAGCTTCAATTCAGGTACATTCTTTAGTGTTGCTACAAGTTTTCATATTCACCTTTGTTCACACTCTTCAGCACTACGAGTGCCTCATCATCTTCTGCCTTTTTGCCAATAGCTGCCAGTTGTTGTTGCTTAATGCTTTTATATTTGTTCAAGTGTGTGATTAATAAAGGTTCACTTTCCTTCATATCTAATTTGTAGAATTGTATTAACAGATTTATCTTTGAATTTTTTGCTTGTGTGCCAAAATTTATTGAGTTCATCGCATGCATCTTTTGCCCACTGTATCCTTGTGATGTGATGAATGATTTCATCACTTAAACTGAGTGCGATAAGTCCCAATGCTTTTTCATTCCTGCTCTTCCACTCATTTTTCCCTCTCACCTCTCGGCATTCATCTCTTCCCTCAACCGGAGATTTTTCCTCATGAGAGCAAATACAAGGTTTTTGTCTGCCATATGTAAAACTGCTCCCCATTAAATTTGGCTATCTCTTGTGTCGCCGTACTCATGATGATGATGTGAAGGGGGTCTTACCTCTTGATCCAATTTCAAGATTCAAGGGCAGTGTCTACCCTTTTACAACTCAATCTGGTGTTTAGGTAATGATTACAACAGATTTACCAATACAAAATCACCAAAAATTACATTAAACCAAGGGTAACAAATCTGTACGGAATGGTTGGAGTATCAAACCATATCCGAATTACAATCTAAAGTTATAGAGATGTGTATCAGATACCCAATGAATGATTTGAACCCTCAATTGCACCAAAAAAATAGTGATTAGTACTGATTAATCATTGATTAGTAAATTAATCCTCTGTTTTATGTGCAAAAAATAGAGTATGCGGGGAGTCCAGATCTGAGACCTTAGAGTTCAAATGAGCTCAAATCCTTTCGAGGCCATCAATAGCAATCAATCTAGTAGAGGATTAAGCCAAGAAACACAAGATTTAACCAAACATTGAATGCTTAATCTCTATTTTACCAAAGTCGCCTGCTGCTTCTCTAGATTTGATGAAGAGCTTGGATCTCACTGTAGACTTGATCAAATCAAGGCAGCAGAGATCTCATTTCTTCTTCAGAAATGTGGTGCCAGCGATTTAGCAAAAAATGGCAGCTATGCTTGGCGGTTTGCGATTTTGTTTGAGAATGGGATGGTGGACTCTGGGAAGGTTGGCTATGGTTGCCTAGGAGCACTTGCCCTAATGTTGCTCTTGGAGGGAGATCAAGCCCCTCTAGTGGTTGGGGGTGCAGAGAGCTAGTTGAAAAGAGGTAAAAAAAAATCTTAATTATCTACTAATCCTAATTAGCCAGGTGAGTAGCAAGATAATGGGCTCACAAATTGATGGATTCTAGGCTAGGCTCTGATACCATGTTTGTGTAGCTTCAATTTAGGTACATTCTTTAGTATTGCTACAATGTTTTCATATTCATTTTTGTCCACACTCTTCAGAAGCACTCCTAGTGCCTCATCTTTTGGCTTTTTGCCAATAGCTACCAGTTGTTGCTTAATGCTTTTAAATTTGTTTAAGTGTGTGATTAAAGGTTCACTTTCCTTCATATCTAATTTGTAGAATTGTATTAACAGATTTATCTTTGAATTTTTGCTTGTGTGCCACACATGGCCTAGATCATTGATGGCTCTCAGAGGTGGTTTTACTCTGTTGGTTACATTGGGTTGTGAGGTTTCACTCTCTCTCTCTCTCTCTCTCTCTCTCTCTCTCTCTCTCTCTCTCTCTCTCTCTCTCTCTCTCTCTCTCTCTCTCAGAAAAGATGATCTGACTCCACTTCCTTAGGAGCCTTCATGAAGTTTGCCTATGTCATTCCTTCTCCATTGGGTTTGCTGTAGCAGTCTCTTTCCACAGCCTCGGTTCGATTTAAATGGTGAGCTTCCGGTAGTACGGTGGATGAGGGACTAAGGAAGCGGCCTATGAGTGAAGCGCTAGGTGACCTGCGAAGGATCCTAGAGGGTGCTGACCATACGGTGCTCGGGCTCTGGGTCGCCGAAGATACCCACACGTGCGTCGTGGAAAATATTGAATCAAGGAGTAAGAGTTGTTTTCTGAAACCGGGCATGGATCTGGTTGATTAACCTTGTTGGTCCTCAACGGATGAGTCCATGGCTTTTTTATATGGATCTGTTGGTTGATCTTGCTGATCTTCAACGAAGATTCCATCTTGATTTTTATAAGTGATTATATTGCTGGGTACTATGAGCTAGGAACTATTGAAAAGGCACCTGAGTGGACAGGTGGTGAGCGTTCTGGTTGCCAATGATGCCATAGATACTCCGATGAAGGAATGATTGGAAATTAAGATTCACTCAATCTAAGGTTTAGGTGGTGATGATTACAACAGATTTATCAGCATAAAATCACCAAAAATTACATTAAACCAAGGGTAACAAATCTATACGGAAGGGTTGGAGTATCAAACCATCTCTGAATTGCAATATGAAATTATAGGGATCTGTATTAGATACCCAATGGTTGATTTGAACCCGCAATCGCACCGAAAACTTGGATCTCACTGTAGACTTGATCAAATCAAAATCTATCTTCACCAGCTTGTAGAGAACCCTTGAAAACCCCTAGGGCCAAGAGGAATTACAACAATTTGATCTGGAGCAGCAGAGATCTCATTTCTCCTTCAGAAATGTGGCGCGAGCGATTTAGCAAAAATTGGCAGCTACGTTTGGCAGTTTGTGATTTTGTTTGAATGGGATGGCTGGCTATGGTTGCCTAGAATTACTTGCCCTAATAGTGCTTCTGGAGGGAGATCAAGCCCCTCCATTGGCCGGGGGTGCAGAGAGCTAATTGAAAAGAGGTAAAAATCTTAATTATCTACTAATCCTAATTAGCCAAGTGATAATGGGCTCACAAATTGATGGATTCTAGGGCTAGGCTCTGATAATATGTTAAATTTGCAGCAATGTGATGAGCTATGGTGGATCAAATGCTAGAATCAACATCATTAACAAAGAGATTAGACGTAAATTAAGATGTGATTAGTGAGTAATTATTTGATAGCTTAATGTAGGCATGGATAATTAAAAACTACCAAATTCTCATTAGGCCAATGCCTCAATTTATAGAGTTTACATCCAAGCATCTATTCCCACTAATTTCTCCTTGATTCACTCCATCTCTTTTGCTTGATTCTCTCCACCTCTTCCCACAATATCTCCACACCTCCTAAATCTCCTCACGCTACCATTTAGTATCTCCCAATAAATACTTCTCACCTTTTCACAGGCTCTCTCACATTTATAGATTCTCTTTTAGAGCCTCTTGCCAAGGGCTTGTTCCCACACACACCCTATTCACTTGTATATCCCCTCACCTCCCCTCAAGTGAATACTCCTAGCACACCTGGACCCTATACCAAGTTTCCCTCTTACTTGATAGTCCGCGCGACCAGTGCCTCAAGTCCCTAAACTCATAGTCCTTGACACTCTCTCTCTATGTGTCCGTGACCTTGACCAAAGTGCTCACACATACATCTACCGCATGGCCGACATCATCGACGATGGCTCAGAGGTGGTTTTACTTTGTTGGGGCAGGTTACATTGGGTTGTGGGGTTTCTCTCTCTCTCTCTCTCTCTCTCTCTCTCTCTCTCTCTCTCTCTCTCTCTCTCTCTCTCTCTCTGAAAAGATGATCTGGCTCCACTTCCTTCCTTAGGAGCCTCCATGAAGTTTGCTGATGTCGTTCCTTCTCCACTGGGTTTGCTGTAGCAGTCTCTTGCCATGTGTCCTTGTTTTCCACAGTTGTGGCAAGTGATGGTCCTTCCTCGTCCTCGTCCTCGAGAGAATCCACCTCAGGTGAAGAATGCTTTTTCTTCTCCTGCTATTGAGTCCAACAATTTCTTCTCTTTGCCTCTGTCTCTTGCTCTAGTAGAGCTCCTTCTATCTCTTGTAGCTTCAATTCAGGTACATTCTTTAGTGTTGCTACAATGTTTTCATATTCATCTTTGTCCACACTGTTCAGGAGCACTGTTAGTGCCTCATCATCTTCTGCCTTTTTGCCAATAGGCTGCCAGTTGTTGCTTAATGCTTTTATATTTGTTCAAGTGTGTGATTAAAGATTCACTTTCGTTCATATCTGATTTGTAGAATTGTATTAACAGATGTATCTTTCAATTTTTTGCTTGTGTACCAAATAATTTTTTGAGTTCATCCAATGCATCTTTTGCCCACTGTATCCTTGTGATGTGATGAATGATTTCATCAATTAAACTGAGTGCAATAACTCCCAATGCTTTTTCAATCCTCCTCTTCCACTCATTTTTCCCTCTCACCTCTGGGCATTCATCTCTTCCCAAAACTAGTCCCCACAGATTTTTCCTCATGAGCAGATACATGGTTTTTGTCTGCCATGTGTAAAACTGCTCCCTATAAATTTGGCTATCTCTTGTGCCGCCGTACTCATGATGATGTGAAGGGGGTCTTACCTCTTGATCCAATTTCAAGATTCAAGGGCAATGTCTACCCTTTTACAACTCAATCTAAGGTTTAGGTGGTGATGATTACAACAGATTTATCAGCATAAAATCACCAGAAATTACATTAAACTAAGCGTAACAAATCTGTACGGAAGGGTTAGAGTATCAAACCATCTCCAAATTGCAATCTGAAATTATAGAGATTTGTATCAGATACCCAATGTTTGATTGGAACCCGCAATTGCACCGAAAAAATAGAGATTAGTACTGATTAATCATTGATTAGTAAATTAATCCTCTATTTTGTGTGGAGAAAACAAAGTATGCGGGGAGTCCAGATCTAAGGCCTTAGAGTTCAAATGAGCTCAAATCCTTTCAGGGCCATCAATAGTAATTAGTCTAGTAGAGGATTAAGCCAAGAAGCACAAGATTTGGCCAAACATTGAATGCTTAATCTCTATTTTAACAAAGTCACCTGTAGATTTGATGAAGAGCTTGGATCTCCTTGTAGACTTGATCAAATCAAAATCTGTCTTCACCAGCTTGTAGAGCACCCTTGAAAAACCCTAGGGCCAAGAAGATTTACAGCAATTTGATCTGGAGCAGTAGAGATCTCATTTCTCCTTCAGAAATGTGACACCAACGATTTAGCAAAAATTGGCACAGCTACGCTTGGCGGTTTGCGATTTTGTTTGAATGGGATGGCTGGCTATCATTGCCTAGAAGTACTTGCCCTAATAGTGCTTCTGGAGGGAGATCAAGCCCCTCCATTGGCCGGGGGTGCAGAGAGCTAATTGAAAAGAGGTAAAAATCTTAATTATCTACTAATCCTAATTAGCCAAGTGATAATGGGCTCACAAATTGATGGATTCTAGGGCTAGGCTCTGATAATATGTTAAATTTGCAGCAATGTGATGAGCTATGGTGGATCAAATGCTAGAATCAACATCATTAACAAAGAGATTAGATGATAATTAAAATGTGATTAGCTTAATGTAGGCATGCTAGAATTAACATCATTAACAAACAGATTTATGATAATTAAGATGTGATTAGCTTAATTAAGATATGATTAATGTAGGCATGGATAATAAAAAACCAGTAAATTCTCATTAGGCCAATGCCTCAATTTATAGAGTTTACATCCAAGCATCTATTCCCACTAATTTATCCTTGATTCACTCCACCTCTTTTGCTTGATTCTCTCCACCTCTTCCCATAATATCTCCACACCTCCTAAATCTCCTCATGCTACCTTTTATTCTCTCCCAGTAAATACTTCTCACCTTTTCACAGGCTCTCTCACATTTATAGATTCTCTTTTAGAGCCGCTTGCCAAGGGCTTGTTCCCACACACACCCTATTCACTTGTATATTTCAACACCTCCCGTCAAGTGAATAATCCTAGCACACCTGGACCCTATACCAAGTTTCCCTCTTACTTGATAGTCTGCGACCAGTGCATCAAGTCCCTAAACTTATAGTCCTTGACACACTCTCTCTCTATGTGTCCGTGACCTTGACCAAAGTGCTCACACATACATCTACCGCATGGCCGACATCATCGATGGCTCAGAGGTGGTTTTACTTTATTGGGGCAGGTTACATTGGGTTGTGGGGTTTCTCTCTCTCTCTCTCTCTCTCTCTCTCTCTCTCTCTCTCTCTCTCTCTCTCTCTCTCTGAAAAGATGATCTAACTCCACTTCCTTAGGAGCCTCCATGAAGTTTGTTGATGTTGTTCCTTCTCCACTGGGTTTGGTGTAGCAGTCTCTTGCCATGTGTCCTGGCTTTCCACAGTTGTGGCAAGTGATGGTCCTTCCTCCTACTCTGCCTCTTCCTCGTCCTCGTCCTCAAGAGAATCCTCTTCAGGTGAAGAATGCTTTTTCTTCTCCTGCTGTTGAGTCCAACCATTTTTTCTCTTTGCCTCTGGTCTCTTGCTCTAGTAGAGCTCCTTCTATCTCTTGTAGCTTCAATTCAGGTACATTCTTTAGTGTTGCAACAATGTTTTCATATTCACCTTTGTCCACACTCCTCAGAAGCACTGTTAGTGCCTCATCATCTTCTGCCTTTTTGCCAATAGCTGCTAGTTGTTGCTTAATGCTTTTATATTTGTTCGTGTGTGATTAAAGATTCACTTTCCTTCATATCTAATTTATAGAATTGTATTAACAGATTTATCGTTGAATTTTTTGCTTGTGTGCCAAGTAATTTTTTGAGTTCATCCAATGCATCTTTTGCCCACTGTATCCTTGTGATGTGATGAATGATTTCATCATTTAAACTGAGTGCGATAAGTTCCAATGCCTTTTCAATCCTCCTCTTCCACTCTTTTTTCCCTCTCACCTCTGGGCATTCATCTCTTCCCTCAACTAGCCCCCACAGATTTTTCCTCATGAGCAGATACATGGTTTTTGTCTGCCATGTGTATAACTGCTCCCCCCATAAATTTGGCTCTCTTGTGCCGCCGTACTCATGATGATGTGAATGTAGTCTTACCTCTTGATCCAATTTCAAGATTCA
This sequence comes from Cibotium barometz, assembly GCF_041138505.1. NCBI lineage: Eukaryota > Viridiplantae > Streptophyta > Polypodiopsida > Cyatheales > Cibotiaceae > Cibotium > Cibotium barometz. Next base: position 4,680,979 of record NC_141047.1, read on the forward strand.
AGGGCAGTGTCTACCCTTTTACAACTCAATCTAAGGTTTAGGTGGTGATGATTACAACAGATTTATCAGTATAAAATCACCAGAAATTACATTAAACCAAGGGTAACAAATCTGTAGGGAAGGGTTGGAGTATCAAACCATCTCCGAATTGCAATCTAAAATTATAGGGATCTGTATCATACCCAATGGTTGATTTAAACCCTCAATTGCATCGAAAAATAGCGATTAGTGTTGATTAGTAAATTAATCCTCTATTTTGTGTGCAAAAAACAGAGTATGCGGGGAGCCCAGATCTAACGCTAGTGCAATGATAGACCTCACAGTAGCCATCTTAGCCACTGGGCTGAAAGTTTCATCATAATCAAGACCATAAGTTTGTGCATATCCTTTAGCGACCAGCCTTGCTTTATGTCTCTCTAGGCTGCCATCTGTGACTTGCACTTTACCTTATACACCCATTTGCAACCAATTGCATTCTTTCCTTGCGATAACTCAGCCAATTCCCATGTATCATTTTTGTCCAAAGCATCCATCTCTTCATCCATGGCTTTCTCCCATACATGCTCTCCAATAGCCTCTGTATAGCATGTAGGTTCCACATGCTTCACCATAGATGTCATGTATGCATAGTGCATAGCAAAATCTCGATATGTCAATCTTTCAACTGGATATCTGACTCTTTGGGATCTCCGCAATGCATGCGGATCACTCTGTACACTTGTAACTCTAGCATGTGGGGGCACATATCTGTCCTGCCTAGCACCAGGTGTGCGTAAAATAGGTATGCCGAGCTCCTCATCCAAACTCTCTGAACTAGATGACTCATAACCTGTGATTCCAATTCCTTCGACCTTCTTCTTTCCTTTATCCATAGCACTACTCCCAGTGCTCACACTCTCATGCCTCAAACGTCCTGACCATGGACGTACACTGCTACTCTCAGCTTCTGCTTCTGCTGGCCCAGACATAGTAGTAGAACTAGAACTTGCTTGTGGCAAGTTCACAGGCACATCTGCCTCAAGTGACTCAATGACTCCCTCATCTTTTGCTTTGTACCAACTAGCAAGCTCATCAAACACCACATCTCGTGAGATGACTACTTGTCTAGTTTGAGGGTTATAACATTTGTATGCCTTTCGATCTTGTGCATATCCAACAAATACACATTTCTCTGCCTTAGGATCCAACTTCCTTCTTCTTTTGTCAGGCACATGTACATAAGCTACACATCCAAAGACTTTGAGATGTCCAATGTCTGGCCTGTAACTTGTAAGCCGCATCTCTGGCGTGCTTCCATGAATGGCTGCTGTAGGTGTTTTGTTCAGAATATACACTGCAGTAGCACATGCTTCTGCCCAATAGTAATCTGGCATGCTCTTTTCATTGAGCATTGCCCTTGCCACTTCACATATGACTCTATTCTTTCTCTCAGCCACACCATTTTGCTGAGGTGTATACCTGCAAGTCAACTGTCTTCTTATTCCATGCTTCCTCAAGAAATGCTCAAAAGCTTTTGAGGTGTATTCACCACCTCCATCTGTTCTCAAACATTTAATCCAACAGCCATATTGCTTTTCTGCAAGAGCTTTGAAATCCATGAACTTTTCCAACACTTCACTCTTCTCTCTCAGAAAGTATATCCATGTCATCCTGTTGAAATCATCTATCAATGTCACATAGTATAAACTGCCTTTGATAGATGAGTTTTGTGCAGGACCCCATACATCGCTGTGTACTATCTCAAGTGGCCTGTTACTCATACTTCCTTCTCTAGGAAACCTCAACCTTGCCTGCTTTCCAAACTGACAGGCTTCACAAACATGCATATGTCCATCATATTTGAATCTAGGCAATCCATTGACAATGCCTCTTGTTTGCATGTTCTTTAATCTCTGTATATTGACATGTCCAATCCTTTTGTGCCACATATCAATGTCTTGCACAATCCCATTGCTTTTAGAAAACATGGTTGAGCTCAATTCTGGTATGCCTGAATCCAATTTGAACAACCTTCCTTCCTTCTTGCCCTTGGCAATCAATCTACAGCCATGCTTAAAGTCTTCCACAAAAAAACAGCCATTCTCATCTCGCGTTTTTCAAGCGAGAGAGAATGTAAGATTCCTCCCCAACCTCTCAAGATGTCCAGCATCTATTTTTATGCATAAACATATGCATAGAAGATATTTTTTTAATTAAAAGTGTGATTTTCATCATAAAAGATTTTTATGCATAAACATATGCATAGAAGATTTTTTTTAATTAAAAGTGTGATTTTTATCATAAAAGATTTTTATGCATAAACATATGCATAGAAGATATTTTTTTATATTAAAAGTGTGATTTTTATCATAAAAGATTTTATGCATAAACATATGCATAGAAGATATTTTTATATTAAAAGTGTGATTTTCATCATAAATGATTTGTATGCATAAAAGAAATTCTTTCATGTTAAAAGAGTGATTTCCATCATAAATGATTTTTATGATGAAAAAGTGTGACTTTCATCAGAATTGGATTTTATGCATAATTAGATGCATATAGAATCTTTATAATTAAATAAGGGTTCTCTTTAATCTTCTGTTAATTTTCGTAAAAATTAGAAAAATGAATAGGTAGATAATATGTGAGAGGAAATTCTACCATTTCATATTCACTAAGATGGTAATGAGAAAATTCAATTAAACTATCGAAGTCGGAGATCGAGATAAATGATTATTTTATTCCTCTTAAGAAATCCATGTTTTAGAAATCTGTAAGCAAATATTCGTCGAACGAAATTTAGAAAAAGAGAAATTGAAATAGTACCTTTCGAGAAAGATAGTTTAGGAAGAACCTTTCCAGACCCAAACTCTGATTCAGACTATTGACCAAGACCTAATTCCTTCGTCAATGACGATGTGATCAGTTCAGGAAAAATGCACTCAAAACACTCACCGAATCTGAAACTAGTTAAGACTTTTGATTTTGATCTGAGGATCAAGTTAACAGAATTCAAGGAATTCTATTTGGAATTCAGACCTGGATCTAGAAGTATTGGGATACGGATTTAAGATTTATTCATGGTATTCAAACAAAATCAAAACTAAAAACTTACATAAAAACCATGTTTTCTTAAAGGACTGTCTTACGCCAAAATGCTGGAGGGAGCATTTGGCATATATGTTTATCTGAGGGAAGTTCGGTTGCAACAGCTGGCGAGGAGTATTCGAGGGACAGCTCACGCGGCAAAAACCTGCCCAGGTCTTGACCAGCCTGGGTATGGTGAAAAATGGTGCGCTTCCGGTACGATGGGCGAGGGCCGACAAAGCGGTCCCTGAGTGAAGTGCCAGGACACCTAAAGAGGATCCTGGAGGGTTCTGACCACCAGGAGATGCCACGGGCTCGCAGTGCTTAGGACACCCATGCGTATGTTGAGGAAGATATATATATGTATGGTGACGAAATGATTATTGTAATCTATTACTGGATCTCATTGCTGACCAGTTGGTCCCAACGGAGAGTCCACAGTGGTACTGTTTTTTGTGAAAAGAGGGATTCAATGAAAATTTTGAATTATGAAATCTGTGACCATATTTGTTTTTTCAATGGATTATTTTTATATGAAAGTTTTAAAGAGGAGTGTGTGTGTATCTGTTTTAAAGAGGAGTGTGTGCATATCTATTTTCTAAAGCTAAAGTTAAGACAGGCATTTCAATTATGGGTGGGTGAGTACTTGTTTGGTTCCATCGATTCCAGTGGTAGGGTGGTGGCTAACCCATGGGCCGGATGGGGTTAGGCTGGAATCAGTGGAGTTTTAATAATCAAACTGAAAAATCTTAGGATTACGCTAGGATTCGAGTAGATAGTTAATTCTCTGATAAATTTCTCGATTGAGTAGATCAACGGTTGTGCCTAATCTTGATTAGGAAAAAAGCGTTGAATTGCTCAGATGATCAAATTATATCAGTGATAGTTCCCTTCTATCTGGTTTATTTAGGTGGAGGATAGTTTAGATTTTGATCTCGTTACAAAACTCGTTAAAAAAAGGTGGAATCGTCTCCGCTTTCCGGGCATGGGAAATTTTCCCGGTTTTGGTTTTTCGGAGTGACCACCAGCCTAGTCTCGTGCCCGGACATTCGTGGGCGAGGCCTTGAGTGAGAAACCTGGCCCCGCACATGAGGGGACTGCTTCCGCTGTCAGCTACTACCGGGAATCTGGTGCGCGGAGGGGACAAAGGGATCTCACAGTTGGTATCAGAGTAGAAATTGCCTAAATTTTTTTAATAGAAATCTGGGAAAGAAATGTTTTTCACTTGTTAATACTATGTGAATGAACTTTAAAAATTGAAAACTTATAAATTGAATTGGAAATTTATAGATGGACACCCCAAACCTATCTGGAATTCCTGGACTCTCTCAGAGTTAGGATATGATAGCTTTTGCGTTTGATCACCTCATCAACTCTGCTACGACCCGAATGAGCAGAGTGAGACTCACTCGCCATTTTGAGAGTCTTTACTTTCCTGATCCTCTTGAGGGACATCGGTATATGTGTTTCTATGGAGGACGGTGTATTAACATCAGTACCAGTCAGCGTCAGAGGCTCAGGCAAAATATTTCCTTGGCCATGATTTTGATAAGACTAGGGCTTGTTCAGCACGTTCTACTCTGTGATCATTCACCAAGGAACTTCAGAACTTCATGCTGATTTTTTAGACTTCTTAGCCACTTTATCCCGAGAAATAGAATTAGAGCACCTCTTTGTGTAATGAATCGTGTGTACCATGGTATGTCTTCTTTGCAGTTTCGCTTCTTTATGCGATTACGACTGAGGCGGTGATTCTGGAGCCGAGCTGCTCTATGTACATATTGCAACTTTTATATAAATATAGAAATGTTTTCTGAAGAAAAATTTCCTGTTGTATAAGTGATTGTTTACAAAAACGATCTGATAAAGAAAAATCTGTTATCGGACATATGTCATAGATCTCCAATAAAATCATTGTCTTGTTTAAGAAATTATTTTTCGAACCTCTTAAGTCTTAGGATCTCGTGGATGATATCAAAATAAAAATTTAATAATATATAAATTTTTGGCAAAATCATGAGACAAGGAAACCGTGGCCGTCAGCTAGACCCTCTCTCTGAAGATGACGAGCTTGACCCTGATGTTCGCAAGGCTCTTCATAGGACTCAACCAGGACCCTTCAAGGGAGAAGGGGAGAACCTGGGCGAGGCTATGGAAAAATGGGTGGAAGCCATGGAAGAGTATTTTGATGTCACAGGATACAATGAGCGGAGCAAAATGGCTCTTGCCCAGCTGAAAATAGTGGAAACAGCCAGGGTAGCATGGAGGAACCACTGTGACACCAACCGTCTGGACAGAAATACTCAGTCCTGGGAACGACCTAAAAACCTATCTAAGAAAGAGATTTTGTCCCCCTGGATTTTTGGAAACCAAAATGAACGAATTCTTAGAGCTAAAGCAGGAGAGCAAAACCATCAAGGAATATCACCAGGCCTTTGCTCTTCTACTCAAATATTCACCACCTCTGGATGAAGAACAACTCATGGCCAAGTTCATTCGGGGAATGAACGAACTCTTGGACACACTGGTCAAAAATGCCAAAGCCAGTATGGCTGAAGCAGTAAGAATGGCAAAGGATTTTGCCAAAGCCTTTGTAGTAAAGGTCCTGCCAAAGCCTGCACCCTCTAACTTTAAAAGATTCCAAGCCCAGGGAAGTACTTCAAACTTTCCACCCCCGAAGAGGCAGCAAGGCCCGAATCAGAATTAGGATGCAAGAAGATTCCGAAGTGAAGGAAGACCCTTCCCCCAGAATACTTTCTCACAGGAGCCCCACCTCTTTCAAGAAATCAGAGGGATGAGCTCAGAAACTGAAAATCGATGTTTTGGATGCCAGGGTTTTGGTCACTAGTTAAAAGACTGCCCGACTCCTGCCATGTCACAAGGGGACAGGGAAGTCAAGGACCCCGAGTTTAGCAGGTGACCAACCCCTTCATACCTGTCTAATCAGGGTCCGTCTCGCCCAAGCTAGGGTAACCCCAGAAGAACTCCAGCTCGGCCATCTACCTCTATCCAGAGTAACCTCAGAACTCCTTCCCAGAACTGGGGCAACCAAAGAGAAAGAGTTCCGCCTCAGACTGCAGCAGCCAGAGCAGTCACAATTTTAGATGTAGTAGAAGAGGAAAGAGGGCAAATCTATGCTGCAATTGAAAATCAAGGGCCTAACCATCAGTTCTCAGTCATCCATACTCCAGCAGAATATCAAGGTAAGCCTTTTAAGCTTTTGATTGATTCAAGCAGTTCTCATTCATTCATTTTCCCTGGATACTTGCGTAAGCTAGTCTTAGAATAGAAATTAGGGAAACCTATGCAAGTTGAATTGGCCAGTGGGAAGACTCTTTTCACTCACCATGAGACAGATCTTATCCAGTTTAATCTAGATGGTAATGTAACCGACTGTCAGTTCAAAGTCTTACCTCTAGGAGTTTTTGACGGGATCCTTGGAATGGATTGGCTCCACAAAAATCAAGCTGACATATACTGTCACAATGGAACCATTTCCTTCCATGACCTTCATGGGAACAAAGTTCAAGGAACTGGAGTTTCCGGATCCCCGACCTTCAATTAGTAAAAGCTTCTAGGTTACTGAAAGGACTTAGGAAGAAGCAGCAAATTTATGTTGTCAAAATGAACCCAGTAGACTCAAAGCTTAAGGCTAAAGAACCAGAATGGCTAAGTAAATTTGATGATCTATTCCCAGCAGAGCTAACTAAAATGCCTCCAATCCGGGAAGTAGATCATGTGATTGAATTGACCCCCGGAGCTCAGCCAATAGCCCTGCGCACGTACAAAATGCCAGTTCCTGAAGCCATCAAACTCAAGAAACAGCTTAGACAGCTATTAGAACAAGGGTTTGTAAGACCCAGTGTTTCACCTTGGGGTACGCCAGTTCTCTTGCAGAAAAAGAAAGATGGAATGCTTAGACTCTGTGTGGACTACAAAGGTCTAAATCAGCTGACAGTTAAGAATAAGTATCCTATCCCAAGAATTGATGAACTTCTGGACAGGCTAAATGGAGCCCAGATCTTCACAAAGATAGATCTCAAATCTGGGTATTACCAGATCAGGATCAATGATCAAGATATACCAAAAACAGCCATCAATACTTGCTATGGGCATTATGAATTTATTGTCATGCCATTCGGATTAACTAATGCCCCAGCTACATTCAATCGCCTAATGCAGGACATCCTCAGAGAATACTTGGATGATTTTGTTCTAGTTTTCTTTGATGACATTTTGATTTACTCAAGGAATGCAGCTGACCATGAGACTCATGTCAGAAAAGTTCTTGAGATTCTAAGGAAGCACCAACTCTTTGCAAAAAAGAGCAAATGCACTTTCTCTGCCGACCATGTTGAATACTTGGGCTTTCTGGTATCCAAAGATGGAATTTCTCCAGATTTCGCAAAAGTCCAAGCAGTCATAGATTGGCCTGAACCAAAGACAGTGAAAGAAGTCAGAGGATTCTTGGGATTGACTGGTTGGTATAGGATTTTTATACCAAAGTATGCTCTCATAGCTTCCCCCTTGACTAACCTTCTCAAAAAGAATACCCCATTTCAATGGTCTGCCAGTGCCAGAGTGCTTTTGATAAGCTGAAGACCGCCTTGGTAACCAGTCCTGTTCTAAAGCTGCTAGATTTCTCTCTACCCTTTGAGGTAATAACTGATGCAAGTGGTTTTGCCCTGGGAGGTGCACTCACGCAGGAAGGTCATGCAGTGGCCTATGAATCCCGAAAGCTCAAAACGCATGAGAGGAATTATGCTGTCCATGACCTGGAATTACTTTCAGTAGTCTATGCCTTAAAGTTGTGGAGACATTACCTACTGGGAAAAAGATTCTTTTTGATGACAGATCATCAGAGCTTAAAGTGGATCTTTACTCAGAAGGACCTCAACATGCGCCAAAGAAGGTGGATGCAGACCTTACAGGAGTTTGATTTTGAAATCAAGTACCGCCCAGGTAAAGAAAATGTGGTAGCTGATGCCCTCAGCAGAAAAGCTTCCTTGCTTGCAATTACTGTAGTATCAAATCCTTTGATTATTGAAGCAAGTGAGAAGATCATGCAGGATAGATTCTTTGGCCCTATTGCTATCCTACTTATGCAGGAAAGCAAAACTCCTCAGGAGTTGAACAGAGTTCAAGGGTATAGCCTGGATGATGGCATTATGTATTATAATTGTAGGCTATATGCATTCCCAATGATGAGGGAACCAAGGATCAAATTCTGAATGAAGCCCATGACAGCCTTATAGCAGGACATCCAGGTTTCATCAAAACCTACATGTCTATAAAGAAAAGCTTCTTTTGGCCTGGTCTGAAAAAGGATGTACTGAATCATGTACGTCAATGTCTGACATGCCAGAAAGTCAAAGCTGAAAGAGTAAAAATGCATGGGAAGTTACATCCATTGGACATCCCCCAGATGAAGTGGGAATGTATCAGTATGGACTTTATTACTGGATTATCTTCAGTGCAATCAGGTTACAACTCCATTTTTGTGGTAGTTGACAGACTAACCAAAGTTGCCCATCTGATCCCAGTAAAAGAAACCTACACTGCAGTGGATGTGGCCAGAGTGTTCCTCAAAGAAATCTTCAGATTGCATGGCCTACCCAGGAGGATAGTAAGTGATCGAGATCCCAAGTTTACTTCAAGGTTCTGGACTACTTTTTTCGAAGCAGTGGGAACTTTCTTGGATCTCAGCACAGCTTATCACCCTGAGATCGATGGTCAAACTGAAAGGGTAAACCAAGTAATCGAAGATATACTTCGGTCATGTTGTGGCAGGGAACCCAAAAAGTGGCTAAGCTATCTGCACCTAGTCGAGTTTGCCTACAATGCTTCTTATCACCGAAGTATCAGGATGAGCCCTTTTAAAGCTCTGTATGGACAAGATTTCTTAACTCCATTAACTTGGTCCGACGACCCATTGATTAGGGTTGAGATGTCCAGACAGATGCTTGATGACATGGAGCAGTAGATGCAGGAAATTTGTAAAGATATAAAAGCTACCCAGGATAGACAAAAGCAATATGCAGATAAGAAGAGGACAGACAGAGAATTCAAAGAAGCAGATATGGTCTTCATTCGAGTACAGTGGCCCAAAAGAAGTTCTTTATCTCTTGGGAAGTACAAGAAGTTATCCCCCCCAGATATTGTGGACCATATCTGATTATAAAGAAAGTAGGTGACTTAGCCTACAAGCTTATTCTGCCTCCTCATCTCAAAGTTCATAATGTATTTCATGTAAGCCTTCTAAAGAAATATGTGCCAAGCCCAAATCATGTGCTTGATGAGATGAAATCCTAACCTCTTCAACCCAAGGGCAGATAGAACTCCAACCTGAAGAAATTCTTGATGTTCGAGAAAAGATTCTCAGGAACAGAATTCTTAGAGAATTATTGGTAAAATGGAAGTTCTATCCTTTTGAAGATGCCACCTGGGAGAATGAAGCCGATATGTTGCAGGATTATCCCCAGTTTGCGAGATGAGGATATCTCGTGTTTTTCAAGTGGGAGAGAATGTAAGATTCTTCACCAGCCTCTCAAGATGTCCAACATCTTCCCTTGTAATCAAATCCCTCTTCAGAAATATAAAAGATCTTGTTTCTACCAGTTTTGGCCTAGAGAGAGAAAATATTCTAGAGAAAGAATATTCAGATTTTAAATATTTTGGATGAAAAAAATTCTCATCTTATTAAAATAAGTTTCCCTGAAATAGAAGTTCAAAAAGATTTCCAGAAGGTGCATTAGAAATTAAGTATAATCTGTTCAAGAGGCATCATCTTGGGGGTGAAGATTTTTTTTGAAATTTTAAATTAAGGTTCTTATGGACCAATAAGATTCATCCAAATGTAGAGAAGAGATAATAGAAGAATAAAAGAAAAATTTTCCAAAAATGAGTAAATACTCACATAAGATGAAGAGTTGACTTAGGACAAGGTTAATAGTTAAAAAAGAGAGATATTTAGGTGAAATGATGCATTTTTGACACCTCAGTATGGGGGAATTTCCCTCATGAAGGAGGCACCTATTTCACATGCTTGAATGAGTTTTAAACTTCCAAATAATGAGATATTTTTATCTCTCCTCTCTCCTGTTTCAACTAGATCCAAAAAGTGAGCAAAACTGACCCAAAAAAGGTCAAAAATTGACCAAACTGATCTGGAAAATTCTAGAATTAGTTGGCTTGGTTAGAAGCTCAATTTTTACTATAAATAGAAGCCCTCCCCTTTGTTGAAACTTAATAGTGTTTTGCATTGTTAACCTGCCTCTCCTAAGTGCCAAAAACAGTTAATTTTACTCATAATTCATTAGTTTTTGACCTTCCCTCTTCCAAAGGATTGGTGGCCACTCTTGTTTCAAACAAGAGTTGAACCCTCAAACCATCAAGCCAAAGGAAAGCTCTCAAATTATCTATGTAAGTTGGAGATTCTTCTCTTTTCTATTCTTTTTATGGTTTTTATGGTTTTTTATGACTTTGTCTTCTCTAAATTAAAAATAATGTTATGCCTCATTACAAAAAGGCATTCCCCTCTCTTCTCTAGTAAATCCAACCATTCTTTATCCTAGATGAATGATTAATGAATAAAATCAAGTTTTTCATAATGTTTCTCTTAAATAAGTAGAAAAATGTTTACTTTAGAATAATTTAAATACTCTTTGTGCACTTTTAATTAATTTTAGAGACTTAAAAATTGAAAAATGGTCAGCCATACAAAGGAGGTTATGGCAAAAAATTTTAAAAATTTAAAAATAAGTATTATCTTTTATTATTTTTGTATAAAAGAAATTTAGTTTTATTATAAAAGTATTACTTTATTATTGATTTTTATGCATAAAACTATGCATAAAAAGTTTATTTTTATTATTGTAAAAGTGTTACTTTTATCATATTTTATTTTCATGCATAAAAGTATGCATAAAAGATTATATTTTTATTATAAAAGTGTGATTTTTATCATAAAAGATTTTTATTCATAAACATATGCATAGAAGATTTTTTTTTATATCAAAAGTGTGATTTTCATCATAAAAGATTTTTATGCATAAACATATGCATAGAAGATATTTTTTTATATCAAAAGTATGATTTTCATCATAAAAGATTTTTATGCATAAACATATGCATAGAAGATATTTTTTTATATCAAAAGTGTGATTTTCATCATAAAAGATTTTTATGCATAAACATATGCATAGAAGATATTTTTTTATATCAAAAGTGTGATTTTCATCATAAAAGATTTTTATGCATAAACATATGCATAGAAGATATTTTTATATCAAAAGTGTGATTTTCATCATAAAATATTTTTATGCATAAACATATGCATAGAAGATATTTTTTTATATTAAAAGTGTGATTTTCATCATAAAAGATTTTTATGCATAAACATATGCATAGAAGATATTTTTTTATATTAAAAGTAGGATTTTCATCATAAAAGATTTTTATGCATAAACATATGCATAGAAGATATTTTTTTATATTAAAAGTGTGATTTTCATCATAAAAGATTTTTATGCATAAACATATGCATAGAAGATATTTTTTTATTAAAAGTGTGATTTTCATCATAAAATATTTTTATGCATAAACATATGCATAGAAGATATTTTTTTTATTAAAAGTGTGATTTTCATCATAAAATATTTTTATGCATAAACATATGCATAGAAGATATTTTTTTATATTAAAAGTGTGATTTTCATCATAAAAGATTTTTATGCATAAACATATGCATAGAAGATTTTTTTATATATTAAAAGTATGATTTTCATCATAAAATTTTTTTATGCATAGAAGATATTGTTTTTATTAAAAGTGTGATTTTTATCATAAAAGATTTTTATGCATAAACATATGCATAGAAGATATTTTTTATATTAAAAGTATGATTTTCATCATAAAAGATTTTTATGCATAAACATATGCATAGAAGATATTTTTCTATATTAAAAGTGTGATTTTCATCATAAATGATTTGTATGCATAAATATATGCATAAAAGAAATTCTTTTATGTTAAAAGAGTGATTTCCATCATAAATGATTTTTATGATGATAAAAGTGTGACTTTCATCAGAATTGGATTTTATGCATAATTAGATGCATATAGAATCTTTATAACATAATAAGGGTTCTCTTTAATCTTCTGTTAATTTTCGTAAAAATTAGAAAAATGAATAGGTAGATAATATGTGAGAGGAAATTCTACCATTTCATAATCACTAAGATGGTAATGAGAAAATTCAATTAAACTATCGAAGTCGGAGATCGAGATAAATGATTATTTTATTCCTCTTAAGAAATCTATGTTTTAAAAATCTGTAAGCAAATATTTGTCAAACGAAATTTAGAAAAAGAGAAATTAAAATAGTACCTTTCGAGAAAGATAGTTTAGGAAGAACCTTTCTAGACCCAAACTCTGATTTAGACTATTGACCAAGACCTTATTCCTTCGTCAATGACGATGTGATCAGTTTAGGAAAAATGCACTCAAAACACACCGAATCTGAAACTAGTTAAGACTTTTGATTTTGATCTGAGGATCAAGTTAACAGAATTCGAGGAATTCTGTTTGGAATTCAGACCTGGATCTAGAAGTATTGGGATACGGATTTAAGATTTATTCATGGTATTCAAACAAAATCAAAACTAAAAACTTGCATAGAAACCCTGTTTTCTTAAAGGACTGTCTTACGCCAGAATGCTAGAGGGAGCATTTGGCATATATGTTTATCTAAGGGAAGTTCAGTTGTAACAGCTGGCGAGGAGTATTCGTCGAGGTACAGCTCACGCGGCAAAAACCTGCCCAGGTCTTGGTGAAAAATGGTGCGCTTCCGGTATGATGGGCGAGGGCCGACGAAGCGGTCCCTGAATGAAGTGCCAGGACCCCTAAGGAGGATCCTGGAGGGTTCTGACCAGGAGATGCACGGGCTCGCGGTGCTTAGGACACCCATGCATATGTCGAGGAAGATATATATATATATGGTGACGAAATGATTATTGTAATCTGTAACTGGATCTCGTTGAGCTGACCAGTTGGTCCCAATGGAGAGTCCAGAGTGGTACTATTTTTTGTGAAACGAGGGATTGAATGAAAATTTTGAATTATGAAATCTGTGACCATATTTGTTTTGTCAATGGATTATTTTTATATAAAAGTTTTAAAGAGGAGTGTGTGCATATCTGTTTTCTAAAGCTAAAGTTAAGAAAGGCATTTCAATTATGGGTGGGTGAGTACTTGTTTGGTTCCACCGATTCCAGTGGTAGGGTGGTGGCTAACCCATGGGCCGGATGGGGTTAGGCTGGAATCAGTGGAGTTTAATAATCAAACTGAAAAATCTTATGATTACGCTAGGATTCGAGTAGATAGTTAATTCCCTGATAAATTTCTCGATTGAGTAGACCAACGGCTGTGCCTAATCTTGATTAGGAAAAAAGCGTTGAATTGCTCAAATGATCAAATTATATCAGTGATAGTTTCCTTCTATCTGGTTTATTAAGGTGGAGGATAGTTTAGATTTTGATCTGGTTACAAAACTCGTTAAGAAAAATTCAAAAAGGTGGAATCATCTCCGCTTTCCTGGCATGGGAAATTTTCCTAGTTTCGGTTTTTCGGAGTGACCACCAGCCTAGTCTCGTGCCCAGACATTCGTGGGGGCGAGGCCCCGAGTGAGAAACCCTACCCCACGCATGAGGGGACTCCTTCCGCTGTCAGCTACTACCGAGAATCTGGTGCGCGGAGGGGGCAGAGGGATCTCACAACCTCTTTTGCTTGATTCTCTCTACCTCTTCCCAGAATACCTCACCTCCTAAATCTCCTCATGCTACCCTTTATTCTCTCCCAGTAGATACTTCTCACCTTTTCACAGGCTCTCTCACATTTGCAGATTCTCTTTTACAGCCTCTTGCGAAGGGCTTGTTCTCGCACACACCCAATTCACTTGTATATTTCAACACCTCCCCTCAAGTGAATACTCCTAGCACACCTGGACCTTATACCAAGTTTCCCTCTTACTTGATAGTCCGCGACTAGTGCCTCAAGTCCCTAAACTCATTATCCTTGACACTATCTCTCTCTATGTGTCCAAGGCTACTACAAGTGCCCGTGACCTTGACTAAAGTGCTCACACATACATCTACCACATGGCCTACATCATCGGTGGCTCTCAGAGGTGGTTTTACTCTATTGGGGCAGGTTACATTGGGTTGTGAGGTTTCACTCTCTCTCTCTCTCTTTCTCTCTCTCTCTCTCTCTCTCTCTCTCTCTCTCTCTCTCTCTCTCTCTCTCTCTCTCTCTCTCTCTCTCTCTCTCTCTCTCTCTCTCTCTCTCAGAAAAGATGATCTGACTCCACTTTCTTAGGAGCCTCCATGAAGTTTGCCTATATCGTTCCTTCTCCATTGGGTTTACTGTAGCAGTCTCTTACCATGTGTCCTTGCTTTCCACAGTTGTGGGCAAGTGAAGGTCCTCCCTCCTACTCTGCCTCTTCCTCATCCTCGTCCTCGTCCTCGAGAGAATACTCCTCGGGTGAAGAATGCTTTTTCTTCTCCTACTGTTGAGTCCTGCCATTTCGTCTCTTTGCCTCTGGTCTCTTGCTCTAGTACAGCTCCTTCTATCTCGTGTAGCTTCAATTCAGGTACATTCTTTAGTGTTGCTACAATGTTTTCATATTCACCTTTGTCCACACTCTTCAGAAGCACTGCTAGTGCCTCATCATCTTCTGCCTTTTTGCCAATAGCTGCTAGTTATTGCTTAATGCTTTTATATTTGTTCAAGTGTGTGATTAAAGGTTCACTCTCTCTCTCTGTCTCTCTCTCTCTCTCTCTCTCTCTCTCTCTCTCTCTCTCTCTCTCTCTCTCTCTCAGAAAAGATGATCTGACTCCACTTCCTTAGGAGCCTCCATGAAGTTTGCCTATGTCGTTCCTTCTCCACTGGGTTTGCTGTAGCAGTCTCTTGCCATGTGTCCTTGCTTTCCACAGTTGTTGCAAGTGAAGATCCTTCCTCCTACTCTGCCTCGTCCTCGTCCTCATCCTCGAGAGAATACTCCTCGGGTGAAGAATGCTTTTTCTTCTCCCGATGTTGAGTCCAGCCATTTCTTCTCTTTGCCTCTGGTCTCTTGCTCTAGAGAGCTCCTTCTATCTCGTGTAGCTTCGATTCAGGTACATTCTTTAGTGTTGCTACAATGTTTTCATATTCATGTTTGTCCACACTCTTCAGAAGCACTGCTAGTGCCTCATCATCTTCTACCTTTTTGCCAATAGCTGCCAGTTGTTGCTTAATGCTTTTATATTTGTTCAAGTGTGTGATTAATAAAGGTTCACTTTCCTTCATATCTAATTTGTAGAATTGTATTAACAAATTTATCTTTGAATTTTTTGCTTGTGTGCCAGATAATTTATTGAGTTCATCCGATGCATCTTTTGCCCACTGTATCCTTGTGATGTGTTGAATGATTTCATCACTTAAACTGAGTGCGATAAGTCCCAAAGCTTTTTCATTCCTGCTCTTCCACTCATTTTTCCCTCTCACCTATTTTAGAGGTTGATATAAATACTTATTTAAAAATGTAGTTTATGTGTGTGTGTCTTGATATAAATCTCAATGTCTAACCACCTTTTAAAATGTCTATAAGAAAATTAAGTGTTAGTCCAAAATGTTTGGTATCATATTTTTAAAGGGTAGTATAAAGATGGATCAGGTGGAAGTACATGTGAGGGGGTTGGAGTGATTCTTTGTGGTTTGATGAGTTTATGGAGGAATGGATAATTATGTGCATAGATATATTTTCGTAAGTATATACAAGTAAGGTCCCCACCCTAGCTAGGCTAAGAGGATCCTCTTGAAAGGTGGCTAAGTCTCCTCGTCTCTGATCGAGGACATCTTGATATCTCTGAAATACAAGGATACGACCAAACGAAGGAAACTAACTCTATCTCTCGTAGGGGAAATGTAATCATTCTAACAGGAATCTACTCCTCCAATCAAACAACACTCAATGTGTGTGATTGGGGATGGAACAAGAATACACTTTGTTCATGGAAACCAATGCCTTTTTCCTCTTTTCTTTACAAGCTTTTCTTTACAAGGTACAACCGTGTCTCCATAAAACAAAACTTGTTTGGGTCCTATGCTTACTACGGATCATACTAAATAAATATGTTGGAAAGTTACTCAACTCATCGAGTCCACCCATCCATAGGGTGGCGCCATCAGGGAATCCATCCACCCACTTCACCAATTGATTTTTATTATCTAATTAAGTTCTACCACATTGTGAAGCATATAAAAACATGTTCTTTAATTAAAGGAGTTTCAGAATGTTCCTTAAAATAGCCTTTGAAAACAACAAAATTTACATCAAACAGTTTTTACAAAACAAAATGTTCACAAATGAGACCCTGAAACTGGGTCAACAGCCAAATCTAGGCTTCCATAGACATATCCAAACCAAAACAAAAACCATCGATGATCTAGAATTTAGTCTTCCAGCCTCAACTAGCTGCGCATACCTCTCACAGAACATACTTTCCTTAGATGCTGTCAGGGATGTCTATGCATGAGGTGGACTAATTTATCGCACTAGCCTAGGCTCAGGTAGCATTGTAATGCTCCTTGCATGACTTCTGAGACCAGTAAACTCAGTGTTATATAGTTCTAAATGGTGCATGACCTTCGAGCTTTAGCCCCTTGACCTTTGATTGGCTAGAGATTACCTTTGATTGGCTAGAGATTACCTTTTCCTTAACCAATGCCTCTTCAACTACCCCTAGAAAGGGGTGCCGTCTTTTTTGTCCCTTGGGCTTCCCTTGTCCACCATTTCATTTCCTTTTTACTTTACTTTATGCCTATTAATCATTGCTTAGGTATTTCCTATTTGAAATCCCTTGAACCTTATTTATATGCAAACCTTTTACATATAAACAATTTTTCTTAGTCTTAACTTTTAGTGTTTCCTATCAGCCTCATAACATTTATTCCCCCTTGAAAGAAAAGTTTTCATCCTCAAAAACAAACTCAAGGTACTTTTTCTTTAGTGTAGCTACTCTTTCCCAAGTTGATCCTTTGTAAGCTACCTTAAGAACCACAATACCCTAGACTTAACTTTGGAACTTTTCCATTTTATAAAGTTTTCGACTTTTCAAAAACTTTTACATAAACTAAATCACCTTCCTCAAAATTAATTGGTCTTCTTTTACCGCTTTCATAAAGTAATAGAATGACCGTGCGCTCTTTTAACATTTTTTCTTGTAATGTTTATCATGTCTTACATGTATTTAAGAAAGTCTTTTACACTTGCAATTTTTCTTTTTGTAACTCAACTTCTATGGGTACTCTAGGTTGAAATCCATACATTAGCATGAATGGACTAAAACCAATAGAGAAGAATGTTTATCAATAGTATAAGCACCTTCTAATAATGAAAGATACTCATCCCAATTGTTTTGCTTATGATTAACATATACTCAAAGCATATCTTAGGACTTGGTTAACCCTTTCCATCTATCCATCACTTTGTGGATGTTCAGATGTACTCATACTAAGTTTGGTGTCTAATTATTTGACCACTTCTTTCCAAAAATGGCTTGTAAACTTTGTATCTCTGTCGCTTACTATATTTGCTAGTAATACATACAATCTATATAGATGATAGATAAACATTCTAGCCAATTATGGTATTTTTTCTTCTTTCTTAGTTGGTATAAATTGTACCAACTTGGTTAACCTATCCACTACTACCGACACTAATTCATGCCCTCTACTTCTTTTGGGGTAGTCCCACTATGAAATCCATAGAAATACTTTCCCACTTACCCTCAGGTATATTTGTATTGGTTGTAATATTCCACCTAATTTTGGGCACTTAGTTTTATTGACTTGGCACTTAGCGAATTTTATAACATAATTATGGACAACCTTCTTTAAACCTGCCCAATAACACTATCTTTTAGTGCATAGGTCTTCAAAATTTCTGGGTGCCCCGCACTTCGATTGTCATGATAACATTCTAGTAAAATATTCTCACGAATATTTGATTCTTTAAGTACAAAAATGCGACCTTTATATAATAGGTACCCATTATCAATGGAAATTTTTTCCCAACGATCTTTTTCACTTGTTTAAGTGATTCCTTTTTGAACTACTATCTTTTTTAAGTAACACCCTGTTGTTGTATTTTTTTTACTCTCTATTTGAGAGTTATCTTTTTTAATCAAGTAATTCCAAACTACTTGATAACTAGGGTCATTAGCGCAATTTCCTTTTAAGTGAGCCAACAACTCACTTTCTAGTTGAGTAAAACTCAACTCATTTATCATGGGTGCTCGACTTAGAGCATCTGCCAACCATTAAATTTTCATTTTTTATATTTGATTTAAAAATCAAACTCTTGTAGGATTTCAGCCCATCTAGCCTTCCTATCTCTTAACTCCTTTTGAATATTTGACCATTTAAGACTTTCTTGGTCAAACAATACTTCAAAATCGGCATCATACAAATAATGATGCCACTTTTAAAGATTGTGCACAATTGCAAATAGTTCTTTTTCATAAGTTGAATAGTTACTTTGAGCTTTGTCCAAATTTTAAATTTTAAATAATTTAGATTTTTAAGCAAATAATTTGTTTTTCCTCAATAATTGAAATAATTTTCTAAGGTGCTCAATATTTTCTTGTTCATTTTGGCTAAAGAAAAATATATCATCAATAAAAACCACCACAAATTTTCCTAAATAAGGATGAATTATAGTGTTCATCATCATGGTCATAAAAATAGCCGGAGAATCAGTTAGACCAAAAGGCATAACTAAAAACTCAGAGTTTTCAAAAGATGTCCTAAATGCTTTTTTTGGCACATCCTCAATTCTAAGTCTTACTTGATAATATCCCAACCCTAAATATATCTTACTAAAATATTTAGCACCTTTGAATTGATCAAACAACTCATCTATCCTGGGAATAGGGAAAAAAATTTATTGCATTCAATCCACAATAATCTATACACAAACACATAAATCCATCTTTTTTCTTCATCAATAATATTGGTGAAGCCCATGGAGACTTATTTGGCCTAATAAAGCCTTGTTCTAAATATTCAACTAATTATTTTTCAACTTCTTATCTTTTAGTCAAACTTACTCTATAAGGTGGCTTGATAATTATCTTTGAATTCTTTAAAACTTCTAGGGGATGATTTATCCCTTTATATAGAGATAAATATTTTGGCAATGTTTCCAAAAAAATATCTTTAACATTCTTTTAATAAAATTTTCAAAGAATAATTAACTACTTCACAAATACTAGAATCGAACTTTTCACAATGGTTTTTAAACTGAGGCATTGCATAACACAAAAACATTTGTTCTATTTATTTCATTATCTTGATAAAACTTTTGAAGCTCAATATTACATATCAAAGGAGAAGATGGTACATTGTTCTCTCATTGCAATGTAATAAATTTTCTTTTATGCTCAAATGTTAGTATATTATACAAATAGATTCTCGAAAGTGTTTTTCCCAATGAAAATAATTCAAGCATGCAATGTTTTTTGTTTAGGATTATCATTATTATTCCCAGTAAGTTCTTATCCTTGGGACTTAGGATAATTCCTTTTAAATAAAGTTTTTCTTTAACTGCTCTCTCAAAATCTTGGTTTTTTAGAAACTTACTAGGATTGGATTTTTTCTTTTTTGAAGGTTATTCCTTTTTAAAGAAAAACCCTTTATTTTTTTCTTTATGATTATCATTACCCATGGTATCATAAAAAATGTTTGTAAATTTTATAGCCTCATCTAAGTTTTTTGGCTCTTTGGATCAAACTTCCTTTTTGTACTCCCTTCTCAAGCCTCTAATGAAGTCTCTTACTTTTAAAAATTGTCTATGCCCTTAAGCTTTAAGAAATTTCTCTATAGAAAGCTATATATTTAGTGAGATTTAAATTCTTTTCTTCTATAAAACAATTATCCCACTCCTCCCAATTTTGATCTTCTTCATTTTCAAGAAGATAGAAGGTAAAGCTTATAAGTGGTGGATGAGTTTAGCAGAAACAAGGCAAGTACCCGATTCTTGGGATTCATTCAAGGAATTATTCTTAAAGGAATGGCTAGCTTCAATGAGGAGTTTATAATCAGGCACATTTCTTCAAAGATGCAAATCTTGCCATTAAAAAAAATATGAACCGCATCTTTATTTCTTTCCTTCTCGACTCCACTAAAAGTGGGCACCTTTAAATCTTTGAATACCATACCCTAGTCTCTAGTTTTTGGACTCTCTTTAATTATGATTTCATTCAACCTTTTTTCTAGAGTTTTTTCTCTTCCCTCACCAATTTTACTTTTAGATATTTCTTTTACTCCCAATCCTTCCCCTCCCATCAAGGAGCTAAGAAGACCCATCATTTTCTCAAGTTTATTTTCTATAATAGGGATTTTTTATTCATCTCCTTCCTTTCTATATCCTCATAATCATTAAATTATAAATCTTGCATATCTATTTCATTTGGTTTTGTAACATCCTCTTCCATCTGGAAAGAGGACAATAGGTTTTCCCCCTTCTCACCATTTTCATCCTTCCCACCTTGAGAAGCCATTTACTCTAACACTAAGCAAGATGGAAAATTTCTTACAAAGAAAAACAAATGCATCACATTAACCTAACTATGAATTGTCCCTAATGATATATGAAGAAAAATTCCATTGATTCCTCCTTGTTAATATTTACTTCAATGATCCTTCAAGGTTGTTTTATACTCCACTTGCTCCATATAGAACTCAAAAGTATGCCCAATTTATTAGGGAAGAGGTATTTTGTATGGAGAAGATTTGAGAAATATAGGGATTAGCTTATGGAAATGAATAGAAAGAGATTAAGGTGTAGAGATTCATGGGTATAAGTAGAATTAGAGTTAGCAATGATGAGTGGCTCAATGGAAACATAGAAGAGAAAGAACTTGGCTCTAATACCAATGTAATGCTCCTTGCATTATAAGATTGAGGACTTGTAAGACTAGTACTTTGATTCTCCACCTTACCATATCCAAAATGGACCCTAAACTCATGGTTATATAGGCCTAAATGGTGCATAACCTTCCAGCTTCAATCCCTTGACCTTTCATTGGCTAAACATTGCCTTTTCCTTAACCAATGCCTCTTGAACTACCCCTAGAAGGGGGAACTCTCTTTTGTGTCCCTTGGGATTCCATTATGTACCATTTACTTCCATTTTTACTTTAACTTTATGCATGTTAACCATTGCTTAGGTATTTCCTATTCGAAATCCCCTGAACCTTATTTATATGCAAACCTTTTACATATAAATAATCTTTCCTAGTCATACCTTTTAGTGTTTCATGTTAGTCTCATAACAAGCATCCAAAATCATATGAAATCCAATTCCCAATGACATAGGGGGGGATTACCCTAGGCAAACTCCCGGTCTTGCTACTACCTTTTCCTATCGACTACAAAAGCAAGTGCGAAGTTAGCTAAGTAGGGGAGAAGATGTACTTGCAGATTAGCAATGAAACCAACAAACATATCCAAACCATGATTTTTTTTCTTTTTAATAATTAATTGAGCAATAAGAAAATAGCATTGTACAAATTGATGAGCTTAGCTATAATCCTTATCGACAAGAAAAAAGAACCATAAAGTATTCTGGAGTAAGATTAGTCACACAATTTTGCTTACTAGCCTTACTTAAGGGCATATAGGAGGACAAAAGTGGCAATTTTTCATATTGGAGCCTTAATCCTTTTGGCTAATTAACTTGAAGAGAGATGTGATGCTTCTACAAAATGCTACTTATAATGGTTATAGGTTTAACCAATAGGAGTGTAATCTTACTTGTAACATCCCTCCCAAGGCATGTAATGATTCTCTTTTAATATAGATTTCAAGAAGAAAGAAAGTGCACTTAGACTATAAGGCTAAAAACATTAAGAAAGTGATAGAGTAAAAATATTAGCTCCAGAAATCTGAAAAGAAATAAGAAGAATAGTATGCTATAGCCTTGCAAGAGAAGGCTACTTTGCCATAGTTCTTCGTGAAGAAAGAGAGAAGCGTTAGAGTACGAGTAAGAGGAGATTAAGAGATCGGGGATGGTTGAATGATTCCAATTCTATGAGAAGGTAACAGAATACTCTCCGTTCTCATATTTCAAGTTCTAAAGCTCTTGTTAAACGAGCAAAGACAATGATAAATGATAGATTTCTACATAATTTCTATAAGGTATATATTTTTAGTTTTTCAATTATACATCATTCTTGGAGGTTGAAGTATGGCCCCCCTTTCTCTATTAATTGTTAATAGTGATCTATTTGATTGATTTACTAGTCAAAACTTAATTAAGATAAAAATTATGATAGAAATAGTATAATGAATTATTGAAAAGAAAAGAACTTTTTTTTTCTAATTTCTAAGCATGTGTTTGTGGGTTTCATTGCTAATCTATAGGTACATCTTCTTGCCTGTTTTGCTAACTCTGTTCTAGGCTTGCACAATCGACAGGAAAAAGCAAGGCTGGGAGTCAGCTCAAGGTAATCCCCTGCTATGCCACTGGGAATTGGATGTTAACCCCACGAGGGTGGACACGTGATTATGATGCTGCCTAGTTGTTTGGGCCCAGGCTAGTGTGGTGAATTAGCCCACCTCATAATAAGTAGATGTCCCCTTTGAGGAATGGGAGGATTTGGTATAAGCGGTAGGACCTACGGGGGGGTGATAAGCTGGCTTGGCCCTCGTTGACTGGTCGACGAGGAGGGAGTATGGTCCATGAGGTATGCCTAGCTGGTTTAGGCTAGAAGACCAAGTTCTAGATTGTCGGTGGTTTGGTATTGGTTTGGATATGTCTATGGACATGGATATGGAAGCCTCGATTTGGATATTTACCTAGTTTCAGGGTCTCTTTTGTGATATTTTGATGTAAGAACTGTTTGATGTCTATGGACATGGATATGGAAGCTTCAATTTGGATATTTACCTAGTTTCAGGGTCTCTTTTGTGAATATTTTGATGTAAGAACTGTTTGATGTAAATATTGTTCTCAAAGCTATTTTAAGGAACATTGTGGAACGTCTTTAATTAAAGAATGTGTTTTTTTATGTTTCATAGTGTGTAGGAACTAATTATATATCAAAATGATTAGGTGTGTGGGTGCATGGATGGGTGCGTGGGTCCATAGGATATGGAGGGATGGACCCGATGAATCGGGTAAATTTCCAACATGATTATTATTTACGATCCGTAATAGAATAGCACCCAAACAAGTTCCTTTTTTTAGGAGAATACGCAGTGGCCGTGCCTCATAAATACAAGAGGAAAAAGGCGTTGGCTTCCATGAACCAAGTGCAAAATTTTTTCATCCTTGATCATCCCCATTGAGTGCCGTTTCATCGGAGGAATAGATTTCTATTAGAATAATTGTGTTTCCCCTGTGAGATACTTAGGTCTCTCCATTTGCTTGTATTCTCGTATTTCCAAGCGATCGAGGTATCGTCGGTCGAAGACAAGGGGACTTAGCTACCTATCAAAAGGATCCCCTTGACCCAGCTAGGGGGGACCTTACTATTGATATTAGAGCTGATCTTAGTTCCTAGGATTTGTTATTCAAAGGTGAACTATCAAGGGATTAAAACAAGTGATTGTTTATCATATGAGGATGAATCAACCATCTATACTGGTCATAGAAGTGGTTTGAATATCCTCACATATTGAGACAATCATCCTATAAAATTGTGCTTGTATCTTGGGGATGCACATGCAAGATATTTGTATAATAAATTTGAGAAATAAGATTGGGGAGGAAACCTTTTGAGGAAAAACATAGGGTGATCTAATTAAGAAACCAGTGTGATTGAATGACTAGAAGAAGGATAGACCAAAACTTTGTCAAGAGAAATTTGTAGGATATATCTCATTAATTTTTGTATATTGTAAATTATTAATATTATAGCTCCATTAAGGAGAGACCAGTGTAAGGTACCAATACATGTTCAAATAGTTGACATGTGAATGCCATCACCACTGGATGATTCACACTAGGATAGTTGTCCGGGATCTTAACCCCATCCTAACTCTAGATGTGTAATTCCTAAAAAATGAAAATCTCAAGTGTATTAATCCTAAGTGCCTTCAAATGTGGTGCTATGATAAGTATTTCATAGTTTTAAACTTTTCATGGATCATAGTTTTATGGTAGATGGTAAGGGAAGATAAAATTTTTCATTGTTTTCTTGATGACAACAATTAGTCTTTTTTGAAGTTTGTATGATTTTTTTAAAATCCTTATTATCTGACAACAATAGAAGGGTCAAATTTCTAAGAAGGTTGTTTCTTAAATGGAAGGTGTGAAAATCTCGAGTATTACTAAGGGAAACTTGAAAGTTTACCCTTTCATGATTTTATTGTGATGGAAATTCTAGATTAAGAAGCTCATGACTAAGGATATAAGTAAAGTTAGTCAACTATCATGACAGTAACAAAAATAATTATTGCTTGAGACTATTAGAGTAATCTAAGGAGAGTATTATCCTTCCTATAATATATGAATTCTAATTTTATGGAGGAGTCGATTTAAATAAATAGAATTATCAATGAATGGAGAGTGTTCTAGCAGTTAACCATGTTAAGTGTTGTACTTATTATATCATATAGGAAATATCATGACATTTATATAGACCAACTAAGTAAAGACCTTTTCTTAAGAAACAAAGTTTGAGTCTGAGAGACTTCTTGGATATTTTTTAGGCAAGAGAAAGTGTCTCACCAAAAGAAAGCTTGGATAATGACATTAAAGAAGTCCTTCATGGAGCCCAACTGGAACCATTCAAAGGTGAAGGAAAGAATTTGGGAGACGAAGTATAGGCTTGGATAGAGTCCATGGACGAGTATTTTGATATAGCTAAATATAATAAAAGAAGTAAGTTTGCCCTCGCTCATTTAAAAATCACGAGAAATGTCCAGATTAGTTGGAAGAGCTATTGTCAATCCTACCACTGGAACCAGAATCGGTTGTCATGGGATGCCATGAAAGTGTTAGAATTAGGGTTGCAGGAAAGCACACAAAGCTTGGAGAAGAAGCAAGAATGCACACAACACACAGTATATTAGATTGTGTCAATGTACAAAGATAAGCTAGCCCTAGAATGATAGGCGTATATATAAGCCGGGAGAAAAAACCTCCTAAAGAGGGAAAAAGTTCCTCGACAGTCCTAAGTGTGTTCACACACATCACTGCCTATATATATGGCAACAAATCCCCCCTGGGAGTGATGGTGTGAATGAGAGCTGGCACTCATGTATAGGGAAGTGCCATGCCCGAAGTAGATCAGTCCACAAAGGGGAGCAAGCCCAAAGCTTTGCGGAAAGCTTCAAACTTCTCACGAGGAAGCGCCTTTGTGAGGAAAAGATCGGCGAGGTTGTCCTGTGTTGGCACATATGCCAAGCTGATCTCTCCTGTTGAGAGTCTCTCCCTGACATAGTGATAATGCACCTCAATGTGGTTTATGCGAGCATGAAAAATTGGGTTTCTCGCAACTGCCAATGCACTCTGACTGTCAGTGTAGATAGAGGTGGCAGACTCCTGTCTAACACCCAAGTCAGCCATAAGCCCTCTGAGCCACACACACTCAACCGTAGCTATGAAAGCTGCCCTCTTGTACTCAGTTTCACAACTAGAAGTGGCCACAGTAGGTTGCTTCTTGCTCAACCAAGATATGCATGAGCTACCGAGCATGAAACAAAAACCACTTGTGGACACTCTTGTGTCATAGCAACCAGCCCAATTTGAGTCCGAAAAAGTATGTAAATTTGGCGGCAACGATCCCCCCTTGGGATAAAACAACCCAAGATGTATGGTGCCAGTCAAGTAGCGAAAGATGCGTTTAACTACCTTCCAATGCTGAGACCCTGGGCTATGCATAAACTTGCTCACCTGTGAGACTGCAAACTGAATGTACGGCCTCGTAATGCATACATAAATGAGGCAACCAACAACCGTCTAATAGAGTGTGACATCAAAGTGATCTCCAACATCACATGAAGACTCAACTTCAAACCTGTCTCCATTGGAGTAGCAATAGGCTTGCAGTCTTCAAGGCCCAATCTCCGCAACAATGTCTCAATATACTTTGTCTGGCACAAAGCAATACCTCCATCACACTGCTTAAATTGTATCCCCAAATAATGATGCAAATGCCCAAAATCTGACATCTCAAAAGAGGCATTCAAATCAGCCTTAAAATCAGCAATATGACTCTCATTTGGTCCTGTGAGCAGCATGTCATCGACATGGAGAGCAATGATTAGATGTACATCATCCACACGTTTAACATACAAAGTGCTTTCTGTTGGACTATTCTGAAAACCATGTGCAATCAAATATGCATGTATCTTTTCATACCAAGCTTGTGGAGCTTGCTTTAAACCATACAAAGCCTTTTTCAACCTACATACTTTGTTTTCCTGCCCTCTTTGAACAAAACCATGAGGCTATACATACACCTCCTCATGCAAATCTCCATTCAAGAACGCAGTCTTTATGTCCAACTGATGTACATTATTCCAACCATTATGAGCTACCAATGCACAAATGCTACGAATGGTAGTCATACAATAAGTGGGAGCAAAGGTCTCATCAAAATCAATGCCCTTTTCTTGAGCATTATCCTTTGCAGCAAGTCTAGCTTTATAGCGATCAACATTGTCATCTGGCTTTCGTTTCAACTTAAAAACCCACTTACATCTAATGACCTTTTTACCAATAGGCAAATCACACAAAGACCATGTATCATTCTTCATTATAGCATCATATTCACTTTGCATTGCAGCCAACCAATTTTTTGATTTTTGTGCCTCATCAAATGAAAGAGGTTCTTTCTCTTCACACATACTAGACATAGCCAAAGCATAACAATCTGATGCATAAGAGGCATGCTGAAAATCTGAACGAATACAACTAGAAATAGGTGTATCAATTTTACTATCACGCAAGGTTTGCACCAGCCATTTAGGCATACCTCTAGCCTGCTCATTTTCAGCCCTATCCTCATAAATTACATCTTGTAAATTTGCATCAAAAATAGGCTGATCTATGATGTTTGAAATCTGCATAGGCTGAATATTTACCTCATTAGGACTTACATTTGAATTCCCACCTGTAAACAGAAGCAACAACGTATCAAATACATCCCGTGAGCTCACACCTGTCTCTTTGGTACATGATAACAAAGGCTGCACAGCATCTTCCAAAAAAACATCATCTCGACTAATCAAGATACGCTTTGACTGCGGATGATACAATCTGTAACCCTTGCTCTCAGCACTGTAACCAACAAAAATGCATTTGACAGCCTTATCATCCAATTTTCTATGTTGTTGCACAGGCACTAAAGCATAGGCCAAGCAATCAAAGACACGCAAGTGACCAATAGAAGGCTTCCTGCCATGCCAAGCTTCGTATGGAGTAATAGACTACAAGGCCTTAGTGGGACACCTGTTGAGTACATATGCAGCACACATGACAGCCTCAAGCCAAAACGCATGTGGCAAAGCTTGGCTCTTGACCATACATCGTGCCATCTCCATAAGTGACCTCTTTTTCCTCTCGGCAACACCATTTTGCTGAGGGGTATACGGCACTGTACATTGGTGTTTTATCCCACGACTAGCCAGAAATGCATCAAACTCTTTAGACATGTACTCCTCCCCTCGATCAGAATGGAGGGTGCCCACAGTACAATTGGATACATTTTCAGCCACACAAGCAAAAATTGTTTGAAGCACAAAAACACTTCGGACTTTGCCTTCAGTGGATATACCCATGCATGCCTTGAGTAATCATCAATGAAAGTCACGAAGTACAAGTGTTTACCAAATGACGGAGTTTGCATAGTAGGCCCACATACATCACTATGTACAAGTTGCAATTTGCGAGTGGCCCGCACAGAACCATCCTTTGGAAACGCAGAGAACGCTGTATTTTGCCCAAAATACAGCCTTCACAAACATGTTTCAATGGTGCCTCAAGAGGGGGCAAGCAACCATATTAAATTTCTACAAACGCAGCAAACTAGCAAAGTTCAGATGACCAAAACGAGCATGCCATAGTTTTGCATTTGAAACTGCCTTTTCATCAGAAACTACATTTGCTGAATCTTCCACACACTTGTCATAATAATTGAGCCTATACAACCCACGAAACAAGGTGCCAAATGCAATAATCGTATCACCAAAAGTCAAATCATGAACAGTACATCTGTCATCCACAAATTTGACTACAAGTCCAAGTCTAGTAAGTGCAGAGATAGACAATAGATTCTTCTTTATCCCTGGCACATACAAAGCATCTAAAAGTGTGAAAGCGCTGCCATTTGCAGCTTAAGCATAATTTTACCAACGCCCTTCACTGGGTAAGAAGCATTATTGGCACATATGACAGTATTCCCATTAGAGACAGCCTCAAGACAAGTGAACATATCACAATGCAAGGTAATCTGCTTTGTAGCACCACTGTCAAAATACCATACATCAGAGTCAACAGAAACTGCCAAACATGCATCATGTACAGATGGGTCATACTGGCAATACACGCTAAACGTCCATTCTGTATCCTCTGCACAACATTTGCAAAATCTGCATTTGTAGAAGCATTATTGTGACTGCATTTGACTCGTTCTTCTTTGCCTCTTTAGCCTTTAGCTTAGGGCAATTCTTAATGACATGATAAGTTGCCTTACAATAGTTGCACCTGATCTTTTTCTTGCCTTTATCAAGAGCCTTCTCAGACCTATTGTTGCTACCTGTGGAAGGAGAAGAAGTTGCAGACCTACTAATAGGAGAAGAAACAGTGGAAGGGGCTGCCTTACCACTTCTTCTCTGCTGGACAGCAGCAACAAATGCCTGATCAACTGCATGCTGCCTAGCCCTGTTTTGCCTGGACTGCGCTTCTTACAAGAGCTTGTTGAGACTAAAGTATAATACTTGACAACATCAGGTCTATCCTCAGTAACAAGTCTTCACGTGGAAGCAAAAGTCTGATATGACTCAGGTTTGTCCTCAGTAACAAGTCTCCACTTGACAACATCAGGTCTGTCCTCAGTAACAAGTCTCCACTTGACAACATCAGGTCTATCCTCAGTAACAAGTCTCCACGTGGAAGCAAAAGTCTGGTATGACTCAGGTAAAGCATCAAGAACAGTCTGCACAAGAGAATGATTAGAAATAATCGCACCTGCAGAAATCAACTGTTCCTTGAGATCTTTAATCTGAGCAAGAAAAACATTCATGTCATCATCTTCCTGCATAATCTTTGATTCTAACTCTTTATGCAGGTAAGAGATTTTTACCTCGTTTACGACCTGCCGCCATACAAACCAGCTAGAATATCCCAAGCCTGTTTTGCTATTTTAACTGAACGAATATGTGGAGTGATGTTACGTTTGACAGAAAGTGCAATCAAGGCATGAGCCTGTGCATCTTTACCATCCCAAAACGAGCTTGTTTAGCAGTGGGTAAAATAGTAGCAAAACAGTAGAGATGCTAGAACCTTCAACATCCTCATCAATAGATCCTACATCCATAGAACCTGGATGTACATCCATACCCTGCACAATGTTCCACACTCCTTTTGCAAAACCAAAACATGCTGCATCATGTATGCCCAAAGTGGGTAGTTGCTGTCTCCATCCAATTTGTCATCAGCAGACAACATGCGAAATATATCATTGCTGTTATCAGCCATGGCCACTGACTGAAACTGATGCAAAAGCTACCTATAATGAAGCATAGATTGAACAGAAAAAACTCGTGCTATGTAGCACGGTCCACAATAGAATACGTATGCCTGTTTTGTAGAAAATTGCACTGTCAAAATTTCTCAATCGGAGAACGTGAGTGTCAGAGGGTGCTAGCGGCGTAGCCCTGGGAGCCGATGCCTGCTCTGATACCAATTGTTGGAATTAGGGTTGTAGGAAAGCACACAAAGCTTGGAGAAGAAGAAGCAAGAATGCACACAACACACAGTGTATTGGATTGTGTCAATGTACAAAGATAAGTTAGCCCTAGAATGATGGGCGTATATACAAGCCAGGGAAAAAAAACCTCCTAAAGAGGGAAAAAGTGCCCCGGTGGTCCTAAGTGTGTTCACACACATCACTACCTATATATATGGCAACAGAAAGTACACCTTCGTGAAAGATTTTTTCCTCTAGGATTTCAAGAAGATAAAATGAATGATTTTTTGGAGCTATCCCAAGAAGGGAAGACCTTAGAAGAATACCACCAAAACTTTTTCTAAACGTCTCCGATTTTCTCCAGATGTGGATGAGGTAACTCTTCTCCATTAATTCATTCAAAAGCTTAATCTACCTTTGAATAATCTAGTCAAGAATGAAAAATCACCCTCCATTTTAGAAGCCATAATTATGGCGAGAGACTATGATAAAGATTTTAATATGGACAGTGTCCAGAGAAGGGCATGAGTCCCTCCATGTTAATCAAGAAGAGGTCCCCTAATTCAAGAGGAATGTCAAGAGGAATCGTGAGCTTGCATATACAAGGTTTCTTTGAGTGTGAAGATCTCCAAGAAATAGTGTAGAGTTTGATTGAGAAAGCAAATAGTTTGGAGTTTGGATTTTGGCATCATTAAGCCTCAAGTTTCTAGTTTTCTTCAAGGATTTACAACAAGCTCACACAATTTCTTCATTGAGCTTTAGCAGCTCTTAGACATAGTGCAAAGCACCATTGAATGCAATAGGGCAAAATCTACAAACTAGAGTTTCAGGGTAAGGCTTCAAAACATTGATCATTCAAGGCTCAGCTTGGTGCAAAGCATAATGGCCTTGTGGGGGCTTAGCAAGCATGCCAAGAGAGGAGCAATTATAGGGGGACAACCATGTCAAACAATGCAGAGAACATTGTCTCTAGCACTAACGATGATGATACTCCTAAAGCGCTTGTAAAGAATGCAAAGTTAAGAGTGACCACAAATGAATCATACATATCAGAGACTGAACCTGCAATAGATAACAAAGTTGACAAGAATGATGCTTCTAAAGTGCTTCAGAAGTACAGAATTCAGAGTGACTAAAACTGAATCATACCTAGCACATAGTTCTTCTGAAGTGCTCTAGAAGGTTACGAAAGGCAAGGTGACTAAAGATGAGTCATTCATATCAGAGATTGAGCATGTAATAGACACCACAGATAGCAAAAGTGGTTCAAAAGCATTTCAGAAGATCAAACATTTCAGAGTGACCAAATATGATTTATATGTACGACAACTTGAACATGCAAGATCCATGGTCTCTCCCCAGAGAATTGAAAACCTGACCAGGCTAATGAATGCAACAAAGCACCACTAGCAAATAACTAGCAGCAAAGATTTAGCTACCATAATCTCTCAAAAGAATCTCCAAATCTTTAGAAATTGTGATCTGCCACCTCCTTAATAGCAGCTCAACGAGCTCGTATTTAAGGAGCAACACCAGCCTAATGTTTAGCTATAATCAACACAAGACTAGCGAACAAGGAGCAGCTAGCGTCTGTTCGAATGCTGCAAATGAGGCCATCAACGAAGAAAGCTAGTTCTCGCAGGTGCATTGATTCAGACACTCATACAAGTCACCAAAGGAAGAGTCATCCTATGTGTACAATGCTGAACCATATGTGTCGAGGAAACCAAAAAATGAGTCGATGAAGTCACCATCGTGTGCCCGAGGACCATCTAGACCATCTGGTATATATATCCTCCTCATAGAAAGAATTCCTTAAATGACTAGGCTACAAGCCTGCAAGCTTGAACATTGAGCAATGGCATGACACATAAGTGTTGAGAAGTCCCTCCTGCTCTTGGGCGGTGCGGTGCACATGAGTGTTGAGAAGTCCTTGATTTGCCAAACAAAGAAACCTATCACACTGGCTATGAGTCGTTATCTCTATAGGGCACACTTGTTATTAAGCCATACCCATAGGGTTTCATCATACCCTGCATTGCTCTTGGAGTGCCATGATTCTAGGGCATGTATACTCTTTGCATCCCATGCAACAGTGCCATCAGTGTGGCTGTTAAAGGCCTAAGATAAATTACAAGAAGTAGCAATTATACCATGTATCTAGCCTATAAGATAAATTACAAGAAGTAGCAATTATACCATGTATCTAGCCTATAAAGGCCTGAGATAAATTACAAGAAGTAACAATTGTATTGCCATCATTCTGCGATCATGAAAAACTCATCTTGAGCCATCATGACTATGTCCCACCCTAAGGATGTAGATGACACCAACACATAGTTGGACGATGATGATAATGTATTCTATACTCATACACATGATGATGTATCACACACATATGATGATATTGATGTATCACATGATGATGACGTATGTGATAGTGATGTGTGAGCTAGATCATGTGGGCATGATCTCTAGGGCAGAGATGGCATCAAGCATTACGAGTGTTGATACACCTAGGACTACCTACATTTCTAGGGAACATAGTTTGGCATCAGATGATCTCGTGGGTTAGTATTCAATTAGTAGGCATCCATTACCACAAACGAGGTTAGTGATACTTTGCATATGGAGTCATGGGATACACATGAACATAGGCTTGAGTTTCTTGTACTAGATATATCATGCTATTCTTCTAGGGCTTTCACATATGTGGAGACATTCACAATTCCACTACTCCTAGTTCTCATAGTTTACCTAGTAGTGTTTATTATGTGGGTATAGTGCATATATTTAAGTAGTCAAGAATTAAGTGTGAGGGTAGTGATGACTTTACTGAGGTGGGATATCATAGGAGACACATGATTAAACATATGGATCTAGAGAGTTTTACATTCGACTTAGACATTTTTTTAGATCCAGTATTGATAGAGATAGACTACCTATGAGGATTACCTTGGAGATTCTAAGACTAGTGACTTTGTGGGGATGATTCTACTTATCTCTCATGTGTGGATACATTGTCAGTCTTCAGGACACGAGACGCTTATGATAATCTTGTCGATCATGATTTCACCTTGGAGAATCACACACACATAGAGGGATTGTACATGAGGATTTTGTGCATATTTTGGATTATGTCCACACACACATTGATGCAGCAGATCATACCTTTGATTGTTTGAGTGGTGCTATAGTGGTGATTATGTCAAGATTGGCCTCCCTTTCTTTTTTCTCATTGTGGGTCCATCTAAGTCATACATATATTTTACATGTTAATTGCCATACATATATTATACACCATATTAATTGTTGCATTATTCCCAAGTGTCATCAGATTCTCGTTGATCTGTTTATGCAATCTCCTATAATTTGGTTAATCACTGTTATCATATTTGCCAATGATCAGAGTGGTATACGCTCTCTCTTATTTTAGATTTTCATATTGGATGGGATCCCTATCTCTTATTATATTGGCATATTCTCATGGTAGCTATGAAATATATGGTCCATGATGAGGGTCTCTTGAGGCTACCTCTATATAATCTAGTTCCTAAACATATAAAAGAAAAGCAATAAAATTTTATATATATATATATATATATATATATATATATATATATATATCATACACACACACACACACACACATACGTAATGGATAAGGGGCAATAAAATTACATCTCACGAGAGCCTACATCATAGTGCCTCCTTAAAGAAGGCCCATGGGAGTCACATCAAACATTGACTCCAGAAAGCTAGATACTCTCGTCCTATTGGACCCCAACCACCCCCAGCTCATCAGCCCCAGATTTAGATCTTGGCCTACATCACCCTCATCCTCACAGTCGATGTAATGAAGTAGCAACTTCATTGGTTAGGTTTAGGGATTATGGTCATGGGATCGAGTATAAAAAGGGGAATCATGGGCCATTATTGCTATATTTGGACATTTTATCTTTTGAAAAATCTTAGAGCCTCTACCTTACATACATTGGGCTTATTCACTTTGACATCATGGTCTTGTATGAAATTACACCATCTTAACACTAGTTCTGTAATTGGACACTAAAGTGTCCTGAAAGTTAGCATTTTTCTTGAATTTTTGTGGGCAATCTATTAAGAGTTTTGAAATGCTTAACATCCACAGATGTTCCTCAAGACCCAAAAAAAAAATTTGAGATTTTTTAAATTGCACTTTTCTTAGCTTTTGCAAGGCAATATTTTAATTTTCTTAGACGCATGCTGATAAAACGCATGATTTTTGCTGTTTTCAAAATAGTAGTAATTTGTACATAACTTTTAGAAGGGACATAGTTTGATCATGAAACTTGGCTTGATGGAAAGCCCATGATGTAAACTAAATCTTGGAATCATCAAACGATAATTATTGGATAAATTTTTGACTCGCTAATATTGAAATGATGTTTTTTATACAGGTGGAGCATGAATTTTTCTCCTTCCATATGCAAGCTAATAATGTAAAACTTGAGGTGCATCCATGTTATATAGGGTAAATACTACTTTGTTTTGAATTTTCCAAAACTTTAGAGCCACTTTTTGGGCCTCTTCTCATACATGGCCTTTTGCGCAACCTGTTTTTAATACGTAAAATGTCTAATTATGAGCCTAATTTTGATTTTCATCAAAGGGGAAAGCTGTGTAAGTGCATTATTTGTTGTAACTATAGGTGTATACTACTTGTGCAAGCATAGTTATGATTAGTTTTTGAAAAAAGATGATCAAATTTTGTACTTTTATTTTTTACAGTTTTTTTAGAACTAGGCGATAAGAACCTACTTAAGTGGAGGCTAAGTTAGTGTCATACACATCAAATTATGGCTTATTTATCTCATCTCAAGCATGAAAACCAATAATCAACATTCTCATTGATAGGGCTACAATTTTTTTTAGTGGCGTGATTGAGTTTTGATAATACGCGTTACTTTTGCTGATTTTATACAACTTTTTTGGAAAAAATTCTAGGAAAGGAAAATGATTTTTTTGGTGACCTTCTACCTCCTTAGACTGATGTATGCTATCAAAATATCTTGGGAAAAATGCTACTGATATCATTGGATTTTTTTTTTTGAGAGAATGATGCTTGCATATTTGGAAAAATCCTGAAAAATCCTGAAAAATGTTCATTTTCAAGACATATGCTACTTTGTTGCTTATGTACTTCCAAATAAAAAGGCATTTTATATGTTTAGCATTTTTTACATAAGCATAGGGTTATGTTCTACATGCCCAATGAAGCATTTTGGTTTTTAAAGCCTATAGGAGTTTGATTTTTTTTCGCAACCCCCAAAAAAGGACACTCAAGTGTCCTGTTTTGGTACCAAACTAGTGTTAACTATATGCAAGCTTTGATGGTGATTTCCCATATCTTATCCTCTTCAAGTCCAATTCCGACACTCCTAACTTACCTCATTCTTTCAAAAGTTGCCCTATTATGGCTGTGGTAAAGCCAAGAAGAAGGCTAAGGAAGGTCAATGAGGATATGAAAGGAAAATATTTGAACAAGCATGGAACTATGGATACTATGGAGAAGATTGAAGATAAAATGAATGTGGGAAGTACCTCAAGCATACTTCTCAATCCTTGGGTCAAGCTTCAAGTGGGATTGAAGATGAAGTGAATGTGGAAAGTGATTATAAGCATACTCCTCAAGGTTTACAAGCAATATCCAATGACACTCTTCTACAATTACTTGTGGAAATAATTAATTTCAAACCCCTTATATGGAGAGGTTGGATACTATTAACAATACCTTGAACTCAAGATTTGAATCAATGACTGTAAGGATGGGAGCTATGGAGGATAAATTGGCTCAACTCATGAATCAACACCATGAAGATTCCATTGAAGGAAGAATTGGTGGTGTTTATAATGGAAAACAAGCTGTACATCAAGCTTCTTATGAGGGTTATAGAGAAGGCAAGCAAACTATGCAAAAGACTCCTATGAAGACTATACAGGTGGCTCCTATGAAGACTTCTTCATTTGGATTCATGATGGATGCTAGGAGACCTCTTAATAAAGAATCTAAGGCCATTTTCATTTTAATCTGATCCATATCATTTGAATGGAAAGCAGTAAAAGCTTCACTCAAGCCAATGGATTTATACTTTGGGGATGCCAAGAGGCTACCCACTCATCCAAAGGAAAATCCGCCCATGATGGTAGATGAAGAGATGTATTGGGATGAACAAGAGTCTAGACATGCATGATTGGGAACACATGTCTTTTACATAAAGACAAAGAGACGTACATGATAGATGGATGAAGTTGCCTTATTTCATCAAAAAGGAGTACAACATAAAGACAAAGAGACGTACATGATAGATGGATGAAGTTGCCTTATTTCATCAAAAAGGAGTACAAGAACTTTACCCAATTCATCAATTCTTACATGCAAATGAAAAATTACAAACCCTCTACCGATCATGGGACTTCATCTTCTAATACTTCAAAGGATGTCAAGGACAAGGTTTCTCTCTCCTAGTTTAAGGGTGATGGTTCAACTTTACATGAGTTGGATGAGGGTGTTGCCCATATTTACAGGAAATTATAGCAAGGTGATCATGAAGATATGACTCATCACAATTATGTCTTATGGTACACTGATAGAGTGTATCTTGTTTCCACTTCATCTTATATACCTAAGGTACTTCATGAGATGCATTCTTATCCATGTGCAGGTCATCTTGGTGTGCTAAAGGGAGCAAAAGTTTATTTTGGAAAGCATGTGGAGGTATGCCAAGAAGTTTGTCATGGAATGTTCTTCATATCAAAGGAACAAGGATAGTCATCAACTACCCCCTAGTGGTCTACTTTATCCTTTGCCCATTCTGGATGACAAGTGGACCCACATCTCTATGGATCTCATTACGGGTAAGCATGTATGGGATCAAATATTTGTGGTGGTTGATAGACTTAATCATCCCACTTCATTGCCTCTAAAGTCACACATGGAGCATCTCAAATTGCCAAACAATTTATGGAGCATGCATTCAAGAGGATACATGCATTGCCACTTAACATAGTGTGAGATAGAATTCATAGGAAATTTTTAGAGATCTTTATACAAGAAATTTGGCACACTTCATCTACAACCTATCATCCTCAAATAGATGGGAAAATGAAGTGTACCACAACGAGTGGCTTGAGGTATATTTGAGGCATTATTGTCATGACTCTTCATGGGATGAATGGCTACATCTTGCTAAATTTGTCCATAATCATAGCAAGCATTTAAGCATTGGGATGTCTCCCTTTTAGGGTCTTTATGGGTATCAAGTGCATGTGCCTTCCAAGAAGACAAGGTGGTTAACCTATTGGCTTAAGAAAAGTTAGAGATAATGCGACAACTTCTTCAACTAGGTAAGGACAATATGAAGCAAGCCCAAGAGGTTATGAAGGCTAATGCAGACGAGCATAGGAATGATGTGAATTTTCAAGGAGATTATGTACTCTTGAAGCTACCAAAGAGCCACCACCACAACACTCTCAAGGTTCCACTAATCCTTTTCTCATAGATACTATGGTCGATACCTAGTACTAAGAAGGGTTAGTGATTTGGTCTACAAGCTTGACCTCCCTTCTTCTAACAAGAATTTATAATGTATTACATGCATCTAATCTTAAGCATTATGTGGGTTCTATACCTCAAGAAGTGGAAGAGCTTCCACCTATGGATGAAGAGGGAGAAATCATTTATGAGCCAGAGAGGATTGTGGGAACAAGGACAAGAGAGTTGAGGAATAGAAGCATAGAGAAGTTCCTCATCTCATGGAAGCATTTACCCTTGGATGAAGCTACATGGAAACCACTTTCCTATGTGCAACAACAAATTTCT
Source organism: Cibotium barometz (assembly GCF_041138505.1). NCBI lineage: Eukaryota > Viridiplantae > Streptophyta > Polypodiopsida > Cyatheales > Cibotiaceae > Cibotium > Cibotium barometz. Next base: position 4,718,866 of record NC_141047.1, read on the forward strand.
ATCTATGGAAGATTTCCTCATCAAATGGAAGCACTTACCCTTGGATGAAGCTGCATGGAAACCACTTTCCTGTGTGCAACAACAATGCTGATCTATGGAGGAGTTTCTCATCAAATGGAAGCATTTATCCTTGGACTAAGCTACATGGAAACCACTTTCCTATGTGGAAAACGACAATGTCAATCCATGGAGGATGTTTTTTTTCCATGTGGCATGATTTCCATGGACTTTTTGCCTCTTATGGGAGATATACATTTTGTAATTTTCTAGATAGATTTTGCACAGGCATATTTGGGGGACTTTTCTCTATCTTAATGGAATCTAATGGCTATTTTGATGAAGACTTATGATTTAGGGATGTTTTGACATTGTGTATAACTATTTGCATCCCATTTCAAGGTGTTTTCATGAAGGAATAACAAGGTCTTTCAACTATGACATCATTGATATCATACATTGGATAGTCAAAGCTTATGGACTGACGTTTTCTAGGCTTGATTCAAGGCTCACTCAATTATTTCTTTGGAGGCTTTATTCATGGAAATATATGGAAGATCAAGGGGATTTCTTTTATCATACTTGTTGCAGGATCTAGTTCTACATCGATTATGTTATTGACATGGCTACTTTTGGAGATCTTTCCATTTGTTCTTATGGTCTTATGGATATGATAAGACCTTCACTTCTCATTGATGTATAATTATACACATGATAGATTTTGAGGATAAAATATTTGGGAAGGGATGATTTATAATAAAATAGCAACTTCATTAGTTAGGTTTAAGGATTATGATCATGGCCTCCAGTATAAAAGTGGGCTCATTATTGCTACCTTTGGACATTTTATCTATTGGACAATATTGGAGCCTTTATGTTACATACATCAAGATTATGAAAGGCTATTTCCATCTTCTTATTGGTGGTGAGAGGCTAAATCACTTAGGCATCATGGTCTTGTATGTGATTACCATCTTAACTACATGCAAGCTTTCATGGTGAATTTCCCATATCTTAGCTTTCAAGTTTTGCATAAGTGATTCTCCATTTCAGTAAACTATCAACATTTCTAGCCTTCTTGTATCACCCATGGATATCCTAGATGGAACCTTGCTTGGCATACATAGTTGACTGGTTGTCTTTATTCAATCTCTCCTATCCCATCACTTATTGTACCCTATTCTTGGCATAGTAGAATCTATTTTTCATCTTTTATAATCTCAGAGCCTGAGATCTTAGCTTTTAGCTTTCTGTTTTAGTTTACTATTGCTTTTTCTTTTTCATTCATGACAAGATTTCATGGACACTATGTATATATCATTTTGGTCTCATAGACCTTTACATTAGGGGAGAGAGAGAGAGAGAGAGAGAGAGAGAGAGAGAGAGAGAGAGAGAGTTATATTAATATCTTCAAAAGATCCATTGATAATCACTAGGGCATGCCACAATAGGGCCTAACATGTCACTTGTTCCACCTTCACTCTAAGAGTCCCCAACCTTGTAGTGATAAGACCCTTGGAACTTTATCCTAGCCGCCTTATCCAAGAAACCATCACCTTATCTAAGCTTGTCCACGTTGTAGATCCCATCATAGGTATAAGTTTTTCGTAAGGATCTTATTATATCTTTGACACTTTGAATAATTATAACTGGCACTTGGTGTTTCATAATCCCTTCCATAGCTAGGTTTTCTCTTTCTAGATTTGGATCTTCATTGGGCTCCATGAAACTCTTCCCACCTTGGCCTATGTAAATGAGCTCCTCATCCCACCATCCCCCCATTATCCTTAGCATCATAGTCTCTTGATGAGATGGACACATATGTTAAAAAACCTTCTTGCCCTCATGCAAGCAATCGTAGGATAGTGGAAAACCACTTATTTTGGATTGTGGAAGTCCCAAAAGGAGAGGTAAAAGAGGTGTGTTAATGTCTCTTGTTTGAACCCTTCATCTACTCTCAATCCTCCATGGCAACTCTTCTAATGGCAATGATTAAGTTAGCAAGCTTGAACCACTCTCTGGTTTACTCTAACGCAATCACTCTCTCACTTAGGTTATCTAGCATGCACACTTAACACACCATAGGCACTCACACAAGCATTAAAAAAACACAAGAAAAGTAAGAGGATAAGAGCAGAAGAGAAGAAGAAGAAAGCTTTGAATAAGTGAAAGTTGTTCCCCATTCACATTAATATCAAAGATTATATATATATACATGGGGCTTTGCTTAACCACCCAAAATAAGTGGGTGCCTAGAGTCTATCTCTACTATTGTGTATACAAGCCTTATAGATTTTTAATTTTGAGCTTGGTTTTAGCTAGCTCTTATGTGGTTTTGTCTCTTTCAGGTCACTTGCACTCTTGGTTTCTTTGGTAGCTTCTCTTTTTTTTGACTTCCTAGGTGTTTATGTATAGGCTTGGCCTCTCCTAGAATTGAGTGATCATAAAGCTGAGATAAGGAACAATCACCATGGATTAATACAAGATAAAGAGATAATCTCATAAAATAGCCATGATATCTAAGTGAGTTAACCTCCCACCAAGAGGATGGAAATAGCCTTCCACAAGTCACGGTATGAAAGCCACGAGGCTCCAAGAGTCAAGATGACCAATATCAAAAGATGTCAAAAAGGTGCAATAATGGTCATGAGCTCCCTTTTATACATGAGCCCATGACCAAGGTGCTATAACTAATCTAAAATTGTTGCTTCATTACAAACCATCCCCTCCAATAATGATTTCATCCTCAAAATCAAAAGGTGGTCATGCAAAAATCAAACATATACAAAAGGCTATATATGAAAGTCAAAAATCATGACCAAGTCACTGTCATGGAAGACCCAAATACCATAACATGAGGAGTATAACCCCCAGGGTCAAATGGAAAGGATGAGGGCCTCCTAGCAAATACATCCAGGATCACCATAAGCATTATCATTACTCAACACTGACAAAGTATCTACACATGAAAGATAAGTGGTATCCTCCATAAAATCACTATCCGCATAATCTCCAATATCACTAAGGTCATCCTCATAGCCTGTCTATCTCCATCAATATTGGATCTAAGAAAATGTCAAAATCAAATATAAAGCTCTCGAGATCTATATGCACAATCCTACATCTCCTACGAGGTCTAACTTGAGAAAAAATAGTGTCTCTCATGCGCTATCCTTGACTGCTCAAATACAAGAACTCTATCCACAAGAACGCTACCAGGAATGCTATGAATACTAAAAGTACTGGTTGTATCAGTGATATCTCCACACAAAAAGAAATCCTAGAAAAATAGCATGATGCATCTAACACTAGAAACTCGTGTCTATGCTCATAGGTGTCTCTATCACCCATATGAGGAGTATCACAAACCTCAAGTGTGCTAATAGATACATCACTAATCAAATGCACACTATCCTCTAAAATGTCACCATGATCAACTAGAGTGTCCACATGATCCATAGGAAAGATGGTAGGCATACAAGTGTCGATACTTGGTATGCTCGCTACCATCTCTACCTTGGAGATCAATCCCACATGATCTGCCCGCATATATCATCATCATGTGCATATGTGTCAATGGCATCATGTGCACGTATATCACTATGATCATGTACATGTGTGTGTGATATGTCAATGTCATTATGTGTGTGTGTGTACAATACAACATCATCCTCATCATCCCCCCCATCATAATAAAATGAATGAGTTGGTCTAAGTAAATGTGAATCAATGAGATGATGGTTGGCTAGTCAATATTGTGGGTGAGTCATAGAAGCTATCAACGCCCATGCGAACACAACTACGATAGTGGCCAAAGTGTAAGCATACTCGATGCGCGTCCTCCAAGGATCCAATCTTGTCATGCCATAACTCACCAAATATATCCCATGAATGATCACCATGATCATCATCACCCATATAATCAATTATCTATGGTGGCCACATCACAAACATCATCATCATCCTCAGAAGTATTCGTGTCAATGTAGTCATAAGTATTCGTGTCAGTGTGTAGTCCACGTCCTCATCAGAAACATAATCATGATGAAGCAAGAGTGTGGGAAACTCAATCAAGTCACCAAAAGAAGAATCATCCCATGCGAACAAGACTGAACCATCCGTGCCGATGTAACCAAGCAATAAAGTGATGAAATCATCGTGTGTGTGTGTGTGTGTAGACCACCTAGACTATCTGGCACATATCTCCTCCTCATCAAACAAATTTTAAAATTACTAGGCATCAAACTGTGAAGCTCGAACATCCAATATTGGTATGAATATGTTGTCTCATGATAGCAAGAAGTCGATGAGTGAAGATATAGAGGTCTAAGCCTTGAAATGCTAAAGGCATTAGCAAATGCGGCAAAAGATATGCAATACATGACACGAGAAAGCAAATCATAATAGCAATCGTAGAGCCATGATGATAGTGCATGAGCGGCGACTCTCCTACCACCATCACAATCAGAAATGTTGTCAAAATGATGTCGATGATGATGTGAATCCACACCATGATGATCAAATAAAGGATAAAAGTAATAAGAACAATCCATGGTTGCATGTGAACAACCACTAATAAAGCCTAAGGTGAGTAAACAAACTCACAAACTCCCCAAATGTGCTAACATGTGTGATCAAGGCTATAAAAGCACAAATAGTGTGAGAAAATGCTAGTAATACCAAGAATGCTAACAATGCATAAAATTCACATTGCACATGAACAAGCCCAAATAATGCATCAACACATGTGTCACACCTCGCACAAGTGAAAAAAAAACATCAAGGAAATCAAGGCGTGTGAATAATCCCAAATAGTACGTCAATCCACGTAAACAAACTCATCAAAGCATAATTGTGTAAAAAAGACCCGCAATATGTAACAACATGTGAACAAGCCCAAACCAATCTAAAAGCATGTAAATCTCCCTAAGGTCCAATATGTGTGAAGAGAAAAGGTTAGTCAAAATATGGATGGGCAAGACCAAATAATTAGGGTTGAGAGTGTAAAAGCCAAAGTGTGAAAAGGGGTGAAAAATGGTTAAAAGAGAAAATGTTAATATCCTTTCTTCTTTGATTACTCAGAAACGTCTCTTCTCTTCTCCCTTTCATGGTGGCAGCAGTGTTACTCTTCTGATCTTTTCAGAGACATATTGGGTACCGCGGTAACCCTCTGCACAAAGACAGTGCTAAGCTCTGTTTCCTTTGCCTTGGTCCACTTCCACCGCTGCCGCATCCTCCCGTAGCCTCTGCGCATTTAGCTTCTTGATTACGCTCCTTGTATTGCTCGCATGCTACTCGACCAATGCTGTTCGACAGCTTCTCTGCCATCTGCTTATTTTGACGAGATGATCTCAGTGTTGTATCCTCGAAGGATGCGAGCGTCTTTCTCCTATAAGAGAAACTCCTGGTACAAAATCTAATCGGAATAATGGATTCGAGAAGATCTTGTTGTTATCAGTCTACACTTGAATGAGGCGGGCATCTCTCCCAGCCTTGAGAGAATTTTGATACAATCTATCTAATCAAAATAAATAATGGATTCTGCCAGATATTTTGAGAAAATCTTCCGCGATAGTCAAGAGCTAAATGCTATTTTTGGGAAAACTATGCATATAGGCACCAGGTCGAGGATGAGGTTGTGGTGGTACCAGGCTTTGGAATCTATGCGGTTGGGGTTTCCATTGTTTCCTAAGTGCAACGTTGGCTTGTAATTAATTGTTGGGGCGGTGGTTAGATAGTCGTCTTCTTTGTCAATCTTCCTCCTCAGCGCTTCTTCACTGCTTTTTTTAGGGCTTTTTTCTTTTAAAAATTTACATCAGCCACAATCTATCTATTGCCTCTTTAATTTGTTAGTGTCCCCGAGGTCTGTATCGTCTTCGTATGCTGAGGAGAGACATATTGATAGATGAGCCTTTTGTTCCCATAATATAGGTCCATATTTTGAAAGATCAAAACAACGTGACGTTGCCCGCAACAACTGCCGGTAGCTATTTTGTGCTGTTCAACATCAGCTCTTTAACTGTTGGAGCATCAGCTCGCTCATGCAACAACCGACCGGAGCGCTCAAAATTTTACGTAATGTATGATAAACTCTTGATTTTAAACCTGGTTGAAATTTAGTTTAGGTTTACATCGTAAGATTTTTCTACCCATATACGCACTAATTCTAAGATACCTAAGTATGAAGTTAGGTACATCTAGGTCATTTGACATTCTATGAAGTTGTAAACCCAATAGGGGCACACAATGAGCGATAAATAAAATTCATTAATTAGTGGAATCTAAAAACCTAAGGTTCAAAAAATCTTAAGTATTAAATTTTTTAGTAACCTTATTAATTAAGGTTTTTCTCCAACCGTAACTTTTTGGCAACCGTTATTGCCACCCCTCTCTCTCCCCCTCTCAACCGCTATCGCCACCCCTTCCTCTCCCCCTCTCTCTCTCTACTCGCTCATTGTGTGCCCCTATTCGCTGATCTTTGCAAGAACGGGTCCTAATTCGAGACGTCAATGTCACCATTCCCAATGCCTATCGTGATCGAGGCCTCAATAAGTTTGTTAGAAGCCACTAACAGCACGGAAAAGCCGAGAAGAAAAGAAACATCGATCCGGAGGCCACGCTGCATGGAGAACAAAAGATGGGCAATTGTAGAAGGTGCATGTCTACCAGAAGCTAGCCAGGCGCCACGAAAAGCAAGGGAAGAACAAAGGGGAGGACGGGGAGGCCGTCTCCTCGAAAAGTGGGTGCCATCCAGAAGCGGAGAACAAATTGGGAGAAGGCGACAAGCAGCACAAAGCATCGCAGAAAGCTCCAACGAAAATGATCAGAAGCATCTGGAGGAGCCGAGCAGATGATGGACCACCATCGACCAACAACGAGAAGCAGCTGCTGGAACACCATCGACCGGCAACGAGAAGTATGAGCATGCGCCTCTGCAGGACGACCATCGACCAACAACGACAAACATCAGCACTTGCCTCCGAGAAGAGCGACGACGACGACCGCCACAAAAAAAGACATGCAAAAGGCTACGTGGAATGGAGTCCGAACTTGGCGGCCACTTAAATTAACGCCCACTTAAATAGAGGCATGATCTTCCTCTGCATGCTCCTACCAAGCGAGCCGCGTAACGCGTAACGTCCCCCAAGCTTGGGCTTTGGCTAATTTGGCTTTGCATGCCGCGCCATTGGTGGTGGAGATCGGCATGGCGGCAGCGAGCTAGCTAGCGCAGGAGACGAGACGAGCAGAGCAGGCAGAGGCTACTATAATTTGGGACAGTACTGCGCTCGCTGTGTGTAGATCAGCCCAAGGGGGTGGCTTAATTATGATATGGCTGGCTGTGCTGTATTAGAGGGGCGCAGCGCTGCTTGCTTTTATAATGCGCTAGCAGCAGGCCTCCCAATTACTAGTCTTGCCTACGACTAGTTAGTATTACTAGTGCCTCCGTTTTCCTGAGAGGACGCCTCCGATTCCATCGCACAACTAGTGCTGCTGTCAAAATTAAGCGAGCGTGAGCCTGACGAGCCGCATGGCTCCGCAAAACCCAACATATATCGAGATGTAATTTTCGCTCCGCTACAGGGGTGCCGCGGCTTCTTAACTGCGCCTGCCCAGTGGTGAAAATTCTAACTCCATAGGAATTTTCTTTGGTATATTTAAAAAATATCTGTGGTGACAAAATTTTGATCGGCCTTGTCTCTGTGGAGCTATGATTTTTTCCGAATAGGAGAGTGAAATAGGAGAGTGAATAGCAAGGGTGTGTTAAACACTTGTTGTCCCCTCAAGCAAATTTAAGTACTAAATTTGAGAAGCCTTTCACTTTTGTCTCTACTTTGGCTCCATGGAGTCTACATGATAGGTAAGAAACTTTTTACTTTGACTATTTTCACATTATGCAATACATTATCATTTTCCTTGTAAATAGAGAATACTTGTAGGCTCTCTCTCCCCCTTCTTTTCTCTCCTTTCTTGCTCATGTTCTTTTGCATCCTTATATTACTTGATGAATGCATGCTTAGATAGAAATGGTAATAATAATAGGCTCTCTCTTTCGTAAGTTTCTTTTGAGGCTCTCTTACCACCTCTTGTGATTGGGATCCAAAGTGTAAGACTCCTTCTTCTTGCCTCTATCTCAAGGCTATAGAGCTCTCCAACATGACAATAAAATGAAGATTCAGACGAGCCAGCTAGTGCACCACATCTCAAAGGTTAGGTAGGCGCTTAAATTGAACGTATATGGCACCAGTGCCAAGGACCAGCCTTAGGTCTTAACCTCCAATCTGATCTATTTCAAGCTATTAAGAGATCGCCCAATATTTCCTAATGTCAAATAGGATCTTGTGCTCCAAAGACATACAATATTACACTTTTGAATGTGTTATTTTGTTGTTTTCAAGCTTAATGCTTTACTTTGTGTTTAGAGTTGTCTGTTGAGTGTTAACCACATTGGCGAACATTACTCAGAATGCATGACAACACTTTTGAGCCATACTTTTTATACTGTGCAAAGTGCTTTATGTAAATGACTATGGAAAATCTGTGAGCTTACAACTTATATAATGCTAGAAGATAGTCAAAATCGAGCTTACAACTTGTGCAATGCCAGTAGTATAGACTTAGACTAGAAAATTAGCCTAGACTAGCTTTTGGGCCCAAAGACATTACTTGGGTGGTCGAGCATTATAAATATAAGTCTTGTATATAAGATATTTTGACTAATGAGAGAAAATACATTCTCACAATTGAGTTTGAGTCTTTCTTGCTCTTGTGATTGATGCTTGCTTGTGTGCATTCTCTTTGATACATACTTACTTGAGGATTATGTGTGTGAGTGATAGTGTGATGATACTAGCTCTTCTCTCCCTCTCTCCTTCTCTCCACTTCTCCCCCATGCTCTCACTCACGCAAGGCATTGTGTGTGTGAGTGATAGTGTGATGATGCTTGCTCTCCTCTCCCTCTCTCCTTCTCTCTCATGCTCTCACTCACCTAAGGCATTGAGGTAGATGTTGAGCTTTCCATAGCCCTCTCCCTCTGTGCTCCCCATCCATTTGCAAGAATTCCTTGTGGTAATAACGAGGAAGGCAAGGTTGGGGACCCTATACCTCCACAAGAGAGGGTTGCTCTAGGGTGGCTAGAGGTTCAAGTCGGCAAGACCCTTGCATTCTTCTTCTTCTTCTTCTCTCTCTTTTTTAAGGCTCAAGTGTTCGTGAGTCGGTGAACATCTTTGGCGCAGCTGTTAAAGGAAGCAAAAAGAACCCTGGCTTAGGACTCCCTTGCTATACTTTGCAATTGGAGTATTGACAGAGCTAGGTCGAAATGCAAATCCACCAGATTACCTTAGTGTAATGGAGCATGAAGCAACCCTCCAAGCTTTCGGGCCACAACACATTACTTGGTTGGTTGAGAGAGCATTGTAAATATAAGTCTTGTACATAATACATTTTGACTAATGAGAAAATACATTCTCACAATTGAGTTTGAGTCTTTCTTGCTCTTGTGATTGATGCTTACTTGTGTTCTCTATTCTCTTTCATGCATGCTTACTTGAGAATTGTGTGTGTGAGTGGTGATAGTGTAATGACGCTAGCTCTCCTCTCCCTCTCTCCTTCTCTCACCTTCTCTCTCATGCTCTCACTCACCCAAGGAATTGTGTGTGAGTGAGTGTGACGATGCTAGCTCTCATGTCTCTCTCTCCTTCTCTCCCCTTCTCCCCCATGCTCTCACTCACCTAAGACATTGAGGTAGAGTTTGAGCTTTCCAAATCTCTCTCCCTCTATGCTCCCCACCCATCTGCAAGTATTTCTTGTGGTAACAATGAGGAAGGCAAGGTTGAGGACTCGTAACACTCCATAAGAGAGGGTTACTCTAAGAGTGGCTAGAGGTACAAGCCGGCAAGACCCATGCAATCTTCTTCTTCTTCTCTCTCATACACAAGGCTCAAGTAATCCCAAATCAATGAACATCTTTGGCAGTGCTCTCAAAGGAAATAAGCACCACCCTAGCTTAGGACTCCCTCGCTATACTTTGCAATTGGAGTATTAACATAGCTAGGTTGGAATGCAAATTAGTCGGTTGGTATTGCTTAACGTATGTTTTATTGTTTAATTGATTACCTTGGTGCAATGCAACATGAAGCAACCCTTCAAGCTCAAGTTGCATGTGTGTAAGTAAAGATCCTCTTCCATTTCCTTTGATTCAAGCTCTTTATTCTTCTTGCATGGAGAAAATCTTCAAGCTCAAGTTATGTGTGTAAGGATTCTCTTTCATTCCTTTGATTCAAGCTCTATCTTCTTGCGTTTAATTATAATGAAGCAAAAACTTCTGATTAGATTTAGGACCTTGGTCATGGGCTCAAGTATAAAAGAGGACTTATGAACTACTATTGTACCTTTTGATATCTTTTTGACATCTTTTGATATTACTCTTGGAGCCTCCTAATCATTTTTGAATTACTGATAATTTATTATTTTTTTAATATTATCTTGATCATAATTAATGTTAATTATTCTCGGATAAGAAATTTTCATAGTTTTCAAAATGCAATTTCTTGCATTTCTTGATGTTCTTGAAAATCTTCTTAATTTTCTCAAATTTTAAAAAAAAATTACATGAAATCTTTACACAAACCCTAGTTTCTTGCTATTTGCAAGATCCTTTGAGTTCTTTGCATTCTTGGGTAGATTCTTCGTTACTATGCAATTTTTTTGTGTGAAAGATTCGTCAAGAAAGATACTGATTATCAAAGAAATTGGAGACAGATTGCAAATATTATAAATTTTGGTGCAGTTTTCAATAGTCAGATTGAACATCTATTGTAGAGATTGTAATTTTCTTGCCGGTTTGAGTGCAAAATCCAAGATCAGTGCAGAGTTATTGCTCAGATTACAATTCTGTGCAGATTATTACAGTGCCAGTGTGCAGATTTATAGTTCTGTTACATATTTAAACAAGTTTATATTACAAATTGTGAAGATTTCAAAGTAGAATTCAGATTGGAGCAAATATTATGTACTCTTTGGAGCTTTGAAGAATCCTGATGCAGATTTGTAAAGATTACAAAAGCATTGGCAAATCAAGTTTTTAGCATGGATTTGGAGTAAAGTTCTACTACAAATCATCTATAATGACCCACAACTTGCCCTTCGTTGCACTGGATTCTAGTTTTGCATATTCTTGCGTATGGACCATGCCTAGAATGACCTTCAAACCTGCCCTTATAAAGATGTCTATAGGACTAGTCAACCAACTACCAACTAGGCCAAATGAACATGACCATAAAAGGATGTGCCCAAACTGACCACACCTCTCTGGACCATGGGGGTGCCTAGTTGTCCACTATCCCGATGCACAAAATGTTGCCCTCTTGGTCCAAACATGCCCCTCTAACTTGCAAACACACGGCTGCAAGGGAAAATCATGTCCATGTGCAACTCCTCCTTTGTCTAAAAAACCTCAAAACCTCCAGTTTCTTTCATCATACTAGGTTTTTAGGTGGCTTTTATATGTTTTTTTAATATTTATAATTAATAAAAGTATTGATTTTTTGAACCCTCAAAATATTAAGGCTAAGGGACAAAACCTTTCGAAACAAAACCTCAAAAACCTCGAAGCGTTTCTTGTGACTATATTACACACTCAAACACTTCGATGGATAGAAGGCGTGATTCACATGTACTAACTCACTTACTCACATAAGTGCGTGTTCATACTACATAGGGTGGACACAGGAGATGGACATGCACACATACAACTCCGAATCCCAACTGTCACATGCACCCTGCAATATGCTACGTGACACACTAGCTTAGCATTATATGAAACATCATACAATATTAATACCTTTTTAGGATTATTTGTCATATGTCGTGGCCCCATTGTGGGCATGAGTCCGAGACATGTCAAGTACAAGCTACGTAGATCAGTCTTCCACACCATAGAGAGTCTACATATGCCAGTCCTCTTACCCACTTGGAGAATTCCTCATGTAGAAATATGTAGAAGTCAACCTAGCATTAGGTCAACAACATAGAAGCATATAGAAAGCGTGTGAGCGTGTAAGCGTCATCTAGGGCATGGACCAATCCATAAGGCTCCCCACATTGGGGAGACACCTTGTGTATGATGTTTATAGACGATAGTTCCCAAAACAGTCAGTTAGCTAGTATATAATAGGTGGCCATCATCAAATATAAGTCAGTCGCATAGCATGTCAACTCGACCAGCAATAATAGCATTACATGGTATTCTCAGCAAGTTGTGGGGCATTTAAACCTGGCCAACAGCATCGTATGTGGACCGACAAGCAAAAAATGTTCATAAATAAGTAGCCCACAGCCCATCGCATAAATCACTTCATTCATTCAAATTTCAGCAAAGCAATTCAAGAGAACATGTGTGCTTAAGATTGCCCAAGTTCTTGGAGCATATAAACAGTCTCAAGCACTTCGTGCTTCAGTCCAAGGAAGCATAGAAGATCCTCTCATCTTCAGCCAGTGTATGTGCATATCCTCATCAGTGTGGATTTGCATAAGTGGCTTCATAGAGTCTTCTACAATGCTATTGGTTCAGCATATAGTTCAGCCTGCATTCGGTCTTTCTCATCCTTGCGTTGGGCAGTCCTCAGTCATCATTCATTATCATTGTACAAAGTTCTCCAAACCCGCAAATACTCTTGCTTGCGGGGAGGAGGCTTGGGTAATTGGGACCCAATCTGGTCTCGACTCTCATCTTCTATCTATCTACTCTTCTCTCTTTAAGTAAAGTGGATTACATAAACTCATAGGTTTAAAGAAAGATTTGTAGCGTGTTGTGATGGTCAACATATTGTATGCTACATTGGTATCATAGCTACAGGTTATGACCCAACTTAGCTACCCAAAAGTGAGAGCATCCCATGGATAGGTTTGAGTATATTCTTGAGTGACTTAATGGTGCGAAGTTCTTTTCGAAGATAGATCTCAAAAGTGGCTATCATCAAGTTTGGATGTTTATGCCTGATATTCCAAAAACAACCTTTAGAAGTGAACACCACTACAAGTTTGTGGTGATATGCCATTCAGACTCACCAATGCATCGGCGACGTTAAACAAGATGATGTCTCGGGTTTTCGTGGAGCTCATAGGAATCTTTTTAGATGATATACTCATGTTTTTTGCTAGTGCAGAGCAGCATGAGTGGGATATTGAAAAGGTCTTGCAACTATTGTGAGACAATGAGCTCTATATTTATGTAAAAAAGAACGAATTTGGAGTAGAGAAAATCCACTATCTAGGATATGTCATCAATGCAGACGAGATTAACCTTGACCTTGAAAAGATAAGAGCAATTCTTGACTAGGATGTTTCCAAAAATACTCAAAATCCACTCTTTTGTAGGTTTTTGTCAAGTATACAGTTCTCACATGGACAAATTTTCAAACCTTGGAGCACCTCTTCCAGACTTGCTCAAGGAATCCTCCGAGTCTCTAATTCTCAAGCTGGATCCATGGGATAATCCTTTTGATGTGAGTATCGATGCCATCAAAAAGTTTCCTCCGAGTCTCCAATTCTCAAGCTGGATCCATGGGATAATCCTTTTGATGTGAGTATCGATGCCATCAATTTAGCCATAAGAGCTATCCTCCACCAAGAGGGGTGCCCAATGGCTTATTATAGCCGAAAATTAAATGACGCAGAGAAGAATTATACAATGTATGGCAAAGAGTTATTGGAATGACGGCTCTTAAGCATTGAAAACCTTTCCTTTACCGAAGAGGGTTCACAGTTAAGACATATCATCAGGCACTTTAATGGCTGCAAACCATGCCTAGTGCCCACTGGCGTGACAAAAAAGCCAGATGGAGTGAGATCTTCCAACTGTTTGGAGGTATGATTGAATACTTTCCTGGCACCCTGTTGTCAATGCTCTCTATCGCAAAGATACCATTTAAACTTTGTAGAAGTCCACTGTGCTTGAAATATAGGGAAAGATTTAGACAGTATGAAGGCAGAGTATGAGGATTCTTTGGAATTCAAGACTCAGTATCAATTGGCCCTTCACTCAAAACTAGGTCCTTGTACCGTCCAAGACGGTTTGTTGTTTTACAAGAACCAACTATGCATACGAAGGGAAACAGACACTTCTCACGATGGCCATGACTTTCTTCACGAAGGTCATTGCAGCATCAATAGTACATTGGAGAAGTTAGAGCGTTCATTTTATTGGCCAAAAATGACAAGGGATGTCTAACAACATGTCCAATCATTTCAAATTTGCCAAAAGGTGAAGGTTCCTCATAGGAAACATGCAAGGTTTCTATAGTCTTTGCCAATTCCAGAAGGTCCTTTCCGGGACATCAACATGGTCTTTGTGGGACCCCTTCGACCAACCTTTGGATCCAAGAACACACAATGCTAATGATTGTTGACCGATCCAGTAAGGTTTGCATGCTCATTCTACGCAAGGAAACGGCCACAGCAAAAGACAGCGCCCGCTTGTTTCTTTGTCTTTGGTATCCCATATGTGGTTTACCAAGGACAATTACTTTTGATAGAGAGTTTACTTCACATTTTTGGAGAGCATTATTCAACAACTTTGGAACCAAGTTATAGTTCTCCAGCACATTCCATCTTCAGACAAATGGTCATATAGAAATATTTAATCAGCTAGCATTTGACGTTCTAAAGTCGTATTGCCATGATCAACAATCTAAGTGGGAACATTGTCTTCCTTTGGTACAGTCAATCTTGAACGATACTCACTCATCCAATATTGGTCGAACTCCTTATGAGGCAACATGTGGCCGCCGTTTCTCATCACTTCTTATAAGGATGGGGTGGCCTTTCTTGGAGGCCAACAAGACCATAGAAACATTTTCATAAATCATTGAATCAATAAAGCACAAGAAGCATATACTAGGCAAGCCAACAAGTCTCAAAGAGATGTCAATTATAAAGAAGGCGATTGCCGGATCATGAAACATTTGTTTCGAAGCTTTGGCCCTTTTCTAATCATCCAAAATCTCGCTCATGTCTCCATGAAACTAAAGCTACCAAACAGTTGGACTATGCATAATGTCTTCCATGTTTCTTGGTTGAAGCCCTATGTTGGACCAGCATTACAAGTGGTCACCGAGGAGCCATAACCTGCAATGGTGAAGTCATAGCGTGCAGATTATCCTCCCACAGATGGAAGCATGGTTCTGATCACAAACAAAAACAATTCTATATGAAGTTCAAGGACCAAGGCACTCATGAAGTCGTATGGCTAGATGAAGAATTCTTCCAAGAGTACCCACCGATATTGTTGGACTACTTGGAAGCCATGTGGAAGCCATGAACCTGCCAAGCTAAGCAAGAGAAAATGTCACATGCACCCTGCAATATGGTGCTATGTTACACACTGGCTCAACATTATATGAAACATCATACATTATTAATCCTTTTTAGGATTATCTGTCATATGTCATGGCTCCATTGTAACCCCAAATCTGAGACATATCAAGCACGAACTACATAGGTCAATCTTCCAAGCCTTAGAGAGTCTACATATGTCGGTCCTCTTATCCACTTAGAGAATTCATCATGTAGAAGCATATAGAAGTCAGCCTAGCATTAGAATAGTGACTAGTCATATAGAAGCATATAGAAATTATGTAAGCATCATCTAGGGCATAGGTCAGCCCATAAAGCTCCCCACATTGGGGGATGCTTTGTGTATGGTGTTCACATACTATACACCCCCAAAACAGGAAGAGATGGAAAAGTACAAAGAGGTGATAACTTTACTTCGGGTGTCTAAAGAGATGCCTATCCTCATTGATGAGGATTGCGACTTCGAGAGCACACACCTATGACTCATGGCATAGAGAGGCGCTACTTTTCCAAAATGAAAGGTAAACCCAAGGGAAAAGCAATCAAGTGCACATTCTGCAAGAAGCTGGAACAAACTAAAGAAAGATGTGGCAAGAGAACAAGAGCACAATCACACCAACCTAGTGGCAGAATAAAAAGAAGATCTTGAAGATGCACTAGAGAAGCTGGAAACTTGTACCAAAAAAAGCCTACATTGCAATGGCTAATCTATCTCGTTTTGAGATAGATATTGATTGGGATTTTTAGATAAATAATTTCCATGTGTGTGGAGTCAATAATGGGTTCTTTGCTCGAGTAGTCCCTTGAAATTTGATTGTATCTTGTGTTTTTTTTTCTCGTTTTTGTTATATGTTTGTAGCGCCTTATGTTATAAAAGGCTCCACATCGCAGTCTATCCCTATTTAGATCAAGGGGGGTTGATCTTTGAGTAGACTAATGTAAGTTAAAATCATGTGTGGTCACGCTCCATTGGCAAGCTTGACTGTGATCTGTTGTATCACATTAGGTATGGCCACTGTAACATCACGTGGTGCCAGTGAGCCCAAATCACCATGCCTATTAAAGGTCTATCTTGATACATCTTCATCTTTTCTGTAAAGGGGGGGTTTGTTGGTATAGCATGCAATAGGTTGATCGTTGTAACATGTACAACAAAGCCTTCTTTAAACCTATGAGTTTACGCAATCCACTTTACTTTAAGAGAGAAGAGTAGAGAGAGAAGAACAGAGTCGACACGTGATTGGGTCCCAATTATCCACTGAAGGCTCCCCTCTGTAAGCACGAGTATTTGCTTATACTTTGGAGAACTTTGTATAGTGATAATGAATGATGAAGACTCTATGAAGCTAGTTATGCAAATTTAGAACTGATGTGGACTTCTCGATATACTAGCTGAAGATGAGAGGATCTTCTATGCTGCCTTGGACTAAAGCACGGAGTACTTGAGGTTGTTTGTATGCTCCAAGAACCCCGGGGATCGCAAGCACACATGTTCTCTTGAACTACTTTGTTGAATTCTGAATGAATGAAGTGATTTATGCAATGGGCTATAGGCTACTTATATATGAATATTTGTTGTTGGTCGGCTCACATATGATGTTGTCGGCCAGGTTTAAATGTCCCATGACTTTCTGAAGTTAGCATTTCATGCTATTATTGCTGGCCGACTTGACATGTTATGATGTTGACTTATATTTGATGGTGGCCGCGTGTTATATGCTCAAGCTCAAAAAGAGTATTGGTTTCTTGCAATCCTCATCAATGTTGGCCCTTACAGCACCTAGTTGTTGAAGGAGGGAAACTATGGTGCTAAGGTGCTCTTGAAATATGTGATATTCTTCCATTTTTAAGCCATAACACTCTCTTTAGAAACACCTTTGAATTGTTAATCTTGTACTCGAACAGATTTTCAAGATTGACTGATATCTGTTTGGCAGTCTTGTCAAAGTCGACATAATGAATGAGGCTATCGGCAAGCCCTACTAGACTTATGTGTGCTAGTGCTCGGTCATTCTTTTATGCCTAGTCTTGTCTCATACCTGTTTGGCAGTCTTGTCAAAGTAGACATGATGAATGAGGTCGTCAACAAACCCTAGACTGATGTGCGCTAGTGCTCGATCATTCTTCTCTGACCAGGCTCTCACTACAGGTGCTATAGTTGCAACTTCAAGCTTCTCTTCTATGTCATTGATAGCACTCTAGACTCCATCTCTCATGCGCAAGAGTCTGACTTTTCTCTGCCATGCTGGGAAATTATTGCCAAAGAACTTCTTGAATGTGGTTGCTGACCTAGGAGGTCCATGGGTATGGATGGTGAGACTCAACAAGAAACATCGCAAAGAGAAGTGGTTCAACCAAGGAAATATGGAGCTGATGGGAGAGATGCTGGAAGATGAGGTAATAGGGAACTTGGGTATGCTTACTGATGACTAATACAAATCAATAAAGATTAACGCTAATCACATGCTCATGACATAGAGAAGTAGAGAGGAGGAGAAGAGAGAGGCTCTTTACCTAACCTACTCCTACTATATATTACGGAATGAATGAGTAATTACAATAATTGTCATAGATGCAATGTAGATCTAGACTATGAATGCTAAGCCTGAACTAATGCTTACTGTCCTCCTCTGTGCGTTAATGGAAAACATTCATTTGGAGACATACTTGGCTCATCCAAAGTGCTAGACTGCATGTCCTTGGTCTTGGCTCTGCAATCTCTGTCTTTGAATGCTAAGAATGACCCATGACTTGCCTTTATAAAGGAAAGTGATATCAAGTCGTAATCAGGTCGGTTGTCACTTTTCACGCCATAAAAAGTCATCAAAAATGTCTTAAAATGTGTTTATATTGTACCCATAATATGTCCCAACCATTGGTGTATGTATCGGACGCCTCTCAGCACCTATAGGGCCACCAAATGACTCCAACCTGCCCATATATGACCTCTAAGTTTTCCCTTACGGCGGCTGTAAGGAATAATCATGTCTATGTGGCACTAGATTAAGGTTTGCAAGTGACATCCCCTCTTTCTAAACTTGGAGCTGGGGTGCACATGATGCATCTTTGCTCCATGGTGTCAATTCAACTGCAGACTAGATCTCCCATATGGTGTCTCTGCCACTATCTCCTCATGAACAACAAGCAATAATTGTGAGAACCTAGCAAACTCACCTCCTCAATGGCTATGATGATCTTGAGTGTCATGTGCACAGTGTGTATCTACCGTGTCGCACACAAGACTAGCTTTGAGGATTGGGGAAGCTTGGAGCTAGGCAGGCTGATTGGCGAGCTGAGTTAGGGATAGACTAACAAGCAGGCACCCAAGTATGGACGGGCGGGCGCCCAAGTGTGGATGCCCGATGACCGGCCAAGAGCCTATAAAAGGGTGGCCAAGGTTAGTCATTAGTCATATAGAGTCTCGCATGATTTGTGAAAGCTCTATGGTCAGGAGCCAGGATCTAGTGCAGACGTGCACCTGCTTTACGCAGCCGAGGCCGGCAGCAATCTCCAGGCCCGCGAGGGTAGCTTCGTGGCGCTATGGGACGTCGCGAGGTAGAGATTGGTCCGGTACGTCAACCTAGTTAGCTCAGCTTGTGGCTCGGTGGGGACAGCCAAGTCTGTGGGCTTGCCCACGGCTGTCATGGTTGGGAGGTGAGTCAGGCATGCACCCCCTTCTTGTTTATTTGTTTGTTTGCAGGTTTCGAGTCTCGAACCAAGAGCGTTCTACGAGGAGATCCGGTGGGGTTTTGACAGTGGTATCAGAGCGTGCCTCGTGAGAACAAGCAAGTCGGTAGGTAGAGAAGATGAGGTCGAAGAAAGGTATGTGTTCAAGAAGCTTGCTGTTTTATTTACGCATGCTACTGTTTTTTAGATAGTATGTGCTTTTTCACAAAGAAACCCGTGATGAGGGTGTAGTCAAATTGTACGGTTGTTTTGCTTTGCAAGAAGAAGGCTGAAGATGCTTGTGCAGTTGCATGAACAAGTCGAGTGAGAAAATAGAAAAAAAAGCATGTTTGCTTTTTGTTGAACGCGAGAGAGAGCGAGCGAGAGGTGTGAACGCTGGCGGGCGTTGGCGTACTGGACGTGCGCTACCGGAAGCTGTAGGCAGGCAGGCGTGTAAGCAGCCAAGCCTATGCAGGCGACCAGACTGGCAGCCGGCCAGGCCTACCTAGGCGGCCCTGCTGGCAGGCGCCTAGGCCTACGTAGCCACGCGCCTAGGCCTAGGCAGCCACGCGGCCACGCTTGCGCAAGCGGCCAAGCCCAGGCGTAAGCTGGCACAAACCAGCGCAGGCCACCTGAGCGAATGCAAGCGCCGACAGAAACACACCCGGCAGCAGCGCAGGCAACGGCAGCATACCAGCGGCGACACTAAATCCAAAGGGGGGTGGGGAACAGAAAAAGCATTCGCCGATTTGGGTGCTTTTTTTTTCTAGATTAAACTTTTTTTTATAAAAGAGTTTAGAGACACCTAAGGTTTAAAGGTGTTTTTTTTAAGAAAACAGAATATATATATATATATATATATATATATATATATATATATATATATATATATATATATATATACAAATATATATATATATATATATATATAAACGTAGTATAACTTACAACCATGACTCATAAGTCAAGTGACACTTTGCTCGAGACTACAAATAGACCACGGGTCATGAGGAAACATGCAAAAAAGCCCTTTTTGTTCATATTTTTGAGATGAAATGATTTTATTTTGCAAAGACTATCAATTCCTCTCATGACCAGACCATTAACAATGACGAAATAGGCCAAAAAATCCATTTTGGTTCATTTGCACGGTTTCGCCTCATCGGAGATGCTAAACTCTAGTGGACAAACGTGGAAAGACATCAAGCAGGCCGTGAAGGAAAGATATCTTCCCCCATCCCATGAATCCATAAAGATGAATGAGTTTTTTAGTCTTAGGCAGTGCAGCTTAACTCTTGAGGACTACTATTCAAAATTTATCACTCTTTGAAAGTATACCCCAGCTATGACTACTTCCCAGCAAGTGGCTTGTTTCTACCAAATATATATATATATATATATATATATATATATATATATATATATATATATATATATATATAGATATATACATATATAGATATATGTGTATATATATATATAGATATGTGTGTGTGTGTGTGTGTGTGTGTGTGTGTGTGTGTGTGTGTGTGTGTGTGTGTGTGTGTGTGTGTGTGTGTGTGTGTGTGTGTGTGTGTGTGTGTGTGTATATTTTAAACACAAAAGCAAAAGCTCAAGTTGCTTTTGGGGAAGGTTATATAACCCCCTTAAGTGGGCTTCTTACCACACATCTCTCAAGTTTTCAAGCTCTCAAGCTCTCAAGTTCTCTAGCACTTTTCTTGTGCAAGATCGAATTTTCTCTCCACTTGCCCTCTTCACGATGTCGACCCAAGAATCGGAGTTGGAGCCCCTTGTTGAACGGGAAGGCTTGCCGGCTACAGAAGATACCGATGCCGATCTTTTTGACGATTGTGTCAAAATCTGATTTCCAAGAGTTCAAAGTAGCTCTCGAAGCTTCTTCTTCGTAACGTCAGGCACAAATCGCCGCCCAGATGCAAGCTTTGCAGAACTCCATCTCTCTCTTGACCACTACCCTATCTACTCTTTCGGGTATGGATACCTTGGCCTCTGCTTTAGGCCCCAATATTACTCCGGAACAGTTCGGGGGTGAGCAAAAGCAACATACCAAGGAGATCGTGGATACTTGGCTACATAAGTGGCAGGTCTATTTTCAATTTCATCCATATGATGATGGAAAAAAGATCCAGTTAGCAGCAGGTTTCCTCTCAGACAAAGCTTTGCTTTGGTGGAAGGAACTCAACCCTAAGCCAACAACTTGGGCACAATTTGAAGACGTCTTCAAGAAGGAATTCCTCAAGAAAGAGGATGATTATGATGTTGTTACCCGGTTTACCGCTTTGACCATGACCTCGCAGCACCTCACTTATGAGGTCTACCTCCAAAAGTTTAGGGACTTGCGGATGAAAGCTACAAAGATGGATCCCACTACTCTTTAGGGGTTCTTCGTAGCTGGTTTATCAGACTCATACCGTTTACAGGTTAAAAATAACAAATGCAAAACATTGGACGAGACCATTCATTCAGCTCGTATCTATGACGATACAATGGTCTCTTCCAAGTCTAAACCTGTTACCGAGCAGGGGAACAAGCATAAAAGAAAGTTCTCCGCACCTATGGCTAGCACAACTGAAGGAAAGTCTTCGGACCAACCTTCGAAGAATCCAAGTTCGACTCCAGCTAAGAAGAAACGACTCCTTAAGGCTTTGAGGGTCAAGAAGGAGAGACGTTGTTTTATCTGTGAAGAAAAAGGACACATGCGTAACGAGTGCCCGAACCAAAAGGGTGCAAAGACCAACGCAGGACCCAAGCCAAAGGCAGTTGTCTTTGACAGGTACGTCAGTTACTGTACTTTCTCGCCCTAGTACATGTTCTGATTGTTCGTTCAACTCTAAAGTTTTTGGCTTGCATGATCTTCTCTGAGTTTATGAAGAAGTGAATGGCCATAGAATCCACATTCTTCTAGACCCTGGCAGTTCACACAACTTTGTTAACTATAAACTTGTGCAGAAATTGGGTCTTGATACGACACCCAGCGATCATACCTATGAGGTACGCCTACCTGCGGGTCGGCAAGTATGGAATCGAAAGGTGGAGATGCTACCAATCCAGATTCAAGACTACAAAGATACTCTGGAATGCTATATTATGCACCTAGAACATGTAGACTTGTTAATTAGGGATTGAGTGGTTTAAGACTCTTCAAGTCCAGATAGATTGGTCTAATCATATTTTTTCTTTTGAACATAAGAACACCCAGTATAGTATCTTAGGTGATTGTATACATCCCTCTCAGGGACCTCTTGTAAATACGGTTGATTTTGAAAATATAATGGATTCTTCTTTGTATACCGCTTTCCATTGTGTATTGATTCCATTTCTTCATTTCTCATACCTTCCATGGATGTCAACGAATTAAGTGTATTTGAAAGCAAAGAATTACAGAAGATACTTGTTCGTTTCAAGATGTATTTTCTAAGGAACTGCCATCGGGTTTACCACCTGAAAGGGCAGTAGATCGTCGTATTGACTTGATCCCTGGTGCTCATCCTGTCAGTATTCCACCTTACAGGATGAGCCAAGCTGAGGAAGATGAATTGGCTAAACAACTCGAAGATTATTTGAGGATGGGCCAGATCCGTCCAAGAAACTCACCTTGGGGTGCACCTGTGTTGCTTAGGAGAAAGAAGGACAACACCTGGAGAATGTGTATAGATTACAAGAGATTGAACAAGCTAACAATTAAGAACCGTTATCCTCTCCCTAGATCAGATGACCTGATTGACCGGTTAGCAGGAGCGAAATATTTCACGAAGATAGATTTACGTACTGGCTATCATCAGATACGTATTCATGAAAGGCATGTCGAAAGAACTGCCTTTCGGACTAGGTATGGAAGTTTGTCAAGCAAATAAAGCTGAACGCTTTAGACAGGCTGGGTTGTTACATCCTTTGCAAATCCCACGTAATAAATGGGAAAGTATTTCCACGGATTTTATTATCGGATTGCCAAGAACCCATCAAGGCCACGATTCTATTTGGGTTGTGGTAGATCGCTTGACAAAAATGGCTAGATTTTTACCAATCCGGAAGACCATTACAGCTACGCAATTAGCACGGCATTTTATCGAGCAATTGTTTAGACTGTACGGGTTACCGCAGGACATAGTCAATGATAGGGACTCTAAGTTTACGAGTGATTTTTGGAAACTTGTTTTTGAGAAGTTGGAAACAACTTTGAATTTGAGTTCCTCAAATCATCCTCAATCTCATGGCCAGATAGAAAGAGTGAATCAGATTTTGGAGGATACGCTTCATGCATATGTATCCAAAAGACAGAGTTCATGGGAGGATTATCTTCCTATGTTAGAATTTGCATATAGCAGTACTAAGCATACGAGTACAAGTTTTAGTCCTTTCATGCTTATGTATGGTTTTCAACCTAGATCACTTGTTACAGTAGGATTCTCAGGACTTCAGCATGATGCAGCACGTAATTTTTTGCAAGATATGCAAGAAATGTTACAAGTTGCGAAGGAATCTATTAGAAGTGCTCAACACCGAGATAGATTTTATTCTAATAGACATCGTTCACCCAGAGAGTTCTCTGAAGGAACGATGGTGTATTTGCGAGTTCCGAAAGATTTCGAGACTTTACGGACAGGTCGATCTCCGAAATTATCCCCTAGATACTATGGATCATTTCGTATTACACGAAGGATTGGTTCAGTTGCATATGAATTGGATTTGCCTTCTCATGTGAAAGTTCATCCCGTATTTCATGTCAGTAGACTTAAGGAAGTACTGGGTGGAACAGACCAGTTAGTTACTCCTCACGAAATCATAGATATCGAGGACATGACATTTGTTCCACACGAACCTGAAAAGATTCTTGGATTTCGTGAAAGAAGATCGCGTAATACGCTTATCACGGAAAACAAGATCAAGTGGAAGGATCGTGTTGAGGAGGACGCTACATGGGAGACATTGACTACTCTTTAGAGAGATTACCCTCGCTTTTTAGTGAGCTCAGGAGTGAGCTCTTAGAGGAAGGGGAGTATGTCATGTACACAGTGTGTATCTACCGTGTGCTACACGCACACAAGACTAGCTTTGAGGTTTGGGGAAGCTTGGAGCTAGGCAGGCTGATTGGAGCGCTGAATTAGGGATAGACTAACGGGCAGGCACCCAAGTATGGACGGGCGGACACCCAAGTGTGGATGCCCGATGACCGGCCAAGAGCCTATAAAAGGGTGGCCAAGGTTAGTCATTAGTCATATAGAGTCTCGCGTGATTTGTGAGAGCTCTATGGTCTGGAGCCTGGATCTAGTGCAGACATGCACCTGCTTTACGCAACCGAGGCCGGCAGCAATCTCGAGGCCCGCGAGGGTAGCTTCGTGGCGGTATGGGACGTCACGAGGTAGAGATTGGTCGGTACGTCAACCTAGTTGCAAACCCTAATTTATTTATTTACATGCAAACCTTAGCACTAATGCAAATCTTTTCCTAGGAGCAACCTAGACATGCTCTGATACCAATGTAACATGACTACTGTGCGGAAGCCTGCTTAATGATGATTAATGCAAATCAACAAAGATTACCACTGATGACATGCTCATGACATAGAGTAGTAGAGAAGAGGAGAAGAGAGACACTCTTTACCTAACCTAATCCTACAATATATTATTGAATGAATGAGTAATTACAATGATTGTCATACAATGTAGATCTAGACTATGAATGCTATGTTGAACTAATGCTTACTATCCTTCTATGTGCCTTAATGGAAAACACTAATTTGGAGATATACCAGGCTGATCCAAGCTGTTAGACGGCATGTTCTTCGTCTTGGCTCTGCAATCTCTATCTTTGAATGCTAAGAATGACCCATGACTTGCATTTATATAGGGAAGTGATAGCAAGTTGTAATCGGGTCAGTTGTAACTTTTCAGGCCATAAAAGTCATCAAAAATGTCATAAAATGTGTTCATATTGTGCCCATAATGTCCCAACCATTGGTGTACGTCTCAGGCACCTCTAGGCACCTATAGGGCCACCAAAATGCCTCCAAACTGCCCATATATGACCTCTAACTTTGCCCTTAAGGCAGCTGTAAGGAATAATCATGTCTACGTGGCATTGGATTAAGGTGTGCACATGACAGTAGAAGTAGCATTAGCATTAGCATTAGCAACATCAGCAATAGAAAGGGTTGAATGAAGCGGGCACAGGTGGACTACATCCAAGCTCTTTTATAGGTCTGATCTACTTCCTTGCAAGGCTGGAAATATTGGTTTACACGTACATGTCTTGGGCTAGAAATAGGTGCATGTTGGCTGTTTTGACCTGGCCATACAGCTCCAAGGTCTCCTATAGGACAACTGGAATCCACGTGTGGAAATCTATCGCTAGAAGTGAAACTCGCCTGACGGGCAGTGAAACAAACACTCGCACATAAAACACTTGAACGCCATTGAAGACCTAGAAAAAGAAAACAAACAGGGGGAGCTAGAGTGCTCCTACAAACAGTACTCGGACACCGATTGGCCCCAAATCGCAGTGGCGCCCCTTGCGGTATTTCTTTAATTGATTATAAGAGCTTTGATTAC
Organism: Cibotium barometz; assembly: GCF_041138505.1. Lineage (NCBI taxonomy): Eukaryota > Viridiplantae > Streptophyta > Polypodiopsida > Cyatheales > Cibotiaceae > Cibotium > Cibotium barometz. The sequence goes on from NC_141047.1 coordinate 4,744,446, forward strand.
AATATAAGGCTGGGAACTCAGCCGTCACAGTAGAACTCCTGAAGCCTGCAAAGAACCTGCATCATAGCTTCTTGTCCACTCGGCATCCACAAACAAGTTCAGCCATTGTTCACATCGAAAGACTCTCTCACATTGAGTCTGCATACAGAAGCTTTCTCCCATGATCAGGGCTGCCACAACCATCCATAGCCTCTCGCACTATGAACAGCATCACACCCTGACACATCCAGTGCTTCTGCATCACAACACAGACTCCCAAACTGTCTCTCAAAAGAGAACTCGTATCACAGCACAGCATACCATACAGTCGACATACTTGTACCAACCCTCTCTACCTTCCAAGGGTACTATCCATCTCTGTCATGGATTCCTTGTCCCCTGCCCAATCAGTAGCAAGGCTGTACCAAACATGTGTCCATTCCTGTACCTTCTGCCTATATGTGACCCATCTCCTGGAGAAACCCAAAAACATGTTTCCTCGAGAAACCTACGACCTGTTTCCACATGAAACCCTTAGGCCTGTTTCCCTTTGAAACTTCTGTCCTGTTTCCATACAGAACCATTCATGGCACCATTCAACAACAGTGCCAACAACATCTAGTTACCTGTTCCCTCATGAAACATCTCGAAACACAGAGATGCCCATAACTGTAGGTCCCTCTGTTCCTTTCTAGCAGGAAGAAAACAATCTGCTCCATGAGCACAGCATCACTCCCATGCCAAGAAACACTTTCAAGTGACCTTGTACTTGCAGCCGAAAACCCAAGTACATAGCTGAATTTGCAGCCAAACAAAAACAGCCCATAAACAGTTTCAAAACAGTCCAAAACCTTGCCTTGTTTCCACCCTCCAAACTGCCAAACCCTTCCTCTCACAAAGGGCCAGAGAAACAACTCCGAGACAGTCACAAGCCAGTGAAAAGAGAGACAAAGAGAAGAGAAAATAAACAGTAGCCGGCTGTCTCTACACAGTAACAGTCCACCGCCTACCACTTGCTCCGCCTGCTGTCCACTGTCTTCCACGAGAAAGAGAAACAGAGAGAGAAGCATGGGAAAAGCCTGCAGTCCAGCCCACCTGTTGGCAAGGGAAAGAGAGAGAGCACGCCCAGCTCTGTGCGCCTGCTGTCCTGCAGCCGCCTGCAAGGGAAAGTCCCTGCTGACCAGTCCGCCTCCTTCTCCTGCAGCTGTACCTGCTCACAGATGCTGCAGCCTAACTGTGTATCCAAGAAGAGAACCAGCCAGTCACCTGTAGCCTCTGTATCTCCTGCCCCGCCCTTCACACGAGCATGAGAGAGAGTTCAGCGTGCAGTTCTGTGCGCCCAGCCAAGCAGCCTGCTTTCCAACCAAAAAACCAGCCCATGTATCTTCAAGCGACCAGCCCTATTTTCTCCCAAAAAGCACATACAACTGGAAAACTGCAGCTCGACTCCCTCTAAGAAAAGCATAAGGCCACGATTATCCCCTAAAAGGGGTTCTTTTATTTTTAAGGGCTTTTAAACCTTTGTCCCCTCCAAACCCCTTTGTCCCCATGAGATATGAGAGAAGACTTTAATCACTTGGCCCCCTTCACACTTGGGGTTGTCCACACATGGGCTTCCTTTTTCACTCCAACCTGATGCCATTCACACTGTCCACCATGTCCCCGTGCACACCTGCATACTGTCCAGAGAAAAACACAGGGTCGTAACAAGAAGTATGCTCAGTTGGACCGGTCAAGTTGTTTACAGATTGGACAGCAATGGTTCATGACCTTTTGAGAGCATTTTAAGTGTCCGCAGGACATCTGGTATTGCCAGAGAACTCACTGAGGAGTCAACTAGGCATGAATACACCTGGCGGGTGTAATCACAGGCTGAAAACCTAGAATCCACGTGTGGAAATCTGTCGCCGAAAGTATGCTAAGTTGCACTGGTCAAGTTGTTTATAGATTGGACAGCACTGGTTTGTGACCTTTTAGGAGCATTTTAAGTGTCCATGGTACATCTGGTGTTGCCAGAGAAGTCACGGAGGAGTCAACTAGAAGTGAACACTCCTGGCAGGTGTAATCACAGGCTGAAAACCAGGGCGGGGGGCCTGTGAAGACTTTTAAAGAAAAAGAGGGGGCACAGAAGGGGGGGAGGCCATCTTCGGCCCCTAGTGTAATATATTGTGCATATTATCTTTGTGGTTGTGCTTATGTCATGTTTAAGTGCCTACAAACTTGTTTATTTGATTCCGAGAAACGTCTCCCCACTTACATTGGTATCAGAGCAATATGCTTTGGGGCTTACAATCCTAACATGTAGCTTGATTTGAGCAACACGACCACCCACGTGGTTCATGCACTGTAGAGAACACTCTTGAGCATGAGCAGCTATCCTAACCTATAGCTTGATTTGAGCAACATGACCAACCACACACTCCTAAGCATGAGCATCGCAATAGAGGAGATGCAACATTGTCGGGAGACATCATGCACTTGGATGTAGAGACCTTGAGGTGTCAGGTAAGATGCTACAAGGCTGAAACTGAAGAGTGCGAAGTTCAAGAACAATTGTCTTCTTATAATCGTAATCAGTTGAGTCACTGGGAAGCCCGATACACCAGCCAGAGGGCCAGACGCAGGGTCAAAACCGTGCCGCCGCCATGCAAAGAAGGCATGCGCTATACACAATGCAAGGAGGCTCAGCTGCATGACTCGGTCTAACGCCGCTGGCGAGTCGAACTCCACCTGGTAGTAGCCATGGACCAAAGGGTGAATGTCTGTGATCTTCGCAGGCTCACCAATGAGGCTCGCCTGTACGAGATCTCTGAGTTGTCTGCGCGTAGGGAGGCTACCAACAATTTTGCAAACCAGGATGGAGGCCTCTAATGCTGCAACAGTCATGGGGGCGAGGATCTAAAGGTCCGCTTCGGAAAAAAATACGCACACAACGGCAGCCTTGGTCGGGGTTGTCAGAGTGGCTTCCATGGGGTCCTCCTAAGGGAAAAGACTAGAAAATGCCGAGGCTTGCCAAAATGAAAACTTCCCGAAGAACCTGAAAAAACTTCTTGCGGGAAGAGGGAGAGGAAGGAGAAACGCGAAGCACGCACGGAGGAGGGAGACGGGGAACCGGAAAGAAAAAGGGGGACCGGGGGGGGGGGGCTGCAAGCAAGAAAGAAGAGAGAAAAAAGGGGGGAGAAAGGGGGGCAGGAGGCGGAAAAGAGGAAACTGGGGGGGGGGGCGGCGCAGAGAAGAGAGGGGGCATGGGTAGCAAACGGGAAAGGGAAGGAGGGCAGGGCAGGGGCAGAAGAGGGGGGGAGGCAAGACCGTGGCGCAGCAGCAAGAGGGGGGGGGGGCAGGGGGGGTGCAGATGAGCTGGGCAGGCGAGGGGGGGAGGCAGACAAGGCACGGGAGCAGGTGCAATGGGGCTAGGCAGGCGAGGGGGGAGGGCGGGCGTAAGGGAGGGCGGGCGTAGGGGGGCGGGAGATAGGTTAGGGGCGGTGCGCAAATTAACGCAAGGGGGTGGGGCGCAAGAAACAAGCTGGATGGGGGGAGATGAGAGAGAGCGCACAAACTCTCAACTAGTGAATCTGTTTTAGGGTGAACGTCCTTGGACACAATCTCGTGAATAATATGCGCATCAATACTGTAAAAAAATAGCCACAATGCACAAAACAACCAAAAGATACCTCAATGCACAAGAAAATCTGCAAAAGATAAGCACTGCACCGTACACCACCACTAGGGCCACGAATGGTCCTCCCCCCCCCCCCCCCCCCAAAAAAAAAAAAACTAAAGTATATTATTGGAGTATTTTAATATGTACTAAAGTACTTTAATATGTACAAAGTTCCAAGGGCTTGCCAGCCATATCATCCAATGTAATGCAAATATGTGTGTGTCGGAGTCACTTGTCGATGCCAGACTCGTCGAACGAGTCAAAGTAGCCTAGCCATGAGTCTCGTACACTTGGAGGGGAGTGCACGCGAAACTATCGTTACGAGACCACGCACAAACAGGCGCTCTCGTACTAGAGCCTGGCTCACATTCTCGCAAAGACCGAGCCTCATACACTTGGAGGGGAATGAATGCGAAACTATCGTTCCGAGACTACGCATAAACAGGCGCTCTCGTACTAGAGCCCGGCTCACATCCTCGCAGAGACCGAGACACAAGCCTCCCTGGTGCAAGTACACGAACAGGTTCATGCACACGAACAAGTAAAAGTACACAAACAAGTAACAGTATGCGGTTTCCAACAGCAGATACTCAAACAAGTACACGAGCCAATCCACAACAAGTACATCTGGTGCAGCAGGTACTATTGTAAGCACAATAGGTACAGAAGGGTTTTCAGCAAGAGCAGCCAATACTGTAGGCTATAGCAGGTACAATAGGATTTCCAGCAAGTACAATAGGGACAGAAGGCTGTACAGTAGAGTTTCCAACAGATGTTGCAAGTATAATAGGGTTTCCAGCAAGTACTGCAGGTACAATAGGGTTTCCAGCAAGTACTGCAGGTACAATAGGGTTTCTAACAGATATTGGAGATACAATAGGGTTTCTAGCAAATATTGCAGGTACAATAGGGTTTCAACAGGTACTGCAGGTGTAGTAGAGTTTCCAGCAAGTACAACTGGTACAACCAGGACAGCAACAGTACAGTAAGTGTGATTGGTGTAGAAAGTACAAGAAGCAACAAAGATACTGTATGGCCTCGTAAAGATGTGCAACTATAGGTACAGTAGTCTGTACAGTTAGATACGGAACATCAGATGTGCAGGTACAGATAATACAGTTGAACGGCTGAGTGCAGCTAGGCAACAGAAAGCAGTACAGACAAATACAGATGATACAGGTTGTCAGTGGGGAGCTGTACGACAGATGTACGGCAGTGTAGTAGCTGTACTGCAGCAAGGGGAGCACCTCTGTGTGTGTTCATTTGCAGATGGAGAAGTTGGGAGTGATGTGCTTCACAAAAACATGAGAGAGAGAGAGAGAGAGATGCAGTCGTGGGAGAGGTTGGTGGAAGGGGTCCAACCCCCCTTGGGCACATGGCAGTGCCCACCTTCACCTTTATAAAATGCCCCCCTCATTAAAGTGGGCCACATAGGGCTTATTAAATGGCCTAGGGAGGTGCCCACAGCTTGGTGAACTGGCCACAGCTTAGCCCTTGGGCCCTCGCCAATGGGCGGTACTCGGCTTTAATGAAGTGTGAACAATGAAGGTTATAAGACCTTTACAAGAATAAACAAATGTTTAAGTGAATACTTACCACCAATTCAGTTCACAGGCAGGGGACACCCACCTGCCCTGTATTTTGACATGGTTTGTAGCATGTGGACATTGCAGGCAGTCACACGAAATCAGTTTCAAGCAAGCAGAGATACATGCATTATGCAATGGATACATCTCCCATTCCTCGAACCCGAACTAGCTCAATGGAAGCCTAAACATGGATCCCTGGTAGTGGGTTCCACCTTCTGGCCACACTACCGGTGACATGAGGCCTGGCTTCCTGTAAGTGACACGAGTCCTGGCCTTAGTACGGGCAACGCAAAGCTCCCTGGCCTCCTGTACCTTGGCACAAAATAAGGGAAGACCACCTTGGCGGAAAAATGGTGACAACACCTTGCTAAGGAGAAACAAAGATAAAACCAACAGCATATATCCCTTACATTGCCATGAAAACCCAACACATCACTGAGGATTAGAAAAGAGCTACACATCTGCATAAGGCTTCCAAAAGCCAACACAATTGCTGCTTTACCGTAGTAAACACAAATAGAGAATCCAACTTATCTACAGTGTGCTAGTGTCATCCCGCCACATCCTTGGACTTCTTGTCGTCATCCTTAGCCTTCTTTTCCACGCCTCCAGAGCCCTCTGTATGCTCAAGGGGGACTTTGGACGCATGACCCTTCCCTTCATGTCCAGTGCTGCCCTTTTCTGGCTTCTGCTTGAGCAGTTTCCGCATGTCGTATGCATCCTCCCCGTCTGCATAGTACTTGGCCTCCACATCGTGGATCTTGTACCCTAGGGTCTCGGTGTAAAGGTGAAAGGCTGCTCTGTTGCTCTTGCGGACATGGAGTGAGACGTACTCTGCCCCGAAAACCTCCTGCATAGCTTGCTGGGCAGCATTCATGAGCTTAGTGGCCAGGCCCAGCTTGCGGTGGGTGCGCAGGACAGCCAGGGATGTAATGTGGCCATGGCACTCCGTGGACTCCTCTTCCATCTTCGCCAGCACGTATCCCACGATCTTCTTGTTGTAATCCTCAGCCACATACAGCAGCTGCGGCCACGACAAGATGTGGTAGAAGTAGTACTTCATCTGATAGTTCTCCGGCAGGCACATGAGATTGCATGTCTGCATCGCGAGCAGGTCATCCACAGTTGCTTGCCGGATGCAAACCATCTGGATATGAATGGGAATTTTAACAGGGAGCACAGAGATCACAACCTTCAAAAACCAGCATCCATATCGCACTACTTAAGAATCACAAACAAGACGGCCGCACCTTGCTCTGCAGCAGGTCTCTCGTGTGTTTCTCCTTGTTAGGTTAGTCGGCAAGCGTTGTATTGTACACACTCGATATGCATGGTCACATATACACACTCCATGTGTATGTATATTCTGTGTATGTGAACGTATGTGTATGTATATTCTGTGTATGTGAACGTATGTGCCATTTCTGAAGCAGTGGGTTTTTTTTTTACTAAAAAAAAGTGTGTATATATGTGTATACTATATTCACAAGTGGTAGCGCTATATTCCCAAGTACAGCTACACTACTACCAATACACTGGCCACAAAGAGATGAAAGGTGTAGGCAACCACCAATAAGGATTACGGGAAGGCTCTTTGGGGTTTTCCACAACCACCAATTGTTGATCACCACCTTCTTAAATATTATAAATTTTAAAATTTGACGTAGGGAATATTCCAAAAAATCATATGATGTGTAGTTGTTCAAACCAAGATGAAGGGTGCCCTAGGAGGGTTAGCATACATTACCTTAGGTAGGACTCACTAGTCCTTATGAAGGGCTAGTGAGTCCTTTATAAAGGGATAGCCCTTATAAAGGGTTCTTAAAATTGCACCTTGGGTCAATACAACCGTGCGCAAAGAGCTATGGATTGCCTCCTAGCTCCATATAGACAATTTGTGTGTTAACAATTTGTGTGTTGTGGTTTCCCACTTTGTTGTAGATTTAGCAATAATTTCTCCTTCCCCTTCAGCATGAAAACTTATTTGATGTGTTTGGGTGTGTGATTACTTACAATTACGTATTCAGCAAGAAACGTATTCACGTTGAGATTGAAGCTTGGAAGAAGTTTGACCACTTACCTTGAATTTTTCTTGCATTGTCATCACCAACTCCTTTATCATTTTTTGCCTTACATCTTCAAGATTGTTTCCCTTCCATTAGGCTTCTTAATTTGATGTCAATAAAGAGGGTTCATCATCAATGTCCCTATCATCATAGTGAAGCCTATCTTCCATTGTGATTGCTCTTCAAAAAAAACATTAAATGTGATGGAAGCTTCACTTCTTCCATTATCTACAATTCCCTCCAAATCTTCTTATTAAGATTTGCTATAGAACATTTCTTAAGATTATTTCCCCTTTGTTGAGAAATATGGGTTATCTAGCATCCATGTATCCTTAAGTGTGATTCATAGTATGTCTAAGGTTATTAGAACCTTGGTTTACTAGAGAGAGTTCAATCAAACTCTAGGTGGAATCCCTTGATCCTATGTGCCTCACATTGATGTAAGGGAGGTGGAGTAGATGTAGGAGAGGTGGAGAGTATGGTGGATCTAGGCACCCATCTTTATAAGGCCTATATTCTGAGGTCCATGCACTCACTTTATGTGTGTGTACACCTAGCTTATGTGTAACCTCTTGGCGATTAATTATTGCTTAGTAAGCTTCATTTTTATCGTGGTATCTTCCATGCAAGTGCATCTTGTTTATTGGTTGAGTAGGAGCATCTTTGTGTGTGGGTGAATCATTATCTTTGTGAGTGTGGGTAGCTTTGTGGGGTTACAAGAAATCATTGTGGGGTATATGAAATTTATGGTTCTATAAACTCATTTGAGAGGCACAAGTGAGGCTGAGCATTTACCATTCTTTGTAAGCCTGTTTATCAAAAGCATTCTCTTCAATGGCAACATTAGAGATTGAGATACGTTTTGCATTCTATGGTATTCTATTTTGTAAACTCTAAGTGTGAGAGAGAAAGTGAGAAGAGAGTGCATGTAAGCTTCAATTCAATTCAATTAAAGAGGGGCATTTGTAATTAAAAGAGAAAGAGAGGGAGTAAAAGTGATTTGTACCTACACTAACTTCTATTTGACCTGAATTTTGCTCCTTTGCTGCTCTCTATACACAGTTGCTCATACTACCCTTTGTGAGATACTTCACTGAAGTGAAACCACTTCTCTTATCTTGAGTTGGGCAATGCTTAAGGCCTTGCTACTCTAAGCTCTCTCAATCCTCAATGAAAATCTCCACGCCTACTAATTTTGGTGTGATTCTAGAAGCTCCTGTAAGCTTATTCCTCTCAATGAACTACCATTGTGAGCAAGAGCCAATGATGACCAGCTCTTTGTGAGCACATCAATAAGGTGATACAATTCAGGTTCTATAGCCACAAGCTCTGCAAATATAGTAGACTTTGTGCTCTCCTTGTAGCACAACAGAGATAGAGCTAAGGTAACAACTCTAAGTTGAGCTAGCACGCCCTTCTATTGAGCTCTATTTTCTAGTTTAAAGGGTAAATTTTTCCTACGCATTTGTACAAACATAGGGCAGCAACACGATTTCCCTTTTTTCTCCAAAAGGTGCAAGTCCAAAGGTGGTGAAAAGATCCCTTTTTTATGATGATTTCAAGGTGGAATTCCTCCCTTTTTCTTCTCCATAAAAAGTGAGAGAACCCTTCTACCTTTGAACCTAAGTTTCAAACCTTTACGATAACTCATTTGTAATGCCCTATTAATAAAGGACCTCTATTTCCTATGTGTGAGTAAGAAAACATTTGTGTGGCTTTCCTTTATGTGAGTGAGAAAACCTTTGTGAAGCTCCTCCATCTATAAAGGACATTCCCACTTTATATGTGTGAAACCATGCCAACAAACGAAATATGATGGGACCAACAAGTATGCTTCTCATTAGCTCAATTTAAGTGTCTTATACTTTCTTAAGTAGCTCTAATCTTGCTTAGATTTCGTAAGTGCACTCCATTCTATGTGAGGATTGGTCCGTGACCCATCACTTGATTGGTTCAATCTTATCATTATTGCCTTAGTAAGCTTCATTTACCCTTAGCCTCTCTTCATCCCAATAGTTTTGATTGAGGTTGTGGACCTTGGTAATGTATTCTCTTACCCTATCTTTCTTTGCTCCAATTCACGTTGTTGACTCGTCGAATCCTATCATTATTGCCTTAATAAGCTTCATTTATACAAACCTTAGCCTCTCTCCATCCCAATAGTTTTGAATGAGGTTGTGGACCTTGATAATGTAATCTTACTCTTTTCTCCAATTCATGTTGTTGGAGAATTGGCTAGCCCTAAAATATTTATAATTGTTGTAACCTTGTTGAATGCTACTCTTAGGTTGTCCCAAGTTAACATGTTGGCTAGTATGTCCAAATTCTAATCCATTTGATGCACATGTAAGGCATATTAGGAAAAGGCTCATTACAAAAATTCCCTCCTCTCCGTTTGAATGAAAATTATGGTAAATCAGTGTAGCTGCATCACAAAACTATTGAGAATGAGAGAGAGAGAGAGAGAGATGACTTTCGATTTTTATCATGGCTCGTGAGAGGCACGTCCAAAGACCATCCACGAGATGGTCACACTCTTAGAGGCTTCATGCAGTCAGCTTTGCAGACAAAGAGATCCACATCCCTCCACCATGCATCTTGTTGCATCATTGGAGGCCATGTTGGAGACTCTATGTTCCCTCCATGACATAGAGTCTTTGACAACATGGCTAGAGACATAATAGGGTGGACGAATACGATGTGGATTGGGTCATCGAGGCCCAACTACCCTCTTTCAGAGAGAGGACATTATAGCTATTTGCTCCGTGAGAATGAGCGAGTCGCGATTGCAGGGCCGCTTAAGGTGGCTTGGTGCACCCATGCAGCTATGGCAACCCATATTCTACCGCGATATGTGGCATATTATGGTGCCTTGCCCCATCATCATGAGATTCTAATCTACTGGCACAATTGTTATATGTAGAGTTCGTGTTGGGGCTCAAGGTAGACTATCATGATCGTCGATCCGGTGCTGTCCATAATGTGGGCCAGCTTCAAGACTAGGACAGGAGGCCCGGTGACCAGGCTAGGCATCTCCCACCTGCACTTCGGACACCTCGTGGATTGGAGATGCTACCATTTACCACGATACATGAGCTAGGTTTGCAGATTGGTCACCAGTTCCATCATGCTACAGAGTCTATTCGACACACTACGGCTCTCTTATCGGAGCCAACCATTAGCATGGTAAGGCATTGAGGACCATGGCCTCTACAAACTCATGGCCCTTTATTCTCACACACTTGCGTGCACAAGTGATATTTGGCATGCTAGATTTAGACTTCTTCATTTGGAGGCCTTGCAGAAGGCTTTTCGAGAGCAACTGGTGGATGGATTGCCAGATGTTGGCACACATGAGGGCCCTTGTCACTCTTAGTCCACACGGCCACCCCAAAGCCAATGGAGCCCATTGATCCCAAACCCAAACCGAAAAAGCTTGCCGCTCTGCGTGCAAAAGCACGTAATAAGAAGTTAGTGCTGGTAGAAAAAGAAGCCAAAAAGCTGATAAAAGAAGAAAGCGCTACGACAAAAGAGACCAAACAGGTGCCCAAATATGACTCGGCCCAAAGGTCCCACAACAGACAACCAGGGACCTCATATGATGGTCTGGCCAAGGTAAAAGAATTTAACCTGGTAGACCCAGGCGAAGACCCGAGGCCAGTATACATTGGAGATGACCTCTCTACAGAGGAAGAGACCGAGCTCATCGCTCTACTCATAGAATTCAAGGATTTCTTCGCATGGAAGTAGACGGATATAAAGAGTGTACCTCACAAAGTAGTCAAGCACGCTATTCCAATGGTCGATAGAGCAAGACCATGAAAACAAAGGGCTTATCCTATGAACCCGAAGTATTCCAAGATGTTCTAGGAAGAAATCAATAGAGTTATTGACACCGGATCCATCTACGAAATAGAGCACACAGAATGGGTATCACCCATCTTGATAGTGCCCAAAAAGAATGGGAAGGTAAGAGTTGGTATAGACCTCAAAAAGGTCAATGCCGCCACCATACAAGATCATTATCCTTCCCTTACCCTCCATCGACGAACATGTGCTCAAACGGGTTGCAAAGAAAAGGAAGCCTACAGTTTCCTTGATGGATTCTCCGGCTATAATAAGGTGTTGATTGACCCTAAGGATCGGCACCACAAAATAGCCTTTGCAACAAAATGGGGAATTTATGTAGACCACGTCATGCCCTTTGGGCTGATCGGTGCCCCCGGCACCTTCCAAAACGACTAATCAACGGCTAATGTGCACGGCCTATAAGGCATATCTTCGGAAATTCCTTGAGGTCTTTATGGATGACCTCTCTGTTGATTCCTCATGGAAGGCACAACTTGACTGCTTATGTAAGGTGTTGGAAAGATGTATGCTATATCGCATTTCATTGAGCCCACTTAAATGCCAATTTTGGGTTAGGCATGGAGTCATCATGGGACACATTGTCTCTCGACAAGGAATCTCCACGGATGATAGCAAGGTGCGGCTCATCCTTGAGCTACCCCCACCCCACCAATTTTTAGGGATTCCAGCATTTCATGGGACATGTTGGCTATTATCGGTGTTTCATTTTTATGTATGCTAATATAGCTTGATCTCATTATGGACTCTTGCTCCAATTCTAAGGTCCCCCAACTCAGACATTATCTTTCATGTCCACATTGGCATCTCTGCTTTTGTTGTTGGATGTGTGCTGACCCAACCCAATGAGAACACAAGATGGATTTTTCCATCATCTTTGCCAACTGCAACTAAACGAGGCCCAGACAAATTACACCATGACACTGAAAGAGAAGAGTTGGCCATGCATGGTTTATACCATTAAGAAGTTTCACCAGGCGATCAAATTTATCTTCTTTGTAGACCATCAAGCTCTTCTATACCTGGTAAATAAGCCCTGTAGTACAACAGGAAGGATCACCAGGTGGTTGCTGATCTTGCTTGAGTTCGACTTCACTGTCATAGTGCGGAATGGCTCACAGCATGTCTTGGTAGGCTACATGTCAAGAATACCCAACGGTGAGCCACTAGTGGGAGTCGATGATGATTACCTGATGCTGCCCTATTCTAATTATGTTTAATTCTTGAGTGGGGCGAGGAGGTAGCACACTTTTTAGCCAATGGCTTACCAATGGATCCCCTCCTAAACAAGGACCGTGCTCGTCGCCTCATTAAACAAGCGGGCCCTTACCAACTCATTGCAGGCCAACTCTACAGGCAGGGGAAAGACAAGATACTTAGACGATGTGTCCGTGAAGATGAATATGTCTTCCTTCTAGAACCGGCTCACTATGCCTGTGTGTTGGGGGGGCACTTTGCAGTAGATATCACTGCACGCAAAGTCCTTACAACAACCGGGTCATGGTGGCCCACCTTAATGGCTAATGCAGCAGAATACGTCAAGCGGTGCAATGAATGCCAACGAGCAGCAATCCCCCGTTTTAAGGAAAGCATGCCCCTAAACGTTATCGTGTCCTTGCAAACCATTTGAAAAGTGGGACATTGATTTCATTGGGCCCATTAGTCCCACAATCAGATACACTCAAGCCCGATATATAATCGCTGCCAGCAACAATGGACTATTGCACCAAATGGGTCAAAGCTCAGGCTACCCGTAAAGCTTATACGCAATTAATTACAAAATTCCTATATGAGTCAATCATCACACGCTTCGGTTGCCCCTTTGGGCTTGTGAGCGACAATGGAACGCACTTCATTAATGAGGTGATTCAATTCCTCTTACAAGAATTCCTTATCACTCATAGAAAGTCCTCCCCATATTACCCTTAAGCTAATGGCTAAGCCAAAAGCACTAACAAAGTTGTGTGTACCATTCTCACCAAAACTGTTGAGGCCAGCCCGGCGATTGGGAACAAAAGTTTCGGGCAGCACTCTAGGCCTATAGAACCTCCTACAAGGCAATCAGCTACTAATGCCACACCCTTCAGTTTGACATATGGTACTGAAGTGGTTATGCCAATGGAGTTCTTGGCCCCAAGCTTACGCATTCCTGTATAAGAGAAACTCGAGAATGTCTTAGGCTGTTGCCTTTTTGAGCTTGGAAAGCTTGACGAAACATGCCTTCTAGCTACATATAGCAAGATTGTAGAAAAGCTAAGGCTTCAAAGACAAGCAAATGAATGAGGACGACATGGTCCTCCTACTTAGGACAAAAACACACAAAAAGAAACTTAAGCTCAGATGCTCAAGACCTTTCCTAGTCACTGAGATAACCCCGCAAGGCGCGGTGCGCATAGAGACACTTGGTGGTGTCGAAATGGTGGGATATGTCAACGAAATAGCAAGTTAAAACGCTACTATGGCCCACTAATCGAAACTACCCTAAGGATCATTCACAACAAAAAACAAAGAAAAAAAGACCATGTAGAAATGAAACAAGCCACCAAACAAGAGGCTAAAGCGAGCCAAGCAAAGCTCGGAATAAAAATATCATGGTCAACATGGCACAAGTGGTCGACCTTGAAGAAGAAGATTGGGAGGTGAAGCCTTCTTGGTTATGGTTAGGAATAACCACCTCGACAAGCTTCGCCCAAAAATTAGCTCTTGTAGATACAAGGGCTAATTACAATTTAATATCTCACAACACAAGGCTTTCCCTCGGGGAACCCCCACTGAAAGACACTCCTACCACAGTCACAACAGTGGCATCTCAAGAAGTTCACTGCTTAGGCACAGTCACACTTTTGTTCCACATTGGAAATAATCCCTTGGAAGGGAAGTTTTATGTGATGCTTGCAAGAACAATACGTGAAGAGATGCTCCCCGGAAAGGGTTGGATGGGCCACAACAGGTGCAACATCGATTAGGATACAAGGACGGCTACCCTACAGGCGTCCTCCGGCCAAGTTACTCTCCTCATGAGACGGACGAAGAACCCATACCCGCTACTCCCCCATGCCAATACATCACCCCTCCACTCACTGACATCATCCCAACCCCCCCCCCGGTACACACAAATCCATACCACTCAAAAAGAGGGCACTCATCACTTCGAACACACCACTGCCTCTCATGTCCTCTCCACCACCCCACACAGCAGTAGCTCACTCCCACATCTCAAAATCCACCCAAGCTGTTGACCCACCACAAAAAACTAACCAAACTAACACTTCTAATGACACTAACAAACACACATAGGGCACGCCTTCTCGACAATGGGTACCTAAAAGGCTCCTAAACGTGCAAGGGTATATTATGAGGGCAATTCTACTTTGTGGATTCCCATACACCGGCACCTCGAGCTCCTCATCCCCCTCACAGGAAACCAATTGCTAGGACAAACACCGGCCCAAATGCTCTCCAAGGCCCAACTATCCTCAATCACACCCACAACCATGCCCAAAAACAACCTCCCGGTGGATCCCAAAACCTCTACTATAGGAGCAACATTTCTATAAGGGCAATCGCCACATTTGGGTCCCCAAATCACCAAGGCACCAACTCCCAACTCTTGTCACTCTGTAGTCACCCCCCACCCTTCAATGGAGACCCAAAGTGGCCTCCACCACAACGACTGCACAAGAGAAAGGAAGGCAAAAGCTTCATGACGACACTGTGACCCCCCAACCGCAGCCACCAGACCATATTAAAGATATACCCTCAACATCGGCTGCTCCTCCACCTGTCATTATCAGGCTACATCAGAGTACCCCCAATCAACCCTTAACCACTTCTATCTCAGGTACTACCTTGTCACCATCCTCCGAACTCCCAAAGGA
This sequence comes from Cibotium barometz, assembly GCF_041138505.1. Classification (NCBI taxonomy): domain Eukaryota; kingdom Viridiplantae; phylum Streptophyta; class Polypodiopsida; order Cyatheales; family Cibotiaceae; genus Cibotium; species Cibotium barometz. Next base: position 4,759,486 of record NC_141047.1, read on the forward strand.
AGTCCCACCCTCGCCATCACCTAATTGGAACCGACTACTCCATTTGGCAAATTGGGCATGCAGTTAGTAAAGAACCCGCAATGGGGTGCTAGCAGCATAGCCCAAGGGCACAAAACCTGATTCAGGGTGCCCTCAAAAAAGAAACTCTATTTTCCACAATCATATCAAAAGTGCCACGACCATACCATTCACCTCTACCTTTGCCACAACCGGACCATTCAGCTCTTCAAATTTGCCACGGTCGTACCAAATTTGCCACAGTCATATCATTCAGAAATCCAAGTGCCACAGTTGTACCAACATCCAGTTCAACTGCCATGGTCATTCCAATCTCAGCCCTCCCGCTCCAACTTTTGCTCCAGATGCCATGCACATTCCAACCTCACCACTCAAAGGACATGGCCGTTCCAACCAAATGCTATGGCCATTCCAAACACATGCCACGCCCATACCAAACGATGATCCAACTAAAATGGTACCCCATTTCTTGGGAATGCCACACCTGTAGAGCAACCTCTTGCCATGGCCATGTCCTTCTGGAACCTATATATATGGGGTCCCCGACCCTCTCATTTCCTCACTTTCAACCTTCAACCTACTCGAACTCTTGCAAAAAAATTTCTCAAGCTTACCCTTTCTAACCACCCTCCCTCACCATGGCAAACACCTCGGACTCCTCACTCGAAACCCTCAAACACCCCACCCCCCTCAAGAAGAAGCGCATGGTAGGGGGATGCGTGGATGAGTACAGCCGCCACCCAACCTAACTATCACACTTAGGGGAGCAGCTGATGAAGTAGGTCAGAGAACATAGAGTCCACTCGTTCATGAAGAACAACCATAAAGTGGAACATAAGCTGTTGTACTATATATAGGACCATGCTACAGGGCCTTTGCAATTGAACCTGCCATCGCAGCCCGCCTTGAGTAGCTGGGACTCAAAGGCCTGCCCACGGAGCCGGGGACCGGACCTCCATAACTTCTTATATTTTACATAGACTTATGATGCCAACTAGCACACAGGTCACGTGCTGGACAATGAGGGGCAGCTGCAAATAGTTCACCTCAGTGTAGACCCCATCACAGATGCCCTCCATCTCCCCCCAACTAGACCAACCATATGTGAGGCTCACCAATGCCCCACGGTGATGAAAGGCACTTTCAAAGGCACAACCACTAAAGACGGCGTGGAATGGAGTAACATCACCCAGGAGGAGCTGGTGATGCCGGCACAAGCCCTTTGATTTTTATTGACCACCAGGTGGATTGACAAGTTTAGCCGCCAACCTGTCCACATTGGCCAGAGTTCACCAAGGGGGCACGGCGCCTATGAATTGGGTGAAGTATTTTACACAAAGAGCTGCATGCCGTCTTCTCAAACCCTCAGGGGAAGCTCGCAGCCGCAACCCTCCTCACACAAAAGTCCTCTACCACGCTGCAGGGTGGGAGGAGCTTCTGAGGGCTATACTACTCAGTGGGCCGTCGCAGTCCCTATCTCTCTGCCTCCACCCCAATCCTCTCCCCAATCACCACCAGCAAAGCACCACCACCCCGACCCCAAAGGCAATGAGCCCATTCCCCCATAGCCCTACCCCCCAGAAGAGTAGTAGGAAGGTAAAGAATCAAAACGAAAGGCAGTTGAGGATGAGGCATAGTGCGACAGGCTTTTTAGAGTAGAAGTTGTTTGAAACCCTGCCCCCTGAAGGATCTTGTGAGCTCCGCCCTCATTACTCAGATACAAGCCCATCCTCTCCTCACTCCTCCCATTTCAACATTCTAAAGACCCTCCGCTGGGCAAGGATAGGCAGCTTCAGATCTAATGAAGCATACGCAAAGAGTGTCTGCGCAACACATGGAGAAGTCCCAAACTTTGCCCCTCTCACATGGCCTGTAAGCTCATCATATAGATGATAGATTTTATTTACCGCCAGCAGGAGGTTGCAGCAATGGCTCAACAAAAAATATTGCTTGCAAAAGCTTAAGAGCGGCAAACTGCTCTAACCTGAACAACCTCCATCTCCAGATGGTCATCTCGATGAGAAGGAGCAGCATTTGTTTTATGCTCTCTTGACCATTTCAATGCTCCAGAACCAACTCCATGCAACATCGACCTCCACTACTGGATGGTACGCCTCAACCTACTGCAACATAACATCTTCATTGACGAACCCATCTCTCGTACCACTTACACATACATCCTCACCAAGCTCCCCCACCACAGCATCACCCTCCTCCCCCAATTTCTTTTTCCAAGGCATCTCCTTCACCCACCCCCACATCTTCGACCTACCCACGCCCTCTATGAGAACTTAATGATTTGGTTGCATCTGCTCCACTTCCGGATGCCCTAGGACCCGAATGACATCATTGATCTCTTCATCCGAACGGCTTATGTCCATACCCATACCCCTCCTCAAAGACAGCAGAAGCCCTTCGCTATCTCTGCAGGTTGGCAGATCGTGAATGCTGCCTACCGCTCCCTCCGCCCCAAGGCGACGAGCTTCCACCTTTTTCTGTAGCTAGCCTGCTAATACTTTACTACCGCCAATGCCAGATCCAAATGGAAGTATGGAAGCCACGAGCATCATGCAATTTGATGACTCACATGTGGCGTTTCCCGATGGAGCATACCCCAGAGGAAGCTGCGGAGGCCAAGGTTTTCTTCCGCACACATGGCCCAGAGTACTCTCACAATGAAGACAATGACACGACCACGCCGCCATGACGATGAAGATGCAGCCCCAGGAGCACAACCCCCTCAGCCTCCCCCATCAACCTCCACCCCCCAGCCCCTCTCACCCAAGCACCAGCACCCAACCACACCCACCCCTCCTCCTAGCACCACAACACTCCCCCTCTTCCCCTCCCAATCATCTACTCCCATCCGTTTTCCCACTACACCTCCCTCACCAACCCCCCCCCCCACACCTCCCACATTGACCTTGAATTTAGGTGTGCACACCGCCCTTATTGATTTACTTTCAACATCGACAAAGCCTCCCCCCTACTTCATGTCAACCTTGCACTGTTACCTCGTCATAAATCCCCTCACCCACCCTTGGAAGAAGACGAGATCCCACCACCGCCACCACTCGAGCATGAGGAAGTCGACCCTCTACTCAACTGGCATGACCCCCTCGACACAGAACGGAGTTCAAGCAAGCAATATAAATCAACAACTCTAGGCATCACCACTCACATGAGTCACAGATCGCATGGACATTCATGTCCTACAAGCACCCCCCGACAGCCAAGAGGCTACCATCGGCCACCTGCCCGCTCTGCTCGCCACTTTATGTTTGATCTCATGGGTGAGCAGCCAACCTAGAGGTGCCCATTCTTACTGAAGCCCTACATTTGGGAGAACTACTACAAGGCGCCACGCCCCCTTTACATCAACCCTGAGTACCTAGGTGCCAATAAGACAAAGGTGGGCCTGTGTTAGAATTTCGTGGTGCTCATGCTAGATCATTATGTGGAGGAGAGAGAGCCACAAAATACAAGAAAATATCTTGCTTATTAAGTTGCTCAAAATATAACTAGGCTTCTTGCTCTATACTAAATGCCTCCTAGCTTCACCTTTAAATAGATGAGCTAGTGGACCTAAAGTCCCTTCACACACACACACCCTTCTCCTCCCCTTTTACATAACCTTAGTCTCTTAATACCCCCCCTCAATACAACCTATGAAAAAAATTAGAATAGGTGGTATTGGACATAGGATGCCTTTATAACATTAGGCGTACAAGGCTAGGAATACAGGTGTGGTTACATTAAGATTTAAAACAATTTCTCAGTGGAGTTAGAGGCTGATACAAAGTTAGCCTCTGACTCTTTGTTAGGACATTTAGAAGTGATATGTCCCGTTTGTTTACACGTGTTACATTTCATTTTGTTGGGATATTTGATCCAACAATTATTTGCCAAATGACCCACCTTTTTGCAATGGACACATCTTACTTTGATCACTTGATGTGACAAAGCTTGTTCGATATTCGATGAAGTTGTTGCACTTAAAGATTCAGCTCCTCCTTTGGCCTCTTTTCTTCATCAAGACAAGATTGAATGACTCCTTTAAGGGTGGGATTAGGTATGTTCTTCAGGGTGGTGACTAAGGTAGGGTACACCTTCTTGACTGCTTTTAGCAAAACAGCAACTGCATCATCTTCTTCCATTCTCGCATTCACTGATGCAAGTTGAGCCATAAGGCCCTTCAAGTGAGAGATGAAGGCTCCAATGCTGTCTCCCTCTTTGAGTTCCAAGCTGAAAAATTCAATTTTAAGTGAGATCTTAGAATTCTTACCACGAGCTCCATAGAGCTTATCAAGCTCATCCCATTTCTCCTTTGCAGTCGGAAGCTGGTCCACATGGTGAATGAGAGCCTCATCAAGATGAAGCATGATGATGGCTTGTGCCCTCTCATCATCTTCAATATCTTCAGCCTTAGTTCGATCAATAACCTTAGTGCCGGAGATGAATGGCCAAAAGCCTTTGGACATCATCTTGTACTTGACAAGGACTTGCCAAGTGTGGAAGCCCTCTCCTGAGAACTTCTTAATTTGGGTGTTGTTCTTTGACATTGGGTATTGAAGGAGATTACTAGAGAGTAATGGGCTGATTTATGAAGAGGAAAAAAACCAAATTTTTTTGATATTTTGGCTTAAGTAGAAAGAGAAAGGCTTATGAGAGTGCAACAACCCTTAATCAAGCCAAGGATGTTGCATAAAAAGGAGATTAAGATGGTTAAGCTTATGGTTTAGCACTTAGGGTTTGTGCCCAACTACTAATTCTGATGGGGAGAGCTTCATTAGTGTTAATGAACACTTTGTTTGGTGATTAAGATCACCATTAGTGTTTAAAAAACACGATTAGTGCTTAAGAGCACATTTCTAGCGTCTATAATGACACTTGCATTGGTGATTAGATTCACCATTAGTGTTTAAGAACACTCTTAGTGTTTAAAAACACTTTGGAATGACTCCCTTTTGTTGGATTAGAAGCCTCATTAGCGTTAATCAACACTATTAGTGCTTATAAGCATACTTTGAAAAGCTTTGTGCACTTGAAGATGATGTTGATGATGGAGCTTGATGAGAATGAGGCTCATGAATACCTCATGGTGTATGGCCACTGCTTCAAACTCAAAAATAGGATCAGCAACAAGCCCTCACAAGAGCACTTAGGTGATTAGAGCAAAGAAGAGGAGATTAGTGAAAGAGGATCACTATTAACAAGCTTGAACAAGCTTTCATGGAGAAGTGAAATAGTAGGCGCTTGGTTTTTCTCTTATTGTGAGAGCATGGAGCAGCCATTAGGGCTAAAAATGAAGCTATAGTCCTGAGGCTATGGGCTTCAAAAGCCCTAAGCCCACGTAGCCTATTATGCGCTGCAGACGTCGAATTCATGTACAACATCGACGGCAGCCCAGAAACTGCGTCGGCATGCACAGGCGGCAATGTCGCGATGGGGAGAGGGCGATTCGGCTGATGAGCTGTACGAAAATGTCCGCCCAGATGTCCTCTTCACTTTCTTAGTTGAGAGCTCCCTAAGATTTTGCCTCCACGAGCTGCTAGAGCTCCTCCACTGGTAGGAGGTTGAGCTCCACATAAGAAAAAGTGATATATTTGACATATTCTACACCACAAAAAGGCCTAATCAACTAAAGCTCTAGATACCATGTTAGAATTTTGTGGTGCTCATGCTAGATCATTATGTGGAGGAGAGAGAGCCACAAAATACAAGAAAATATCTTGCTTATTAAGTTGCTCAAAATACAACTAGGCTTCTTGCTCAATACTAAATGCCTCCTAGCTTCACCTTTAAATAAATGAGCTAGTGGATCTTAAGTCCTTCACACACACACCCTTCTCCTCCCCTTTTACCATAATCTTAGTCTCTTAATAGCCTGGAACCTCTTCCACAAGTGCATCTGAAGATATGATTAGGTCCCCGATCCTGCGATGGTTTCCACTATTTGCTTTTTCAACCTCATCATCACACTGCTGGAGGCATTCCCCGACTGGAACCACTACCATGAAGGCATGCAAGAATTGGCCTTCAACATCAACAAAGGGCCAACACTAAAGCAAATCTTTGGCTACTATAAGTGTGTCATGTGGATGCCAGCCTGGCGCCTCCAAACTTTTGAAGACAAGATGTAGACTACCTTCTGGTCTAGCTCGAGTCTTCCATCGAGCCCCCCCGACTCCTACCTCACGCTGCGATTTTGTCAGAACCTATTCGATCTACTACCGCTAGATCCGGCCAGCTCCGAGGATGGACCCGAATCACGGAGGGGGTATGTTAATCACTCCGGTTAACATTATTTTTCAAGCATGGCTACACTTCTTGTAACTTATCTTGTTGTAACCACACAAAGCGTTTAATGATAAAAGAGATATGGGATGACCGAGCTTACAACTTGTGTAATGAGAGTCATAGAAAAGAGATGTACATAGAGCTAGGAAGCTAGTGTTGGGCTCCCGATTAGAAATGGGCAGCTGGCCATTGTAAAATGAGAACTCTTGTATATAAGACATTTTATAGAACATAAAAAGGGACAATCCCATTAGTCTCATTTGAGTTTTGCCTCTCTCTCTCTCTCACTCTCGAGCTTGTGGATACATGCTTGTATTTTTTATGCTTGCATGTTTGATTGTGGATACATGCTTGTATTTTTTATGCTTGCATGTTTGATTGTGGTTGTATGCTTGTAGGGATGGTGATGATCTAGCTTCTCCTCTCCTCTCCCGTCTCTTATCTCTCTACCAAGGTCCCTCTTGCATGCATGTGGGGCATGGAGTGAAGGTTAAGTTTTCCATAGCTCCCTCCTTCTTGCTCTTCACCTAGTTCTTGAATCTCCACTTGCGTGACACAAGTGGTGGTGGAGTGAGCCCCTAGCGGCCTCACAAAGGGGAGTTAACCCTCATTAAGGTTGGCTAAGTGCACATCTCCGACTCAACCCTTGCATGGTTGCTTCTCTTCTTCTTTCCCTCTCTTGTGTGCAAGGTTGTACGTTTGGATTAACATGTTACTGTTCCAAATCCTTTTGCTCGAGGATCCCATTACGAGAGACATGTGGTTTCAGTCCAGTGCAATCATGGACCCCCACCTCAGGACTAAATAAATCAAAGGAGACAAGTTTCAACTCAATAAGCAACATCTAATGCCATTACAGTAGCTAGCCAAGAGGCAGATCTCACATGGCCATTGAACATCAGGGCTAGAACAGTTCTCAATAATTCAAACCTCGGTCAATTTGCAAAATAAAGAGTTATTTGCGATACAACTGTAATTTCAAATATCTTGCCCAGCATTAAGATGCCCGCCTCGTTGAGATTAAGGAGAAGATTGGATCACATAAATTCTTCGCCCATGTTATTGCCCTTCTTAAGCAAAAAGCAAGATATTCCAAGAAGTGAAGAACGTTGAAGGATTCATGTTAGAGGATGGATGCATGTAATCCAATAGTTGGATGTGGTGTTAGTAAAAAGGAGATCTTAAGAGAAGGATTCTAAATAAAGCTCATGATAACCTATATAGCAGGACACCTCGGCTATGTGAAAAATCTCATGGCTGTAAAGGAGAGTTTATTTTGGCCGGACTTAAGAAAGATGTACTATGACATGTTCATCAGTGCTTAGTCTACCAAAAGATCAAGACCGAAAGGATAAAATAGGTAGATCGACGATGCCAATACTCAGCTCTGTTCCATTCCCTTTCGATGCGAGTGTAAAGAGGAAGGGTTAGCTTGTCTACAATGTGCATCATAGTGTCACGGAACTCAAATTCAGAAGAGTGACAGGCAGTCATGAACATGCATTGGAATACTAGGAAGCGAGAATAGGGATCCATCTCGTCCTCCTGCATCCAGCCGTAACTAGATTAGTTTAACAAGAATTCCTAGAGCAACAAGAGAATACAATATAAAATCTCCCAAGTCTAAACCTGCTCTGATACCACGTGTAAGACCCCCGACCCGTAAGGCGAGGGAATCCTTTTGATAGGCGGTCAAGTCTCGTGTTATTTTTCGATTGACGACACCTCGATCTCGTAGAAATACGAGGTTACGAGCAAACGGACGGACCTAACTCTATCTCGCAGGGGAAGCGTAGTCATCCTAAAGGAAATTCTAATCCCCAGTACGAAATGTGCGTGGAGATGGAACAAGACCCACACTTGGTTCAAGGAAGCCAACGCCTTTTTCCCCCGTATTTCATGAGGCACGGCCACTGGCTCGGTCCCCTAAAACAAGTCTTGTTCGTGACTCTACTATTCCCTAAGTATCGTAAGTTACGACTAGTAGAAAGCTACCCGACTGATCGGGTCCACCCATCCTTAGAATGGTACCGTCAGGGCATCCATTCTCCCACTTTCCACACACTCACCCGTTCAATTGTTTTCTAATTAAGTCCTGCCACACTGTGAAAACACTTAAAAACAAATTCCTTTGTTAATTAATTACACTTGATTCCATAAAGAAAATCTTCCTTAG